>NW_005187432.1:4349554-4378541 GCF_000239375.1 Pundamilia nyererei | reverse complement strand
AGCAATTTATCACGATACACTGCTGTTTTCAATCATTCTTCTGCTCCATGTAATGATCTCTAAATTTTAAATGTTTTTAATTAGTTTTTCAAGCCCTGCTGCTCCCTGTCTGATTCTTTTATGTAAATCCCTTTTATGACAAACCCGCAAAAACTACGTCAGCCTCAACCCACTTCCTGTCTGAGTGCATTTCAAGGCACTCAAAGCCCTTTGTTAAAGAGATGAAAAGTGAGTCCAGAAGCAGAGAGAGCTGCAGTGGGAGCAAAGCGTCCAGAAAAGCGGGGACACCTGAGCTCGGGTCGTGTTTTTCACACACCTGTGTGTGCTTGGCGAGAGGAGATGCAGTAAGCACCGACCTCATGCTGCACTTTTGTCTGAAGGTGGAAAGACTGACGCTGGCTGCAAAATCTGTTTGATGTCGGATGAGGACACAGACACTCTTCATCTTACACGTCATCTCAGGTTACCTGAAAATAGCCTCTTTAGAGTCTGGGTCATTTCATGTTTCAATATGATGATATGTGTTTTATAACATCCCAGAGAATCTCTGTCAGATGTAGTTCAGTAGATGAAACAAATGTCTGCCTGGACAGAGCCACTCTATCACTAAACCTTTAGCTCCGCTTTAAGGGTGTAAATAAATTAGAATCACTGGTTCTTTTCATACAAATCTTCATTGTGTTTCCTCTCCTTGTTGCATGTTCCCACACTCGGTCTCCTCATTTATGACCTTTCAAGCTGTTGCTGGTCCATGCCTTTGTGCCTTTGTCTGCCACCCTCATAATAATACATATACTGTATTTTGAGCAGTGACTGTGCCCCCCAGTCTCCTGTGTCTCGTTCCTCTTTTCCTGTGAAACATTTGCAGTTGTGCAGGGCTGCAGTTAGCAAGTATGACTTCCTGGATATCAGTTCTTTTCTTTTTTTTTGTTTTTGTTTTGTTAGTGCCAGGCAGCCTGTTTCCTCTGCAACTGGAGAAGTTTATCATCAGTTTTCTGTCAGAAACAATAATTTCACAGACATGATCTTTTCCATACCAAACCACAGGGTTGTGCCTCTTTTTGTCTGGATTTAGTTAAAGTGAAAATTAAAACAGCTAAAAGTCAAACTTTCTTTGTGTCACAGTCACTGGGCCATTGACACACTTTTGGCTTCATCACTGTTTTGTCTTGAGTTTGTTTCTTAGTTGCTGTGTTTAGTTTTTGTTCCCGTTGCTGCTATGTTTATTGTTTATAATATTCCTTCTTTCAGTTTACCTCCTTGGTGTTCCCCATGTATTGTCAAGACTCAGTCAAGGATCTTCCCCTGTTTAGTCACTTCCTGTTTTATTTTTGTAGCCTTGGTCTCGTGCTTTTTCTATTTAATTTTACTTTCCTGTGTCTCATTATCCCTGATTTGTTCCCGTTGTGTCTGCCACCCGTTTGCCCCGTGTGTCACCCTGTGTCAGGGATCCTTTGTTCCTTACTTCCTAGCTCCCCCACATTTATTCCTTCAACTTGAATAAAAGCTTGTTTTCTTTTGACGCCTACCTGTGAGTCAGCATTTGTGGTCCTTTCCTCCATTACTAAATATGCATGAAGTTTCATGCAGGTTAGTGTCTTTAAGGTGCCTCACAGATTAGGAAGTCAGAAAAATATGAAAAATATATATATTTGAGGAACTAACAAATGAAACCATGTTAAGTAAAATCAAGTTTAAAATAACAGCTCAGTTTAAAGTCCAGCCTTGTGTTGTCTCTGTTTCTGTAAAATGTGCAGGAAATTAGGTTCACATTTTGGGGAATCAATTTTTTAAAATATTTATAGGTGCAAATATAAGCAGCTGCTAACTTATCATTTTTTGATTGTAACTTCAGTAATTTTGATTTTCATCTTCATATTTGTTGTCTGTCTTTCAGGAAAAAATAAATGTGAAGGAGGGAGCAGTGATCCAAGAGATCCAACAAACCCAACGATGTGATTACATGACCAACCTGTTACTGTTTGAACAGAGTATTTATTTGAACAGGTGCCAGCGCTCACACTGGCCCCCTATCATAACACAGAGGTGGGACCCATGATCGATAATGAAGTGATGCAAGCATTTGAATCTTTAAAAGAACCTCAGAGGCTGAGTTCTTTCACACAGCTGATTACCTGCAAATAAACAGTCAGTGGCCGTGATTCTTTGTTTCTTCTCTACATTTATTCATTCTTTTCACATCTCAGGCTCTTTCTGTCACTAACTGACACTCACATCATGTTTTGCTCAGTGAACTCCAGCATGAACTCTTGCTGTTTGTTTTTTATTCTCTGCAGGTTGAGGTGAGAAGATGAAGCCTGCACAGGTGGTTGCATTGACTCTACTGTCTGTTGTTGCGATCGGCGCTCAGGTCTTGAGGTTGGGCAAATGTCCCCAGCCTGCTGTTCAGGCCAACTTTGACGCCAACAGGGTGAACACTAAATTTTTTCCTCTTCTACTGTTTATGTTGTGGGACATACAGATGATATCTATACACCTGCTTTTCCTACAAACACAAAATATTAATTACGGGCTCTCCGAATCTCGTGCTTCCTCTGCAGTACATTGGAAAATGGTATGAGATCCATAAGTTACCCACAAGCTTCCAGAAAGGCCAGTGTGCCACTGCTAACTACACCCTGCTGAGTCCTGGAGTCATCGAGGTCCTGAACACTGAGCTTCTGTGAGCAGCTAAAATATTTCCGTTTAGATCTGACACTTTGAAAATGTTTTAATTTTTAAGAAAACTTCTGCATAAACTCAGAAGGACACATGGTCCTTGACATAATTGTAATAATCGGAGGGCTTTTTATTCTTCTCACCAACGCTTAATTCTACTAAAAACAGCATTACCGTACAACTGCTTGCTTCTGTTTTTTTAAATCCTCGTTCTAGACTATTTTTGCTTCAGATGTTTTCAACGTCCCGGAACAAAACTCATGCCTCATGAACGCGCAGGGTCACTGGCTGAACCTTTGTACTGTTCCAGAGTTATACAAAGAGAGCATTTTGTAGAAAAAATATATAATTGAAGGAAAGTACACGAGTAGAATTAATTTCTATTTCATGTTTCATTTTATTAGCGATAATGGAACTGTTAACGCCATCGTCGGCTCTGCCAAAGTCAAGAACCCCGCTGAGCCTTCCAAGCTTGAGGTCTCCTTCAACAGTAAGTTGTCATAAATGACTTTCAATTTCAGTCATGACAGATTCAAGTGAGCCACATATCCCTGCTGTTTTCACCTCTCCTGCAGACTCTCCTCCCGGCCCCTACTGGGTTCTGTCTACCGACTACGACGGTCACTCTCTGGTCTACGGCTGCACCGACTACGGCCTGTTCCGTGTGGAGCTGTCCTGGATCCTGAGCAGGAAGCCCACCTTCTCTAAGGAGACCCTCGAGAAGCTCCAAGGCATCCTGTACTCTGTCGGAGTCAGCGTGGAAAACATGGTCCCCACCAACCAGGACGAGACTTACTGCAGCCCAGTTAACCAGTGAACCAGTTAACGTACGCTCCTACTTCAGCCCACAGGACTGTGAGGCACAATGATTGCATGCAAAGACAATGCAACAATAAAGCTGTGTGAAGAAATTTCATGTTGTCCATTTTGACATTGCAAACACAATCTGCACCTTTTAAAATCTAAAACTAGGATTTAAATTCCAACAATGCCCAGAAGACAAGAGTCCCAATTTCTCTTTCACCTTCAGCACTTTTCTTTTCAACTTTACTTACTGCTGATGGGGCTCGACTCCTTCTTAAAAGCATGTTTTTAGCCTTCTTCCTTTCACTGGTTAATTTCAGAGTTGCAAAGTTAGATGTCAGTCACATGACGTTTTTGGTTTTTTTGTCTTTTTTCCTAATAAAACTTAATGATACACTTTATTTTTATTGCCACTTAAAAAACAAAGTGCTCCATGAAGGAAAACAGACTTTTTCTTTTTTTTTTAAAAAGCCCAATTTCATCTCCATTAAGCAACAGTGAAGGCAAAGAGGATGAGGATGAAACCTAACAAATGAGCAGCTCCAGTTAAAAGATTTAGACATAAAAAAGCAAAAACCTATTCTAGGGAACAAGGTGAAGGAAACTAAAAAAGGAGAGAAAAGTCACTTAAAGCCCAATTTTAAATACTTCATTAATAATGTGTACCCTGACCACCGCTTAAAATCCTTTTTATCCCTTTTTGTCATTCTTGATGTGTGTCACTGACTCCACCCCGGCTCACAGACACAAATGTACCCCAGTTTGATCCCAGCTTCACTAAAGCACAATTTTAAAAATAGAAAATTGCCTTAAATGAATGTATTTATTAGGTGAAATAAAGTTACCCCAAATAAAGTTAATTCACTCTAATGCAGCTGTCCTTAAAGATGTGTGTTGGTTCAGTTGTGTGTCAGTGTCAGCAGCTGTATATTGAGACAGTAAACAAAAGGAATGCAGTGAGAATGGTCCACTTTTATTGGTGCAACAATATAAATATTGACCAAAGAGTTCAAGCAGACATTATATTAGCATATTAATTAATCTTGTATTATATCTGACAGTCGGCCCAATTTTTTTTTTTTTTTTTTATGCATTGACCTATCATGGAGACATTCAGTGATAACCACAGCACATGTTTACTCGTGCATGACTCTGCAGTGATCTCTGTCCTGATTGGTGTCAAGCAGCTTCTCCACACTGGCTCCAAAAGATGACAGGATGCTCTGCAGCTCCTCCAGGGTCTCCTTAGGAAGGCTGGGATTTCTGCTCAGGATCCAGATGAACTCCCCATGTAACGATTCGATTTCAGTACAGCTGTAGACCAGGGCGAAGTTGTCGTAGTCGGTGGACAGAACCCAGTACGGGGAAGGAGGGGTGTCTGAAGGTGTGTAAAAGGGATTTTTGTACAATTCAGCTCTCCAGTTTAAAATGTTTAATATGTGTGTAAAAACAAAAAACAAGGGTCCATACTCTCAAAGAAGGTGACCAGCAGCTTGGCAGGCTCAGATGAACTTGCGGCCTTGGCAGTGCCGTTGATGCTGTCAATGGTGCCGTCAGGACTTAAGCAGATAAACAGTTAAAAGTTAGAAAAATACTTTTTATATTCAGACTGTTCAGAGTCAAAGCAACATATTTACTCTTCAAAAGTACTTTTCATTTTATTTAGTATTATTTGTTTGTACATGTAAAATTCAACTTCTCAGGTCTCAAGTCAGCAGGTGATTTGTCATTTCCTTAAAGGGTGGGCTGGTAGTCAGAGAACACCACAGCATTAACAATCAGACAAGGCTGGGGGGAGGGGTTCTTTATTAAGTTCATTTATGTAGCGCTTTTCACAGACATGAAAGTCGCAAAGCACTGCACAACAATTAAAACACAATCAAGAGAGAATCGTGTTAAAACAGAACTGAAAAAAAAGTGTCAGCAGAAGGCTCGATTAAGCACCACTGACTGCACAGAGTCATTTAAACTGAGCTTGAGTGGTAAACTTTTATGGATTGGATTCATTTTAGGATGAATCCATCTTCTCTATAGACTTATTCATTTACTGGTTATACATTATGGTAAAACCTAAACTGTGTCTCACCTAAAATATTTTTCAGATGCAGTCTGAGGTTTGAGGAATAACCATTTATTGTGAATGATATTTTAAATCCAAGAAGAGACTGAAGAGCAGGACTGAGAGGACACAAATCTGTCTGCCCTTCCAGCACCACACACAGCACCATGGATATATCCATATCTTTATCTTTTACATGTATTCCAGAGAAATGATGCAGGACAAAGACTCTGACTTGTACAAACATTTTTCGGATAACGGATGTTATCCAAAGTGCTCCCAGGCACTGAAGTACTCACAGCAGCTCCTTGTTGAGGACACCAACGACTCCTGGGCTTTGCAGGCTGTAGGTGGCAGTGCTGCACTGGCCCTTCTGGAAGCTGTTCGACAGTCTCTGGATCTCATGCCATTTACCAAGATACTGTAGAGGGAGTTGAATTGGTTTTGTTTGTGAGGCAGATGTGCACACTGGACATCCCAGTTTACCTTAATGAAGATAAATTAAAATACAGCTCAGAGTGAGGAGTTTGGTATTCACCCTTGCAGCATCAAATTTCTCCTGAACGGCAGGCACGGGGCATCTTCCTGGTTTTATAGACTGAGCACCGGCTGCCACAATGGACAGCCAAGTGAGGGAAATCACCTGGATGGCATTCATTTTTCTCCACAACCTGTAAAGAACAATGAAAAAAAGTTTGTCAGCTTTTAAAGATAAAGCATAAAGAACAGGGGGTACATGCGGGTGTTACTCACTTGCCTGTTTTACTGGGTAGTAGTGACTCTCTGTGTTTTCATTCAATGTTTATACACCTGCCGTGATCAGCCCCGCCTTGCCATTAGCATGTGAGGTTATTTTGAGGAAGCAGGTATGAGATGCTCAACATCTGGTCCCATTCTCAACTACTCCAGAATTGGGGCCTCAGACAGAAAGAGATTAGTTTCGTGTGAAAGTTAGATAAGTATGCAGAACTTGACTGTTGAATAACAGTTAAAGAAAAATATAGTGGGAACCAAAAGGTGATTATGTATAATATAAGATGGCTTCCTTTGCTTGTGTGTGCCCCAGCTAGTGGCTGGAACTGGTGTGCAGAGGAGATAAGAGGGCTGCAAAGGATTGTCTGAAAACAGCAGGTGCTCTTACTGATTAATCATAACTTAATGATAACAAGTCATCATTCATCATTATTGTATACTACAAAACCTTTTTTCAATTCAATAAAAACAAAAATATTCATAAATACATCTTAACTGCTAAAACATTTTCAGAGGAAAAAATCAGCCACGTGGGATAATTGCATATGACAAATTTTATGGAAATCGTTTTATGTTTCGGATCTCTGAAAGAAATAAAAATGGCCAATAATAAATTGTTAAATATCGGTGTTGGTTTTAGTCTTAGAAATCTGTTATTTGTCAGGTTCTATTAACACAATACCATGAATCGGTTTTCATTTTTTTTATTAAATTTGCCGATTTTTTTAACTTCATCTAATTTGTCATTGCAGAACAACACAGTTTTCTAGTGTACATGTGAAGAGACCTATTTTTGCGGATAGCCTTGACACAACATACCTGATGTGTCACACACAAAACTAACTCTAACCTCCAGATATGCTAAAATAATTGAAACCCTTTTTCAATGTTTCCTCCAGTCAGACACACAACAATATCTTTTTTGGATTCATTGTTTAAGTTCAAATGTATAAAATCAGCACATCTTCACAGTTTTTGTTCAGGAACTCCAACACAAAGTGTTATTTCAGGGAATCTTGATCCTGAAGAATCCTACTATATCTCACAGTAATCAAGACCTAAACAAGATTTCCACCAGCCACAAAAGACGTACTGCTTCCAACTTAGAGGGATTACGGCTTCAGTACAGTCGTCATTTGGTGTGGAGAAGAAGACAGGAAAGGCAGGTGATCCGGACACCAGATTGTTGCTGTAATTAGAAGATGGATGGTGTCTGTACTGACCCAGTGAATTTATAGCCAGACCCGTTTCTTGAGGTTAAACCTGCTCTGATCCCTTTGCCTCACTGTGACTCCATAATACTGGGTGCAAGCAACTTGGACAGAAATCCCTTATAAAAAGCTTACCCCAGGAGATTCCTAAATTAGCGGTTTAGATGTCCTAATGCTTTGTTCTCTTAATTCTTAAGTACTTTATTAATGCTGTTGTTTTTATTTTTTTTTAAAGAACTTAGTTGTCTCCCAAATCACTGCTTAAACACACAAGAAATATGCTGACCCAATTTTAAAAAAACATAGGAATACTAAATAATGTTACTTCAGCTGGTTCATCTGATACTCTTAGTTTAGTGTATTTTATCACCTAAAATGATGTATAACACAATATGTTGCATATCATAATATCTGACAATACTATAATATTGGCCATATTATATTTACATTGCCACAGTGAGTTGACTTTAGTCTCATGAACAACATTAACTAATTGTTATTTACTAACTAATCTTAAATGACTGTTCAGCACAGAAATGAAGCCCAACAATCATGTTTTACAGTCCCGTGGTCTCAGCCTCAGATACTCAATCAAAGTGATGTCATGACAAAAATGAATGACCAACAAAACATTTTTCTCCTTTATTTCTGTCAAACAAAGTTGTTTGTTTCCACGTTTCCAGCGGTTAGTATCATGGTTGCTAGGCAACCTGAACAGCGCGACGAAGCGTATACCGTCCCATTTCACAAGCCTCTCACTTCCGCACTTCTCGTACTTATAGTACGCACCGTACGTAGTACGCGTAGTGCGCGTACTTCAAGCGTGCAGTCTCTTAATTGGGACACAGCCATTGAGGAGCTAATTTAGCAATTTAAATAAGCTGTGTTGGTTCGAGGACACATCTAAAACCTGCAGGGACACCGGCCCTCGTGGACTGAGATTGCCCAACCCTGGGCTAGTCCATGTTATAGTATTTAAAGCAAATAAAAAAGTTTAAAGACAGCCCTGAGAACTCTGGCTAACCCTGAAAGAAAGGTGTGATACACCCAGGACAGGTTCACGAGTCTATCGCAGAGCTCAGATGATACTCAGATAATTATGCATGCTCACATTTACACCTACTAATCAGCTGATGTAACATGCATATCTTTGGACTCTAGGAGATAGCTAGAGTACCCACAGGGTTCTCCTGGTGCCCATGCAGGCACCGGGAGAACATGCAAACTCCACAGAAGAAGTGTTATGTGCAGTTTGAGTGTTATACTAATTAGTACTGCTGTTGTGGAGTGACACAGAACCACTGATGCACCGTGTAAATAAAACTGGGTGCCATCTTTTGCCCACGGCTGAGATTTTTGGTCACACCTATGGTAGGATGAAATTCTCTGGAAGAAACCTTCCTTTACAAGGAAAATGAAGAATTGTCACATGTTAAACTGATGTTAAATCACTTAAATTGTATTTTTTAAAAACTTGTAATGCAGTTACAATCAGGCTTTATAGTGCAGTGCAATCACTGCTGAGAAGCACTTACACTGATGATGTGACCTCTGCAGTATTGCATGGGAATTTGGTTGATTTAGCACTGTTAAATGTGAGTTTACATTAAAAAATAAAAACCTAACACATTAGTAACATCTCATTGGTGGTGGATTCTAACATTTTTGGTCCACTGTATATAAAAATAAATAGTTAAAAGTCTCTACTTTTCTCTTTTTGCCTTTAACTGATGTATTTGGCATGTATATGATGAGCAGTCAGAGTGCTCAGCTCTCTGGAGGCTCATTGCTTCCTTGCAAAGAGATACAGAAGCACCAGACTGTCCCACTCCATTTAAAATGTCCTACCAACCCACCACCTGTGTCCCTCCACCCCCCACAAACCCCAGGCATTAAGGAAAACATCATTCCTAGAAGTGCAGCTCTATGCTGTAAGCGGCTGGTGAGCACAAACTGTCAGATTAAGAGGTCTGAGAGGATGATCTGGCCAACATTTAGTCGGATTTCTGCCAAATTACCACCAAGCATGTTTGGGTCAGCCCTTTGGCACCCTGTGGAGAGCAATACTTCTGACATTCAAACTAGACATGTGAACAAACAACAAAAACTAGAGCAGTAGGAGGTCTGCAACCTGCGCCATGCAGTTTCCCTGCAGGTGGCCACAGAGCAGCTAAGGACGGGTTGGTCACTTAACTACTGGAAAAGGAAGCTAAGCATTTAGGTGTCTTAACTATGGCCTAAAGTGCTAACAAGGGATTAGTGAGGTGAACGTTGAAAGAGGTTTAGCACTCCATGCTTAGGGCCAGTGCTGCTTCAGTAATTACACATCAGTTGCAAGGTGCAGCAAGCAGTTGGATGGGAGATCATAGTGATGTCAGGGCAGGGAGGGCTTAAAACAGGAGATAAGGCCAGCTAATGGAGATGAAATGAATCAGTATTTAACAGGTCTTTTTTAGTTAAGGCAGTTAGCTGGCAGCAGACTGAACTCAAACCACTTGGCCAGAAGTCTAAGGAGGCCATTTAGTTGGACGTGAAAGAGGGAAAGACGAAGATCTGTGAGCTCGCCAAAAGCTTTTTGGGAAACATTTTTAACTTGATTTTAGTTTATTGGCTTTTTCATTTTTCTGGAATTGAGACACCGGCATCTTCAATCTCTGCTCAGCAGTGTGAACCTAAAGGTAGGTGGATGAAAACATCCTCTTTCAGTATTTTACACTCATTGATTTTCTCTGTACGTTCCCATCTAACAGTTTTATGTCTTTAATTGTCACAAACTCAGTGATGTTATAGGACGTCCTGTCTTATGTTTAGTTTTATCCTGTTTTTAATGTCCAGCTTTCTATTGGAATTTGCCGTTCTGCTTTTGCTTTTCTGCCAATGCATTTTGTAAAAGTGTCATATATGAGTAAAGCTACTGTTACCCACAAAACCCACAAAAAATACAAAACTAAATATTAAATATGCTAAATATTGCCATGCATCATTTTTTTCCCGTATGTGGATAATCTAGAGGCCAATACGATTAAAGGACAACCTTGAAATCCAAATAATTAACATGATAACCAGCCCAGATTTTGCATATAGCGCTCACTGAGTATTTCCGGATTGGCTTCTTGCATATTTTTTGCGTTTGCACATATAAATTAATACTCATCCTTTCAATCAACACTTTGTCATGTGAGTTTATGACCACAAGCATTTCTTAAACTAGTGATATCTGCAACTCGGCACTTATTGTCACGAAATCTAATCTGCTTCATGCAACTGACAGTATTTGCATGGCTTTAGCTCATGTGTGTTTTGTGAGGGGATTAGGAAAGGCTAGACAATACTTCTGTCTTGTCTGATATGACCTCCTCAGGGCTCCATCTAAGTTGTCAGCAATTTTTCCCTTTAATTCATGCTTGTAATGAGATTAACCAGGCAACAGTAAATCCAAGGAGTCCAATCCCCGGATTTGGCAGCTGCGGTGTGGCCTCTGCTTGTCAAGGAAATATGACAAGAGTTTCCGTAGCTCACCTTTGACTAAAGTTTCACTTAGAAAAACACTGCGACCACTTCAAATTTGCATGTCTCACTTCAAAAGAAGCCAGTTTTGAAGATTTGTTACTGCAATAAACTCAGTCTCAGGCTACGAATTCACTTAAGAGACTTAACGTGATCAGAGTGTTAGCTGTTTCCAACAGGCCTTATAAAGGATTCCTCTAAATGGCTCAAGTTCACAGACACTCCAGTTTCTGCCTCTGATGCATCACATTTAAAGAGCAAAGCATTAATTTCAGTAAATATCAGACTCACTGTTTAAAAACACTTTGTGCTGTTCTGCTGAGAATCCTGCAGACTTATTTATACGTCAGCTCAAAAGGAAAGAAAGAAAAGAAAGAAAGTGCAAATGCACAACAGGAAGTTGTGCATAGTTGGTGCACAGGCTGAACCCACATTTAAAATGTTATATCAACAGCAAACCTCACACACTTCAGGTACATTTAGGTACCTAAAGTACATTTTCTGTTTATGATGCTTGATGTGAATTAATCTGTTAAACTGAAGGAGACAGGGTGTCACATGCTGTGTGTGCAGAAATGTGAGTTGAAGTAATAAATTGACTTAAATGAGGAAAAGTGCTTACTGTGATAATGATGCTGATGTTTAAGATAATAATGAATATTTCCCCATTTACCAGGAGATATTTAAATTTGCAATAAAAAAAACTATTATTCGTTTTAAGGAATTTTAGATCTTCGTCACACCGTATTTATCTGTGCAGCTGTTTAAAAACTGGATCGCAGGTAAACACAGGTGTTGCTGCTGAGAGTGAACCTGTATTTAGGTACAGGCTCATTGGAATCAGACTTCTGTTCCTTCGTTGACATGTTGACTGATTTAAACTATGTTAGGTGTTTATCCACACTCTGAAAAACAATTAGTCTTTAAATAAATTCTGCAGTTTACTTCCTTTCTGATGAAAGTGTAAATATTGGCTGTGTGTAAAGGCGATGACACTTCAGGCGAGGCTCGGAGCTCAGTGCCCACTCGGGATTTACACGGACATTAATGCCGTGTAAATACATTTCTTCTTATTTGCTGATGGCTGCAGTGACATTGGCAGAGAGGGAGGTGAAGGGGGCATGTGTTCCCGCCACATAGCTCCACATAAACCGATTGCATCCCCAGATTTATCCCCAAGGTGTTTTGGGGACATCCTGGGAGCTAATGGAGACTAATAGGCTTAGCACTTAGGGTGTATTGTCCGGGATGCTTACAGGCAAGGTTTGCTGAGGGTAAAACTCTAAACGTGCGGATTACCTCCAACACATCCCTTTAAAGTGCTGTATAGCCAGGACTTAGCTAATAGGATCCTGAGGGTAGCAGGGGCCTGTGAAGGTGGGGACGGGGGTTGGATGGGGCAGTAGGGAGGACAGTGGGCAGGTCAGCAGATGTAGGTGGCAGACTGTTGCAGAACTAACAGAGGGATTAAAGTCGTCAGATTAGATGGGCTTCACAGGGAACTTGAGAGACTGTGGGTAATGCACAAGTCCTGGGTGCAAATCTAATGGCAGCATTTGACTAGGGGGAGGGTGGTACGGCAGAAATAATATGTCCAAGTGCATGTGCACAGCTTACACATGTCCCTGCACTGGCAGGCTCATCAGTTCAATCAGCAAACCTCATATGAAGAGGTGGTTCTGTGGGGTGAGCATCCATTATTCATGTCTCCAGATGCACATCGGCCCTGGATTAGCAGCGCTGGATTACTGTCGTTTACAGTATCATATTTTGTAATGGGATTTCTGCAGTGTGGAAGGCTAATTGGAGGTCTCTAAGTCGATTGCACTTATCTGCACAAGCTGCTGGTTCAGCCGAGAACAATGCGGGTATCTGGGGTGAGTGCACATGTGAGTGCGCCTCTATCCCTGTACAGGAGGACCAGCAGCATTTGCAAGGACAGAAAAGATGAGAAGAAATCGTCCAGTTGTTTGTTCTGGCCTTCGTACGGGGTTAGGATTTGGATTTAACGGTTCGGGATTGATTTGCATTACGGCGAGGTATTAGCGTTAAGGTAGGTTTAAGATTAATACTTAAGGCCAGGTCTGTGGAAAAGGTGAGGTAAGAGTTATACTTAGCTGTAGTTAAAAAGGTCGCTTACAAGCCGTTTACAAATATTTACATGCTGCTGAAATCACTGCTGCATCTTTGCAGTCATAAAGTATGTAATAACAGACACTAGGCAGAATTTACCTGCAATGTTCAGTAATCAACGTGAGATAGAGAACTGCTGCTCTCTAATGGTGATGTGAGGGAATTACAAAAACGCACCCAGCACTGAGGGGTTTGTAGTTGGCTCAGTTTCAGCTACTGTGAGAAATAATCTTGTGTGATTTTATTTTACCTGCCACGCGAAGCGTTATAGGATCAATGTGTCAAGTAAACTGTCTAGTTTATAGAAATCCTTCAATTGGCTCTCTTTCTTAACAGCATTCAGGTGGAGATCAAAGGTCGTGAGTGTGTCATGACCCCACGGGAGCAGCTGAGGAAGATGACAGCGCTAGGGGAGCAGGGGTCTTTGGATGAGAAGCACTGGTACCGACTCGTCAATGGGATGTCTGCTGGAGGTGAGGAGGATGAACAGCGTAACAACAAAAGCCAAGAAAATATTATTTAACTTTTCAGGTTTTATTCATAGACAGAGTTGATTCTGTATTTGGCAATTTGGGTTCTGTATTTGTATTTGGTGATCAAGCCTGTTTTCCCTCACCTTCCCTCACGCCGTGTTTGCACGTTGGTGGATTGCTCAGTAGCACCTGCAGGCTCCAGCTTTAACAGTCAGTGCATGCGCCAGGTGAAGCAGCTAAAACGGCCTCCCGGTGACCTGTGGTGCTTTTTCACTTCTTGCAGAGCTGAGGCAGAGGCAGGAGCTGATAATGAGGAACCAGATGGCTATGGCACCGCAGATCCTTGCCCAGGGGCAGCAGAGGTTACAGGGGGTCCCCGCACAGTTCGAACCTCGGTTCATGGAGAGGTCAGTAGCTGAATTCTGTCCTAAACTTACAACAATAGTTGTCTGAAAAAGGGCAACCACAAGAAAACAAGTAGAAGAAAATGCTGCAAGAGGTGTCCATGTAAAAAATCTGCTGCTCTTTTCTGTTCTTTTGGACAATTAAAATGTTTATAAGGCTAAAATAGTCCTCGCAAACCAGCTGTTTTTATATGGAGTTCCAAAATTGGCAAAATGATTATGTATACATTAATTTATGTGCCTAATTTCTTCCCCTCCTTCAAGAGGCATTTTGAAAATCTCTCAGTTAAAACTAAATGTATGTGAAACTGAAATGCATAAAGAAATGTCAGAGAAAATAAAATAATAAATAATTAAGGGGAAATAAATATGAAAACAGTAATTCATAAATACAAATAAATTAATTTAAAAAATGAAACATAAATAGAGTAATACACACTTTGTTTTTGGCCACTTTGGTCCTCCACATTTTGATTCTACAAATATATGCTTTTTAAAGTGTTTTCCAGTTCATAATTTTTCTTCTTTGTTTATTCCTCTTATCAGGGAGTTAGTTCCACCTACCGAGATGGTCCCGTCTGAAGCCAGGCAGATGCACATGGGCCCTCACCTCGGTCCACCTCTGCCTCCTCATGCCAACGTCCTGCCTGGAAGAGGATTCCCTACACCAGGTGAGCGCCACAGAAATATTGCCTGAGATAATTCCCAGACAGCCTGTCTCGTTTTAATGCGCGGTGATAGGCATTGACAGATTGTCTGTCTCTTCCTGTTCCTCAGCTGGATATGGCTTCTTACCCTCAGAGCCCATGGAAACTGTTGCCCGGCGACAAGAGCTCATTCACAAGCAAAATATAGCCAGGTATTACGTGCTGAATATCATCATCACCATCATCATCTCACAGAAATTATTCCACCTGCACGCTTTGCGTCACTGTTTTTACTGAATACGACTGAGACTTGATCCCTCCACCCATGCTGCAGCAAGGGTTTTATATTATGGCTCCATCACCACTGCTGCACAAATATGTCTAAAATATTTATATGCACTTCTTTTCAGAATGGAAATGAATGCCATCCTGCATCAGAAGGAGCTGGAGAATGCGCACCAGAAAGGCTTGATGGGAATTGAAAATCCCATGTCATACCCTTCCAACCCCATGATGTTTAGAGGTCGTCAGCGCATGCCAGACGGCCACGATGTCTTCGTCCACCGGCCCACCCTGGATGAACTGCACTCCAACAATATTCTTATGTCAGCCAACCCATATCCAGCTATAAGCACGCTGCACAGAGAGCGGGGGCGCAGAGCAGGTCGGAGGCCAACTGTTCACAAGAGTATGGAGAGCCATGTGTCCAACGTGAAGGGTCAGACTGAAGATAAAAGTGTAGAGCAGAGCCCAGGGGCCGCATCGGGGGAGGAGAAGGAGCTTGAGCCAAAGGGGGACATGGGAGAGGAGTGTGCCACCAGTAAGACACATCATCAGGCCAAAGTAGACCCTGAACTGGCCACCGGAAGCAGGAAGAACTACAAAGATGGGGAGCCAGGCCTCCGGAAAGCCTGCGTGAACAGCCAAGATGGGAGTTCAGATGCAGCCAACAGTGGAACAAATGATAAAGACATATCTAGCCAATGTTCGACGTTCCAGGAGAAATTCATGTATCCTTCCACTGGAGGAACTCTAACAGGGATCCCTTACATGTTCCCGGTCCCTGGAAATGGTTTCCTTCCTCCTGGTGAGTTAAGAAATATTAAATAATAACACTTGTGCTTAAAACTGTGAAATGTTCTGCTGCCAGTTATTTAATATACTTGCATTTTTTGTCTTTAAAGGCCCACCAAATCTCTTTCTAAATGGTGAGGAGGTACCCGAAGACATCAGGAAGTGGACAGTGAATGATGTGTACAACTTTATTAACAGTATTCCCACGTGTTCAGAGTATGCCCAGGTTAGTAGCCTCACATTTTTGTAGTTGCCGCCTCTAAACTCATTCTGTTGTGACTTTCTAATGTTGGGTTATTTTTAATAGACTTTCAAGGACCACATGATTGACGGAGAGACGCTGCCCCTCCTATCAGAGGAGCATTTATTGGATACACTGGGACTGAAGCTGGGGCCAGCTCTTAAGATCCGCTCACAGGTACAAAAACACAGATTCTGACTGGAAATGTAATCCCGAGCCACCAAAGACAGGATTTGAAGGGATTATCTGATGTACGAGGATAAATCTTGAATAAAGGTTTATTTACATGACCGCTTATTGTGTTTTATGGGCTTTGTGTGGAAGCTTATTTCCACAAGTGACAAAAGACCATTTTTGCTTTGGGCTATTATCCTAAAATTCTGACTCAATAACTAGAAATTTCAAATTGTCTCAGAAGTTTGAGTCAGTAAGTCAAATTTTTAAGATAATAACCTGAAATTTTGAGTTTTGGCTAACATTTCGTTGTAGTTGTTGTTGTTGTTGCAGAAACAAGCTTCCACAGATTTGAACTGAAGTTACCTCACTTTATTAAAGGGATAAAGTAAAGTTTGTTTAACCAAACATGTCCTTAGTGGAGTACAGCCCCTATTAAAAACCCCAGTTTTTTCTTTACTATGAGAGCTAAACTGTCTACTGTGAAAAAGTTTATTCACTAATTGTATTTCATTCATTCTTATACGCCAATGTCTCAGTTATAGCACAAATTATTTCAATTAACATCTACGTGCTCCTTCCCTCTTGTTCTTCTTCTTCTACAGGTGTCCAGACGTCTTGGTAGCATGTTGTACATGATGAATCTGCCACTCTCCACCGCCCCACTGCAGGCCACCCCTGAGAAGCCCGGGGAGCGCTCATCAGAGATCGGCTCTCCCATTAACTGCAACAGTGAGGAGATGGTTGCAAGTCCAAGAGATCCCGATGTCATAAAATCCGCTGACCACCTCCACGACGCAGAAAACAACTCGCCTCCATCTGCCAGCAGTGAGACTGCCTGACCAGTGGAATAATGTAAACCAAAGCAGGGTACAACAGCACGCTTTGGTGAGCTGCTGCTGCCGCTGTGGTGGATTTGTTTACACTGTGCTGAACTGGACTGAAGATCCACATTTCAGGTTCCTGTTGAACGTTTTATACATTTAACAGCAGCAGCTGCAGTGGAGTGAAAGTGATGTGGATTTTAAGATACAGTATCAGACGCTGATAAGGTCCTACATCACTTTTCTTCGCTAGTCTGATTATAGCTTCTTGACTTATTCTTGCAAGCTGCTAAACGCTCCTGTAGGCTGACGTGCAGAGCATAGTAATCATATTTTGGAAATATTTTATAAACAAAATAATGACATATTTAAATATTCTGGATTTTGATGCTTGATACATTTTTTTGCATTTCTTATACTGTAAATAAAGTGGGGGGTTTTCTACACAGGAATCTGCATCTTCTTGTCATCACATGGAATCAATAGGTTGGGCTCAATGAGAATATTGTGTGAAGTTTGCATACATTCGTCATGAGTATTAATTTAATATGTTACTTTGGGGCTTTTTCTTTGATCTCTTTTTTTCAGTTTTAATGACTTGTTTAAAAACAAGAACTGGCTCCTGTAACACCCCAGAGCTACTGAGTCAGGGGAGCACACACAAACATGTCCTCGCGTGTCAAGGCAGCTTTTAGAACTGACGAAGCTTCTGGAATGAGAGGTTAAATGTTTTTAGGATCAAACAGGAAGGACAGTTGCCTTTAATTCAACCTCTTTAGTGTTTCATGAGTCATGACCTGGATGACTATACAATCATATAACTCCATCATCTATTGTCTGGTGGATGCAAATAGTTGCTGCAACAGTCAAGGCAATTATCTGCTCAATCATTTTCAAGCTGAAAAAAGTCATGTGTTGTTTTTTTGTGAATGGAAATGGGAAGGATCGCGGATACAAGCGGCAGAAATGAGCTTCCTCCGAAGGGTGGCTGGCCTCTCCCTTAGAGATAGGGTGAGAAGTTCGGCCATCCGGGAGGGGCTCAGAGTAGAGCAGCTGCTGCTCCACATCGAAAGGAGCCAGCTGAGGTGGTTCGGGCATCTGACAAGGATGCCCCCTGGGCGCCTCCTGGGTGAGGTGTTCCAGGCATGTCCCACCGGGAGGAGGCCCCGGGGCAGACCCAGGACACGCTGGAGAGATTATATCTCTCGGCTGGCCTGGGAACGCCTTGGTATTCCCCCGGACAAGCTGGAGGAGGTGGCTGGGGAGAGGGAGGTCTGGGCCTCTTTGCTTAGGCTGCTGCCCCCGCGACCCGACCCCGGACAAAGCGGATGACGATGGATGGATGGATGGAAATGGGAAGGCTTTAGAGAAAAAGCTTTAGCTGGCAACAGTGTTTGTGTTCCACTCTGGGGCACTATACTTTTCCCAGTTTGCCGGGACTACATTCACATTATTCTGTTATCTTCTCCTTTTTTGGCAGCTCTCTTTAGAGACCCTCACACCAGCCCATCTACCTCCATCTCACCCTGGCCCTAGCAAACTCCTCTGTCACACCATTACTCTGCATGTCCTCCTTCACTACATCCATGAATTTACTCTGTCATCTTCCTCTTCTCTTGCTTCCTGGCAATTCCAACATTCGCCATCCAGTTTATCCACTGTCTCCTCTGCAAATGTCCAAACCGTTCAACCTGACTTTCCCTCTGATATGCTAAATTCTAATAAACTCGTCTCTTTCTGTCAGCGCCATCATCTCCAAACCATACATCATAGCAGGTCATACCATGTATTGTTTGTATCCAAATTCTTAATAAAAACACAATAGTTCTATGTAATATAATTATCCTTATCGGTATTATATCTAATACTGTATTACAAATATATATTATTCAAATATTAAATGTATTAAATTAGATCTTGAATTTTATCAATGGGAAACGAACGTTAGGCTAGTCTCGCGATACTACGTTCTCCATGCGCGTGCGCAGCCTCGAGCACGGATGAGCTGAGTTGGAGGATCATGGCGGAGCGCAGGAGGCACAAGAAGCGGATCCAGGTAACATCAATTTAATTCATAAAAAAAAAACCCGGTTCCTGTGGGTTGGGGGGCATGGGTGAAAGTGGGCGCCGGTTTATGACCCACTGCTGGATCTTTGTTGACGGCAGCGTCAGCGCGGGATGCTGCGAGCAGGCGCCAGATGAAGCCAGAGGATGGAAACGGTAGCTAGCGTTAGCAGGCTAGCGAAAACAAACGATAGGATTTGTATTTTAACGCGACCTTTCCAAGCTGGTTCTTGTGTGCGCCCCCAGTAGCCATCATGTCTTTGTCTAGACTTCACGATTAGGTCGTTGTAGTGTCTGCTTAGTGGTTCCTGGGGTCGGTTTTCATTTTATCTTGGATTGAACTGGCTGGCTGCAAACGTTGGCTGGCTAAGCTGCGTCAGCTTTAACCAAGCGTGTTTACATAACGTGTGGGAACTTAATTAATGAGTCTATGCAGCGCATCTCCACATAACTGACTGTGCAGCAGACTGCAAATTAGATCGGCTCCAGGAGCAACAGTTTAGAGACGTTACAGGTCACGTTTGCATCACTTGAAATACGCCTGAGGTCATTGTTGGTCTGTTTTGCGTGTCCTAAACCAAAACTTCTCAGTTCAGATTTATTTATAAAACTCCTAAACATTAAAACGAGTCATTTCACTGCGATATATATATAATAAAGTTAACACAGCAACCCCATTTGAGCCACACTTTGAGGCAGTGGGGAGGTAAAACAATCCTTTGAAACGGAAGAAAGGTCCTGCGCAGTGTGGACATGCGGCGGGTCGGGAGAAGATTTGCATTGACAAACAGAAGATGATAATAAGCTCTTGGTAGGTTAGCGGGATCAGTAACAGTTACTCAGTAGGAAACAGGAGAATGGGCAGACGGGGGTGGGGACAAAATCACCTGAAAAGAACACAATGGGGCTCTTATCTAAACTGGATAGAGGTACATGAGATCCAGGTGTGCATAATCGCCATTTAGGGTTGTTTTTGATTTGGTACAATTGTATGGTCATATTAATAATTTAAAAAAAAGAAAAATGTTAACTAGCTTTGTCCAAGTTGAAATAAAGTTCATACAAAGAAAAGGTCCATTTCTTTAAGGTAAAAAAAGAAGAAGAAAAGTTTAATTCTGTTGTCCTGCAGTTTACTTCACAAAGGAACTGGCGAGCAGGCTCACAACTATAAATGAGGAAAACAGTTTGTTTCTTTGGTTGGCTGTAGCATTTTTGTCCTGCAGCGTAAACCACATCGCCTCCTGCAAGTATTTCCACTGCTGCTGAATTTAAAGCGGCTTAGCATATATGGTTAAATATGTTAAAAGTGGAAGAGAGCATGTTAAAATGAGAGTGCATATGATAATCTGTTGGAATATGTTGCAATGTAAAGAGCTCTTACATAAGTTCTGAAAGACTTCCTCTATCAGTCCTTATGGCAGTGGAGCTGAATCAGTCTGTTAGAGAAGCTGCTGCTCCACTGACTGTCGGTGTAGAACTTGGACACAGCAAAAAGTAGTGCAGTGAACTAAGGTGAGCTGTTTTCCCTCAGTAATATAAATATTTGAGGGTCAGATCCCTCTGGGACTCATTTGCCAGGGAGAGAAGTAAGGAGCAGGCGACTGACTGATGGATTGGTGCAGCGTCTGCAGTAATGTGGATGCATTGGTCTGAAAGAGCTGCGTGAGAAATCAACGATGTAGATTTGCTGGTTCATTCTCCATTCACACCCCCACCCATGGCTTGAGTTCTGGGTAATGACTGAAAAAAGACATTGTAGATACAAACAACAAAAGAGTGTCCTCCAAAGACGAGCCCCTCCCAGATAAGCTTTGTCTTTCTAGAGGTTGTCACACTACTCCTCCATATCAATAGGATGCCCCCTGAGGTGGTCAATAGGATGCCCCCTGAGGTGGTTCGAGCAGGATGCCTCCGGCCACCTCCTGAGTGAGCTTTTTAGGGTATGTCCAGCCAGATTCGAGACCCCAGGGGAAGATCCAGGACACTGTAGAGCTTGAGTCTCTTGGCTGCCTTGCCCTGGAAGAGGTGTCTGCAGAGAAAGCGGTGTGGCTACCTGTGCTTATACTGGAGTCCCCCTGGCCTGGATTAGAAAGTGGACTGCATTGGATTATAGTGAGATGTGTCTAATACTTAGATTATTTTCATCAGTGACCACGGGAATCAGTTTAGTCTTGAACAGGTCCATCCTACCTGATAACACTCCATGTGTTTCAGCCAACAGCTCTATTACAGCACATCCTGTTATCTCATTTACGAGCCTGCCAGCCTGCTTTTTATTTTACAGCTTTCAACAGTCAGAATGTCCTGAAGCCAAGACTATTATGTCCGTATACTGGAGTGCTGTTTCCTCCCCTATACTTGATTTAGACTTCTAACTTGCGTAGTAACCAGAAACCCCTTTAAATGTCTACACCGCAACCTTCCACACCATTCGAGTTGTTGTGGTATGCATCGGCCACACGTGTAGTTGCAATTCTCGGGAGGTGCACATCAGGCTACGTAGAAGGTTACAGTGTTGGGTTAAAATGAGTTTCCAGTTACAGAGTAACTTATGACATACATTACCTGGTGAAACATTATTCACACACATGTGGGTCAACAACCAGATGATGCCGTAGTTATCGCTTTTCTTTTTTTAATTATTCAAATGGCATCCCCATTGTGTTTTAATGTTGTTAAATGTATAAATATACGGCTTAAAATGTAAAGTGCTTTTAACTACTGTGCAAAATGTTTAGGTAAAAAAAATAGCATTTTAGTTCTTCTGCAAAAATCAAAAGTAAATATCTTATTTTAGATTTCTAGACGTTTGTTAGTATCCAAGTGAGTCTGTTAAAACAGCAGAGCAACAGGTAATTGTTGTCGGGAAACAACTGCGCTCCGTTCACATGTTCAGTATAAGTTTGCACTCAATTTAAGTAGTCCTATTCACCCATTACAGTGTTAACCACAAATTATGGGATAGCTCAGACAGAACAGCACAGGAGAGAGGAGGGAGACGGGGAGAGCACAGACTCATCTTAGTGGACACAAAGGTGTGGGTTAGAAGCTGAACAGCTAAAAGCTTTTTACTATTTTTATTATTATTTTTAAAAACAGCAAACCGGAGCAGCGGGCTAATAAAGAACTTTAGGAAACTTAAGAGTCGTAGCTTTTGTCCTAAAAATAATTTAAACTCCCCAGTGCATACGTGCTCCTGTAAGCCATGCTGCAATTTTAAGGTCTCTCAGAGTGTATCAGCAGTCCCTTCCAGATTTTCTGCAGAAGCACAAAGGAACAGGCAGGGTGAATGACCAAGAACATATTGGAGCCTGTAAAGGACACATTTGGCTGGCTTTCCTCAAAATCAGATGACAGTGCAATGAAGACAAATCTCTAGTCAAAGAGAAGTCTGGACAAATGTGGCCCTTAATGCAAAACCAGCAGCCACAAAAAGCTGAGGTGTGTGACTCACCTGTGTTTTTAAAAAAAACCCCAAAGAAAACAGGTAGCAGATGGTCTGCTTTAGGGCTGAACGATATATCGCATTTGCGATAATATCGCGACATGATCAAGTGCAATTTTCTAACCGCAAAGGCTGCGATTATACTCTGGACATGTCCAAATTCATGGGCTGCATCCTCCTGAGGCCGCATTTGTAGACCGATTACGTCACAGCGACGCGCCGAAGGCTGTCCAAATTACTACCATATCCCAGAATTCATAGCGCGGCCCAGCCAAACTCCAGTTTCCAGCAATGGCGGCCGCTACTAAGTTTTAAAATTACTCATACTAATCTTTCTGGGTCACAAAATAAACTTTTAACATATTTTCAGGCGAGAAAGTAGCTGTGTAAACATCAAATATCTGCTCGGTTTATCAAGATATCCCATATTTGCAAAAGTGCTTCGACGTTTTCAGAGGCGTCTGCTACCCTCCGGCTAGCTCGACAGCTAGCCGAAAGCTCGAGGGTTACTGATGCGGCCGAGAACGGCACAACTCCCGGCACATCATTTTCAGATCACCGCGGAGTTTCGCTGCTCGGGTTAAACGTAATATATAAGTCACTTAGACAACCTAAAAATGTTATTGTTGGGCTTTTTTCAGTGTTTTGTTTGTTCGTGAGTAAATCGGTTTGGCTGAGATTAAAGTTATTAGATTAGATAAAATAAAACTTTATTAATCCCCCGGGTGGGTTCCTCCTTGGTTTTCACACAGCTGACTAAACGTCAAACAGAAAACTTATTAAACAGAAGTATGAGACAGTCGAGAATTTACACCAGTGTCTGGTTATATTTTAGATAGCAAGAAGCAGACGGCCGAGTTTATTAAACTCCACCGAGACAGCGGTGACGCTAATCAGAACTAGCCGCTAGACCGTCCAATTTAACGCCTTTAAATTTTAAAGGCGTGTTTGTGTGTGTGTTTATACAATTGCTATTATGTTTGCACTTTATGTGTAATGTTACTGACTGCAGAGATCAGTAAGATGTGTGTATTTTTTATTTATTAGTTTTATTTATTTAATATTATTTTTTAATTGAATGACTGTCTAGTAGTTCACAGATGTCGAAAAACTGAGTGTGGTAAAGCCACTGATTTTTTTTATGTATATTTCTGCAATCTGCACATTGTACTGACTTTCATTTGAATGTTTACACCAGGGTTCCTTGTCAGCACTTTATGCTCAGATGTTTGTAAGCTAAAAATAAACTATTGTGTATGTTCAAATATACTGTTGTGATTGAAGAAGTTAAATAAAAATGTCAGTCATCAATTCATGCATCACCTCATGTCATCATAACAGAGGTCTGTCTTCCAGGAAAGAACAGTTTAAAATTAATGTAATATAGTATTGGCCATACTATATGATGTATTGCTTGTCTTTGTTTAATAATACAGAAGACAAAGACCTTAAAAAATAATCGCATATCGCATCGCAATCGCAATATTGGGGCAAAAAATCGCAATTAGATTATTTTCCATAATCGTTCAGCCCTAGTCTGCTTTGTTCTTGACTTTATGGTTTCACAGCTTTACAGCACAAAGAGCCTGTGTTTTATTCTTGGTGTGGCACACTAGCAGTTAGTGTTTACATACTGAGAGCGGTTCAGTTCACATGGTTAACAGAGAACGGCTGATACTCCAGTGATCAAGCCAGGTAGATCATATAGACGGTGACGCAGGGGCTTCCTGTGTAGCAGTCTCAGGTAACTGAGCTGTGTGTGATGGATACCTGCTTCTCCAAACAAAGGCTTGTTTGATGGCTTCTTTTCCTCTTCATGTTGTGAACCGCAGCAGACTCGACTGGGTGAAGCAGAGCTGAGTACCACTGGCGTGTTTTTCAGTGCTGAGCACAGTGCAGATGTTGTGATGAGTTGGAGGAGGGTCTGGATGCTCTGACAGATTTCTGCAGTTTATGAAAATCGCACTAAAAACAGACAGAAGCTCTAGAAGTGGAGAGAGCTTCTGCCTTGCTTTTAGTTACCTGTCATGTATGATTACAAGGAATCTAGCTTTTAGTGCAGCTTGATCCCAGACACACTGCTGGTGTATGAGCTTGGGACAGAGAGCATAGCCACAGATGTTAGCACCAGAGGTTGTGTTTGACCTTCTCATCAATGGTTTGTCATTCTGGCAGACAGAGTTGGTTTAAGTCCTGATAAAAACGACTTTGTCACATCTGATGAGTCTATCGATTGGTGGCAGTAGCCCAGTTAACCTTACTGTATGAAAAATGAACATTTCTATTTAAGTAGAATCCTACAGCCAACTTCAAATGATGACTTCTATAACAGTGAGGGACACTGACCTCCACCACCTCTAAAACTGAGCTGACCATACTTGATGGGAAATACAGATGGGGAATTAAATTTATGGATGTTGCTTTTAATAAAATTGTCACATTTTCTTGTTAGCTAGAAATCTAGATCACAGGATTTGTGATATACGAGTGCATTGCTTTTACTGGCTCGTAGTCGGTGAGTTGGGAGACTGAACAGATTCATTTGATGCCAGTGTATCTATTCTCAGCTGAATTTCACAAAATATGTGAAATTCATAATTACAATAAATTAGGATAAGGATGTTTTCCTCTTGGTCGCTTGTCTGCATTTCTGTGCCAATTCGTCATTTCACCAGATGGGAAGACTGCATGTGACACGTTTTTTTTCCTCTGCTCTTGCAGGAGGTGAGCGAGCCCACCAAGGAGGAGAAGGCGGTGGCCAAGTACCTTCGGTTTAACTGCCCCACCAAGTCGACAAACATGATGGGCCACCGAGTCGACTACTTCATTGGTTAGTTCTGGCCTGAAGTCTGTGGCCTCTGTCTGCAGAACACACAGATGGAGCAGAGTCTCCGTCACAATTAATACAAACCAGCGCCATGTTGGATGTTGCAGTATTTGTGTGTCACGTTGGTAAAGAGCTGTGAGATTTTCCACATGTTTCTGCTGCAGTTTCACTCACAGACCTGACTGTCCCACACAGTGTTTATGTTTGATTTGTTTTTGTAGCACCGGTGAACCTTTTTGTCAGTTTTGGGAAGTACTGTTGACTCAGTAGTTGTAGGTTGTGCAGGTTGTGACTGCTGAGGTCAGCTTTTCTTCCTATCTCATGACCTTACCAGTTCTTACCTTTGCTGTGGGCTACAGTAGCTCCAGGGCCCAAATGAACATGTTTGAAATAACAGTGTGGCCTATAGCTCATGTTGATTCCAAGATAAACAGCAGCCACTGTCATTACTAAATGTCATCTAATTTTCTACTAGGCCAAAATCTGCAGAGTCACATGGAAGGTTTGGACTCAGTGGCCACAACAGTGCACAACATTCAGTGCAGTTTAATATTGCACTTGTTTTTTGTGTTTGCCTCTATTTATTACTCTACCTATTTATTTCTGTGTGTTTTTACATTTCTCTATGCATTTCTGTTCACTTCAGTCCTATTTTATTTATAAAGCACCAAATCACAACAACAGTCGCCTCACAGTGCTTCATATTTTAAGGTAAAGCGAAAACCCCAACAATCGTTTTGCAAAACAAGGGGGGAAAGTGGGCATGACTCAAACCAGATTAGCTCAGCTTTCACTTCTGTTGTTAGAGGAAGGACAAAAACAAAGATGTTTTGGGCAAATTAATGTATAGATGTATGACCTCACATCTGTTCTCATTAGGAGTCATGACTGCATGGATATCAGGTGAACAGGTAAAACTATAGTAAGACTGAACATTTGCCAGGTTCTGTATCCCCTTTTTAACATCTTCATGGGTTTTTTTTTCAAGCTGTTTGATAGATAGATAGATAGATAGATAGATAGATAGATAGATAGATATTAGGGGTGCAACGATATTCGTATTGATATTGAACCATTCGATACAGTGCTTTCGGTTCGGTACGCATATGTATCGAACAATACAAAATTTTTAATTTATTTGATCAACTTTCCTTCTGACGATGCTGTCTGTGTTGAGCGCTCAGTGGATCTGCGCTCGACAGTGCAGCCTAGGCAGAGTAGTCGAACGCAGATTCACTGAGTGCAGGGCAAGCTAGCGAGACAGAAGTTAAGCTCTCGTTGCAACATGGCAAATTGAACCTCCCCCACCCTCATTCAGATCTGGCGTTTGGAACTATTTTGGTTTTCATGTGACGCATGACCCTGATGGTAAGCGCGTCATGGACAAAAGTAAAACAGTATGTCGGATGTGCCAAGCAATGCTCAATTACATGGGTGGGAAGTAGTGTGTTAGCGCAGTTAGCTCGTTAACGTGTTGGCCGTCCAGCCCCACGCACGGGGCGATCCGCGGTAGCTGCTCTCGGGGGCTCTAAGTGTTAACGGAGATTTGCCGTGTTGTGGCGTTAATGTCATTTTAACGAGATTAACGCTGCCAGCACTAGTGGGAACACAAGGAATATGACTGCACATTTACTCCGACATCATCCTAGTGCAAAGACAAGTGGAAGCAGACAAAAACAACAGTACGCATGCTACAAACTTTACCCGAGTCATTTAGACAGCCGTTAGCACATGATTCTCCTTATGGGGACCTGATATGTTTAATATGCTGCTGAGAATATAGCCCAGAAGAAGCGTATAGTATAGCTTTTATTTTGGAAAGAGCCATTTCTCTGTAATAAACTCTCTTTTCCAAAGATGAGTGATTTCTCGATCAGATAAATTTATTTTTTTTATTACTTTGTTGTTTCAGCAACATTAAATTCAAAAACTGTACTTTTGAGTTAAAATATATATTTATAATTTTAATAAATGACAAATTAAAAAGACGTGAACATTTTTTTTTGTATCGAAAAAATATCGAACCGTGACACCAAAGTATCAAACTGAACCGTGAATTTTGTGTATCGTTGCACCCCTAATAGATATAGATAGATAAAATGATGAACAGGAGCCAATATAATTACATCACTTATTTTTAACATAAAAATAGAAAAGGGATTTATCATCTGAATCTGCAGCTTCTTTCAAGTTACTGTCCCAAAGTGACCAAAAAAAGTCAGCAATTAGAAGTTTTTAGTGATGATTACGTTGGACTTCTTCTCGAGTGCCTCCTGCTGTGCCTCATATTGTGTTGATCAATAGCTTGGAAGCAGAAGTTAAGACTGTTTAAGGCTTAAGAGTGTGAAAAATAAAAATCTATGTACTATTTCATGTTAAAGGCCGTCCACATCACTGATGCATGTTGTAGTTGTTGATGTGCCTACTGCTCTGTCTCGTATTGTGTTTATTAATACGTTGAACAGTCCACAGAGTGTTTTGTCATTTCAGTACACCTTCAGTGCTGTGTGTCTGTTGCATCTCCTCATTTAGCCTCCAAGGCTGTGGACTGTCTGCTGGACTCCAAGTGGGCCAAAGCCAAGAAGGGAGAGGAGGCTCTGTTCACCACCAGGGAGTCAGCGGTGGATTACTGCAATAGGTAGCTGCCCCGTGGAACACATCCTACCACACAAGCTAGGTTTTTTATCACATAACAGTATATTTTTGCTTCTAGCACTGGCAGTAGAGTTACTAACATGTGGGGTTTGCAGCTAACCCTTACTATACATATAAACAAGATGGAAATAACCCCATACAGTAAAGAAGAGCTCAGTGAATACAAATACCAGTGCAAAGGACTAACAAGTTTAAGTAGTGTTTATTTCCTGTATTTGTTTCATCATTGATGATGATTTCTTTATTTTGTCTAATATGTTAGAAAGTTAAAAACACCTGCAAATACTTAAATCTGAGAAGCTGGAACCTGAATAAACTTTTTACAGAATTATTTGAATGATAAAAAAAATGCTGAATAACTGATAAAAAAGATTATCCATATGCTTATATAAAACCTTTTTATTAACTTAACTATGTTCTAGCACAGCTATCAACTCTTGTAAACTCACCAGTCGTTTTACTTGTCGGTGAATCACACACATCGGTATTTACAACCTTTCATTATCTGATGTCCTCTTTCTCTATTTGTAGGCTTCTAAAGAAACAGTTCTTCCACCGAGCTCTCAAGGTGATGAAGAAAAAAACAGAGAAGGACACCAAGAAAGAAAAGGAGAAGGAAAAGCCCAAGAGTGACAGCAGCAAAGAAGAGGAGAAAAAGGGGAAGAAGGAGAAAGAGAAGAAGAAAGAACCCGAGGCAGTTGAAACTAAGAAAGAGAAAAGTGTATGTGACCCTCTGAATACAAAATGAAATGTGCCTTATTCACTGGGATAATAACAGTTTACCTTCAGCTGCTTGTTCCCAGGTGGAACCAAAGTTGCATGTTTGTTTCGAGTTACCTTGACCCAGCTGATGGGATCATCCTAACCTGACAGTAAATGGGCGGATATGTTGACTCTGAGAGTTTAAAGTGCGCATAGAGACAGATCTGTAGATGTCCTGGAAAGACGCCCAGTTCAAAGTCATATTTACATGGTGTCTGGTCTAGAGATGGACCGATCCGATATTACGTATC
>NW_005187432.1:4324318-4348343 GCF_000239375.1 Pundamilia nyererei | reverse complement strand
AGATATTTAAAAAACAGTTTTGTTGATTAAAAAACACTATATCGGATTCATATCGGTATCGGCAGATATCCAAATTTATGATATCGGTATCGGTATCGGACATAAAAAAGTGGTATCGTGCCATCTCTAGTCTGGTCTATGTTGGCAAAGAGAAAGCATGACTAAGCTGAATGTTAACAACATACCCTGACAATTTAAACTCCACAGTTTAAATGAACTTATAACGGTTCAAATAAAGTCTATTTTTTAAATGTACTTTTGATTTGATCGGACAGGATGACAGTCCTGGGACCCCCAAAAAGAAGAAAGAGGTGAAGAAGAAGTTTAAATTGGAGCCTCACGAAGATCAGCTGTTCCTGGATGGAAATGAGGTGAGTACGTAAATGGTAAATGGCCTGTATTTGTATAGAGCTTTACTTAGTCCGTAAGGACCCCAAAGCACTTTACACTACATTCAGTCATTCACACACACATTCACACACCGGTAATGGCAAGCTACATTGTAGCCACAGCTGCCCTGGGGCGCCCTGACAGAGGTGAGTGCGTTTGCAGGATTGTTAAATCTACACAGGAAGTGCTTGTGAAGTACTCAAAGCGTGCCTCTCTCCTGCAGGTGTACGTGTGGATTTATGATCCCGTCCACTTCAAGACGTTTGCGATGGGTCTGATTCTCGGTAAGTCAGCTGAGTTCTTCTCCTCAACTATCAAAAACAGAATGAAAGAGTTATCTGACACGAATTTTCCCGGTTTTTGTCTTTCAGTTATTGCGGTGATAGCGGCCACACTGTTTCCGTTGTGGCCAGCTGAAATGCGTGTTGGAGTGTATTATCTAAGTGTTGCAGCTGGCTGCTTTGTGGCCAGCATCCTGCTTCTAGCTGTCGGTAAGTGCAAACAGTAATAAAATCATTGGTCCGGGCAGGGATGTGATGAAATTTGTGCCAATACATGTTGTAGATGAGACGCATTTCCACAGCTGAAGACTGTGTTCTGTATTTATTTAGTGAAAACTGTGCCATATGTCAGAGGGAAATCTCCGCAGTTCCCACCCTTTTTCTCCACTTTTGCAATGTAAAAGATATTCTATGAAAAATTAAGGCAGCACATGAACAATTTTAAGTTGGATTTCTGCTGAGATAAGTAGAGGATGGTTCAGGGTCAGCTGATCCAGCAACTATAAGTTTTATCAAAAAGGAAGGTTTGAAGTTTAATCTTAACAGTAGAAGGTTCTCCCAAATCTAGACTGGGAGCTGGTTCCACCGACGGAGGGGTCTGAAAGCTAAAGGCTCTGCCTCCCATTCTAATTTTAGAAACTGCAGCAGAGGATTGAAAGGGATTCACAAAATAACCCATGGGGACCAAAAGTGGACGGAACCTGATAATTCAATTCAATTCAATTTTATTTATATAGCGCCAAATCACAACATAAGTCGCCTCAAGGCGCTTCATAGATACAGAGAAAAACCCAACAATCATATGACCCCCTATGAGCAAGCACTTTGGCGACAGTGGGAAGGAAAAACTCCCTTTTAACAGGAAGAAACCTCCGGCAGAATCAGGCTCAGGGAGGGGCGGGGCCATCTGCTGCGACCGGTTGGGGTGAGAGAAGGAAGACAGGATAAAAGGCATGCTGTGGAAGAGAGACAGAGGTTAATAACAGATATGATTCAATGCAGAGAGGTCTGTTAATACATAGTGAGTGAGAAAGGTGACTGGAAAGGAAAAACTCAATGCATCATGGGAATCCCCCAGCAGCCTACGTCTATTGCAGCATAACTAAGGGAGGATTCAGGGTCACCTGGTCCAGCCCTTTTTTAGCAAAAAGGAAAGTTTTAAGCCTAATCTTGAAAGTAGAGATAGTGTCTGTCTCCCGAATCCAAACTGGAAGCTGGTTCCACAGAAGAGGGGCCTGAAAACTGAAGGCTCTGCCTCCCATTCTACTTTTAAATACTCTTGGAACAACAAGTAGGCCTGCAGTGTGAGAGCGAAGTGCTCTAATAGGGTGATATGGTACTACAAGGTCATTAAGATAAGATGGGGCCTGATTATTTAAAACCTTGTATGTGAGGTATGTATTAAAGTATGTAATAAACTTTTCTTAGCTTCCAGGAGACTGAGGCAACTACCAATGAGAGCGCAGGATACTGTAAATGGTCATATAGCCTGTTAGTAAATAGAATATAGGGTTGCCTAGGCAACCGTAGCCTGGTGTGTCTGCAAGCAACCAGCTGTCAGCTTTCAGTGTGGACACAGCTTAAGCCTGCAGTCTGAGAACAGTGTCTCATTAGGTTAATATGATACTGTGAGGTCTTTAAGATAAGATCAGGCCTGATCATTCAGGACTGTATGAGGAGAAGGACTTTAAATTGTGGTTTTAACAGGGAGCCAGTGATGAGACGCTAATGTGGGAGAAATATGGTCTCTCTTTCTCCTCCACTTTTTGATGCCAGGTGTGTGTTAAGTTTATCTCACTGCTTGGTTCCTGTCTCCTCAGCTCGCTGCATTCTCTTCCTCATTATCTGGCTGGTGACGGGCGGGCGCCATCACTTCTGGTTCCTGCCCAACCTGACAGCAGACGTTGGTTTCATCGACTCGTTCAGGCCGCTCTACACCCATGAATACAAGGGACCTCGAGGCAGCGAGAAGAAGGGCACAGACAAGTCAGACGAGAAGGACGGCGGCACTTCCACCAAGGCTCAGAAGTCAGACAGCGACGAGAAGTCGGACAGTGAAAAGAAGGATGGCTACGAGGAAGAGGAGGAGGATGAAGAGGAGAGTAAAGAGGTAGGGCGGGAGGAGGGTAAGGAAGCGGAAGGGGAAGGAACGGAGGAACGCCAGTCAGACACAGACAGCGACCGCCGAGAGGATGAAGGCTCACAGCACAGCAACGGAAACGACTTTGAGATGATCACCAGGGAGGAGCTGGAGCAGCACACGGAGGAGGAGGAGGAAGAAGAGGAAGATGAAGAGACACAAGAAAGGAAAGAACGGTTTGTGAGTGAGACTAAACCTCAGACTGCTCAAACATAAACTTCTTCCAATCCCATCACTCTCTACTTCTCTCTGTCCTTCCCTCCCTCCCTGCTGTGATCCCAGGACCTGCTGGTCCGGCCTCTCTGAGGCTGCAAAGAGGTTCCATCTCTTGTTGTTGAGATCTTCCACTAAAGTACCGAGATAGACGCAACACTGAAAAGTTAACACCCACAACAATGGGGAAACAATGTTTAAAAAGAAGCCTTACGGTGGATCCGTTTCCTCCCACCCAAATGTTATTTATGTATAAATGAAACTGCCACCGGACACATTTGCCTGAGGAATCCATCAGACCAGACCTCCTCCACTTTTTTCTTTTTCTTTGTGTCAGTTCAAACCAATGTCTCTTATTTATATCCCATCAATGGATTCATTTGGATGTTTTGTATGTGAGGTCAGACCTAGAGTAGGTATGAGTTTAAAGAACGATGGTGTTAAACTGACCAGTAAATAAAACACGTTCTGTTTTTTGGCCACCTTTTTTGTCATAGGAGCTCTGTATTGTCGGTATAATCCACGGTAGTTCTGGAGAAAGCCAGGAAGCCACTGTTCTCTCACATTTTGTGGTAATTTAGCAAGCCAGCTGTGCCAGGAGCGGTGAGTCTGATAGCTTTCTCAGGCAGCAAAATGACCAGCGGGTCAGCTTTGAAACCTGAACCTCACCAGATGGACCAAAACCTGTAGTTTACTCAAAAGAAAAAAATAAGCAAATCAACTATAATGTGGCTGGATGGAGCTTCTGGACAGCAGAGCGTTCAGCTCTTTGAGGTACTTGCTATTTTCAGTTTTGGGTTGTTTTTTTTTTTAATGGCTTATGATCATAGTGCAATCCTGTACACACTGTGTGAAGTACTTCTAGTTCATGTTTAATAATGTGGGACTCATCTTTAACAGTTAGTGTGAGCAACTGGGATGCAGGGCCTACTTCACTAAAAACAAAAATTGCAACATTTGCTGTACAACTAAAGCAAGGAGAGGTAGAGTCGGCTCATTCATTTGCAAACAGAACCAGATAATAATGTTACGCAAACTCTAGTGCCAAACACAGCTCACGACGACGCACGCTTTAAGAGGGAGAGCTGAGCGTAAGGCGTGTTCGGGTCAATTAGTTTTGTTACTGTCCTGTCAAACTCAACACAACTTTCACAGAGAAAAAGCACAGCACGGTTGTCGTTAGTGTGCAGCTAAACAAAGACTTGTTGGTCTCAATGAAACCGTTTAAAGGCATTTGCACTAGACTCCAACCATGTCGGTCCCCGTCTCGTCTCGCACAAGCCGCCACACAGCAGTTGGCGGGCGTCGCTTTGTGAATCCAGCTGGCGGCTGTGGTCCCACTAACCGTGGTCCAAGCTGTTCCTTCACGTTATCTTCTGGCTAGAAATGTCTTAGATGCTGTTTTTAGTCATAGCGAGAAGTTTATTTCAGAATATAAAATAGAAATGTATCATTTATAAATGGATTCTATTGATATATCAGATATATGCATTTACTCAGTCTAAGAATCAAAGTTTGCCCCTGCTTTTCTGTAGGAGGTGTAACTTTAATCCCCAGAGTATCTATTTTTGTTTTTAATATGATCATAAAGTGTACTCATTATTTAAAGGTAACAACAGTGGGAGTCTATTAGATATCAGCATTTTTATCTGTCTTTTTTTTTTTTAAATACATTTGCCACAAAACTGTTGAACTTGTGACACGGTGGGTTAGTTGTGTGGTGCCATGTGTCTCACAAACAGTGGTCAGTCATTAACTTGAGGTTTGCGTAACACTAACAGTGACCTGCCGGTTCCCCACACACTCTGATGAAGTAATATTTTAAAATAATCCACACAGCTTTCTCTACAACTCTTTTAGTTTCTCCTCTAGCCTTTGTAGTTTGTTGCTTTGTCTGCTGTACTTCCATTTAGCTCTCTAATGACCACGATGTCGTCTTGTTTATGTGTTTTGTTTTGTTTTTCTTCCCCAGAAGGGGTAGTGTTTTTTTTTTCCCCTTCCTGAGTTGCCAGTGTGTCAGTGGCTGTTCTCTGAATATTGGCATAAATATTTCACAAAAGAGAGAGCAGGGGAAAAAAGATTCTCCCAGTTGTTCTTGACTGTTGCACAGTATCGGTCTGTTGTATATTGTAGTATTACTCTATGCTGCTGCTGCTTCTCATCACGCATTTCCGGGAGAAATAATGAAAGTGGAAAAAAAACTGTAAAACCTCCATGTTTTATCTGTGGTCAAAACAAAAAAAAAAGTCTTTTGATCACCTAGTTGTCCACATTTGGATTGATATCATTCTCAAGACTGTCTCCTGCAATATTGGAGTATAATTTAATAAAATTGGATGTCTGGAAGTATATATGTATCTTATCATTGCAATAAAAATATAGAAAGCACAATGAGCACTGTGATTTTGTTTCTAATATTAGATCTGTGACCACCAAAAACAAATTAATTTTTTTTTAAACTACAATTAATGCCTCACATTTCGTCCCCCACAAATATTTGCAATAGATGTAGCAAAGGCACTGATTAATTTAAAATGTTTTAATTTAGCCCGTCTCTTCTCCTCTTCAAGATCTTTTGACTTCTGGACAGATTATAGGGCAGTGGGGGATTTTTGTGGGATTATTTCTTCAATGTCCTGCTCTGGCCACTCGTTTGAATGTGTGACTCCAACTCAACTTATCCCTCAAACTACCTGACCTTTGTGTCAAGTATCATTGGAGCGAGTAAGCACTACAAATCAGGGACAGAATGGCTTTTTTTCCCACAGATTCCAGAATTTCCAAACCCAAAGAGGGACTGCATTCCCAAGGATCAAACTTCTTCGGTCCTGCCATGAATCTTCTAAGAGAGACCTGAAAGGACCTAATCTGATTGTATGTGCCAGCACGCTCTAGCACATTAAAAAAAATACAAGGTGTTTTTGGCCACACCACACCAAATCTTCACCCAATCATCAGATTTGTATGAAAGCTTGTTTCTGCCTTTGAATTAAAAAAAAAAAAAAGTCAGGCAGAACAAAGTTGAAATTTTGAGGTATACCAAATTTGATCTTACCTACTGAACAAGTCAAAATTTTAAGATAAACAAATTTCTATTTCAGTGCCACAAACATTCAATTTTATTTATATAGCGCCAAATCACAAAAGTCACCTCAAGGCGCTTCATAGATACAGAGAAAAACCCAACAATGATATGACCCCCTATGAGCATGCACTTTGGTGACAGTGGAAAAGGAAAAACTCCCTTTTAACAGGAAGAAACCTCGGGCAGAACCAGGCTCAGGGAGGGGCGGCTATCTGCTGCGACCGGTTGGGGTGAGACATGCTTCCATTAATTTGCTTACCTGCGCTTTAACCCACTTCCTGACAATTAATTTTAAATACCTGGCTCACTGTGTGCAGCGCACCAAAACGTGAAGCAAAACATGGCAAGACTTACATCTAAAAACAGCAGCAGTGCTAACATCAGTCCAGAGAAACAGCAGTGAATGACACGTAATTGTAGAAAATGTGCTTATTGAATGATTTTTACTGGCTAACTAGAACTACTAGTTTTCACATAAGAGCTAAAAAAAAAAAAAACTGATTTGATGAAGGGAGAGTTTGGTTTCACATAAAGATGAAAAAAGGAAAAAAAAGTTTGTTTTTTCTTTATTTTTAAGTTTGGCTCCTGCTACATCTTTTAATCATTTCACAATCTGTTGATAACGACGGCGACACAGAAATCTGACTTGCATTATAACTCAGGCTGAGAAGTTTGTAAGGCAGCTGAAACATGAAGTGTTTTACGGTGAGAACAGAAAGTAGGCCGTGAACTCCACAAGACGTTCATAAAGTAGAAAACAATCACATACAGTCGTCTTTGGTTTACTCCGTGATAGAAATTTCATTTTAAGTCGACTGTTTTCTTAAACTTGCTTCAAACTCCTGTCCTGAAAATATTCAGATATTACATAAATATGACGTTAAATAAATTAATCCTAGATTCTTGTATTTACAAATTTACATTTAAAGGTTGAGTACAAAGAGTATGTTTGCTTCATTTCAGCTTTCAGTGTATCTCTACGTTTATGTCGCTAACATCTAGCACTCTTACACTTATCATTGATGATTGTTTAGTACTCATGAGGAGCTTCGGGTGGTCATCATCATGCAATTGTTAAGAATTTTTTTTTTTCCATTCCCGGGTAAGATGAAACATGCTTTCTTTCTGGAAGATACACATAAACTACAGTGTGTATTCACTGGACTGTAATGCGTTGATGACTTGGGGTGCAAATGATCACTGTGCACCGCTGATTTGGTTGCAGACGATTCCTCAGTTCGTCTCTGAACAAACCTGATCCCTTCGTTCTCTCCGGGCTGCTGCAGAGAGCTTCAGCTGAATGTCTTTGAACCCCAACAATACCAGTCAGTTTTCTGTGTCTGACGAGTCAGAGGTGTCTGCGAGTCGGGCCTGCCTCTTGCGTACGTTCCAGTGCAAACACTGAGCCAGACTTTCAAACCAGTCATACACCAGGTCGTGACAACAGATCGATGGCACCGGATAACAGGAGGTCGTGATCTTAATACTGTGGGTAGAAGAACAGACGGAAGAATCATCTTAAAACTGAGGAAAAAAGTATTTGTAGTGAATCTGTTACAGACGTCGACACTTGTGCTTACCAGTCTCCGTGCTGGATCTCCTGCCTCTTCCTGCCATCAAACGACACCCAGGCAGTGTTCCTGGCATCAGGGGACAACGTGATCTGTTTCAAGGAAGGCGAGGACAGACTGTCAGTGTTAGAGTTAAAACAACATCAGCCAGGCGAGCAGCTCCATTTTACTTTTAAAGCGTTTTCTAACCAGCACTGACAAACTTACGGATGAGAACAAAGGGCACGTCACTCATTTTGTGAGCATCTGGCCATGAACCAAAGCACCAATGCAAAAACTGCTGTTGTTACCAGATAAAACAAAGTGACTATAATTCAGAGCGGCTGACAGGAACAATTTTATGAAATGTATCCAATATTTCTCATTCAAACCCTTGTTAGAGCTGGTATAAGTAAGAGGGTTACTGGAGTTATTCCACAACGGTGGGGTAAAAATTTAATTAAGATATTTAAGCCTGTAATAAAGTGATGGACAGACCACCAGCCTCACAGCAAGAAGCTTGCTCGTTCGAACCGCCTGACCTGGTACCTGGAGGATTGTGGGTTTTCTCTAACAGTCCAAAGACTTGCATGTTAGGTTACCTGGTGTTTGTTTGTAGATGCCTCCAGACCAGTGTTAATGTCACTGACCAATACATTCCATCAATGGCCTTTTCTTCTGACAAAAACAAAACAATAGCTAAATAAAAACTAATGCACGAGGACAAAAGCTATGATGAAATGTACCGACACTTTTATGAATGAGCTGAAGATAGTCTGTTGAGACGAAATCCAATCAGAACTAATTAAGTTGTGTAGAATGGTGGTACACGTTTGGAACAGATATTCTTGTGCAGTAAGGTTAGACACGCACATTTGTTGTGCCCATAAGACACAGTCTGAGCTGGGTTGGGGGCGGCCACTAAATAGTACATGGACTGGTTCTTTTATAGCTTTTTTCTACTGTACTTGTTTTATAAACCATGCCTCATTCCCCCATTCATAGAAGCACTTTTTTTCCTATCTAAGATTCACACACTCACTCTCTGGTCGGATCAGAGAACAACTTGGGGTTCATCATCTTGCCCAAAGGTCTATTTTGTAAATCTTGGTGATACCATGTTTCAGAGAGGAGGATTATCTGTAGTACACTCATTGGCTGGTGACTTGTGACTGACATGTCATTAGCGTATGTGCGAACAGCTGCACAGTCAGATGCGACCATTCCTCTGTTCATCTTTTGGTTTTGTTCATTTTAAGCCAAGGTAGCAATGGTGAAAACACTAAAATATAGGCTTCAAAATGGGACTTCACTAACCAGTAGCTGATCTCATGGCAGCTGCATCCTTTATACTGTGTTGGCAGATCGTATTGATGGCTCTTTTCGCGTTATTTTGGCTCAAGGTGAATACAGTGAGTGAGTTTGGGCTATTAGTGTGGTGTGAAAGCGCACTGTTGTGTGGGGGGAAAAAGATGCTGGATTTCTAGCAATATGGACTTCTATAGATTATGTTAGATTCATAATTGTTGTTTGGCAACATTTAAATATGATTTAGTTTTTTCCTTCCGTCAGCACTGAGAGAACATTTAATATATACAAAACACAATAAAGATGTTTCCAACCTCCTCCTTACCATGAGCTCCACCCCAGCAGGAACCACGATGGGCCTGAAAGAGAGCGAGTGGGGGCAAATGGGAGTGACCATGATGGCGGGGACATTGGGATGGATCATAGAAGCTCCTGCTGCAGCCGCGTATGCCGTGCTGCCTGTAGGTGTGGACACGATCAAACCTGGAGAACAGAGTGAGATGGAGGCAGTTTATAACATTTGCCTTTGACTTTGAGTTTATTTGTACACAAACACTTTGTTTCAGCTCTAGTAGAAACCGAATCAGTGCTCTGGAAGAAGCACAGACCCACCGTCTCCCTGCACTGAGGTGATGAGTCGTCCATCAAGGTACAAGTCCACGTTGGACAGGTAGGAGGAGGGTCCTCGATCCACCACCACCTCATTCAACACCTGCACATGTACGTGTACACACACACACACACACACACACACACCATAGATAAGATCAGAAGGCCTAGGGAACTCTGCCAAGTTCTTAGAAAGGATATAAATCCTCTCTCCGAATACTGAAGACCCAAAATATGCAACTGCAGTGCCATCTTTTGACCAAATGACACATACTTAACTCATTCACTGCCATTGACGTCTATAGCCGTCAATGGCAGTGAATGAGTCAATGGGTTTAACTCATTCACTGCCAATGGCTGGCAGTGAATGAGTTAATATGAGCAGTTATCTATAAATGTGAATTTAGTGCAGTAAAATGAAAAAGCAAATAAATGTCTTTAGCTCGGGATCACTAAAACACAGTTAAAAAATAAAACTGTAGCAATGGTTGTGATTTTACAGATCAAGGAAACTGTATATAGACTGTATGGAGACAGCAGAAAAGATTGTATGAACTTGCCAGAGTGTCATGCTGTTAATATCCACATGGTGGTGCTATTTACAACAAAATTAAATCAGTTTGTCCATTTAAGTTGGCACTAAAATTTCAGCAAAATATCTGGTTGATTTTTCCACCAAACACTCAAACAAGCAAATCTAATAAAAGGAAGCCTCTGGTTGGAGATGAAGGTCTAATAAACAAACTGGTTGTCATGTAAATTGTAAAGAAACTCCACACCCATTGAGCAGTAAAACACAGAATAACATATCCATGTGTTCCCTGAAGACAGCCTTAAATCTGCTCAGTGTACTCCATAAAACAATAAACTAGTACATTACAGAAAGAAAAAAGTACAAGCAGACTGACTGCAAACAAATCATGTTCCACACTTCAGTGAGTCTCACAGCCTGCTGCAGCGCCGTGTTGTGATGTCTGACAGATATACTGACGTCAGCTGAGCACAACGCAAACATCCTGCTGGGCGCAAGCAGACATGATGTAATGTGAGGTCAAACTGAAGCTCAGGGATCAGAACAATCCGTCACTGTCTTTTATCGATGAGCCTAAAAACTCCAGGGGGGTGAGAGGACTAAGGAGAGGGCTGTGCTTAGAGAGAGAGGCTATGTGTGTGTGTCGTGTTCGCTAGTTACACAGTGTGTCAAACCGAGAACGTCAGGAATCATTAAATATCCATTCGGCACTGACTCCACTGTTGACGCCACAGTATCCTTGGAAACTGGCTCAACAAACATTCATAACATCCGAATTTCTCTCCCGAGCAGCTTTATTATGACTGTTGCCATGGCAACCAAGCTGATGATCCCTCACTGAGCCCTAGACTACACACACATACACACACAGTCAGGTTCCATCATCTTAATGGCGTGCAGGAGTGTGATCGGGAATTAACAAGGAGGCCAAACTGCAGTCCCATGAGCCCAAATATTTACAGGAACTAAGGAACCACAGGAACTTAACTGGGAACTAAGAGGTCCCAGCTGCTGAATCTAAAGGACATCAGAGAGATTAATCATATGATAGATTTAAAAAGGACTGCATTTTAGAGACCCGCAAGGAAACAGCAACATGGTTGTGGTGCTTTCCTTGGCATCTCAATGATCTCAGGTACAAAAGTTAAACCTAAGGCTTTTAGAGAGTTAACTGGATTTTAAATCAAATAATCAGGTTGTGATGTGACTGGAATGTAGACTTTCAGTTTTAACTTAAAAGGTTTAACAAAAGTACTGTTTAAGAATTCATTTTCATACATAGTCTCACATTTTCAGAAGTCCTAATTTTGAAATCCTTCAACATACTGTTGTTTTTTTGCAGGCTGATTGGCTGGTAACCCTATCATCATCATCATCTTCAGGGTTTTTCCCACAAAAACCTTAGGTGGTTTGTGTTTTAAGATTTCTTTTAAGTGTGTGTTCAGTTAGATAAAGTATTTTATCAGCCTTTTACACAGGTAAAACCTGCCTGAAAAGGTTAGTCAAACTATCAGACGCAGCATTAAAGATGCAGTCACACTGAGTGATAAAAGTGTGTAAACAGCATACTGGAAATACATTTAAGGGCTTTTACTGGTAATTGTATATTTAAGACATTTTGAGACTCACAGACACCCTGATAAATTCAAAGGAGCCATGACTGTGAAAAAGTAAACTGAAAACTCAGCGCATCTGTCTCCAAAGTACACAAACAGCTGAGGGACGCAACGAAGCAATCAGCTAATTAACAGATGCTTCTCTCCTGCCCTGACACTGTTTTTTCACTCTCTTTGACATCAAACTGTTAGGTCGTTCAATGAAGGTTTGTAACCCTTGCCCTCATTATAATATTTTAATTTATCATTTAGTGGCACTGATAACCGCGTGAATAAAAGTTTGCATCAGCCATGCGTCTTCAAGCTAGCCACAAGAGTTTCATCTGTTGCCTGACAGCTGCACACTTTCTTCACACCAGAAACCCCAGAAGGGTTGACTGTGAATGGGTAAATGTGACCTGTGCTGTAGGAACTGAGTGCTTCATAAGAACAGAAAAGCTCATTCTATCCACCTACTAAATTCCTAAAATTATTCTTCAAAATCATGAAAAAGTTCCAGCCTGTAATCTACATTTATGTTTATCTTGAGAATTGTCCAACCATTAATCTGATGATCTGATCATCAGAATGACGTACAATCCACCTCAGCTTCTAAACAAGAACACAAAAGCCAACAAGCTTATTTTTGTGGCATAAACAGTCCAGCAGCTGATATTCTCACTGACCATTTTAACAAACCTGTAGCTGCAGGGTGACCCTGCCAGCATCAGTGTTGGTGTGTCCATGAGGAAGGAGTCCATTGTGCTCCGGCTGTTGTTGTGGCCCTCCGCTGTACGGCTGCTCTCCTGTTCTCTGAAGCATGTCCTTCACCACCTTCACCTTCAGACGACTGCGCAGAGTGATTGCTGCGTTGCCTGAAAGTCCCCCAAAAATTGCCGATCAGGTAAAAAGTTTCCAATGAAACTATTATTATCCAGAAAGAGCTGCAGTTTACCTTCAAACACTTTGGTTACTTCAGTCTTGTATGACTCAAACTTGAACGGTGTCAGAAAGCCCAGAGAGCCAAGGTGGAATGCCATGACTGGAGGGACACTTCCCTGCGGAAAAGAGAAGGCACGTCATTATGTAAAAATTAAAACCAACTCAGAACAATAGAAATGATCCAACCTATACTTTGAAAAGCTCATCGACAGGAAAACTGTAATTAAATATTCAAGTCCAAGCATTTCTTTTTATATTTTAAACAAACATTAATTCAGAAGAGAAGGAATGTGAAAGATTTGTTATGGTTATAATGCAATTACAATGCAAAATGAACATCTGTTATAATATTACACACACGGCAACTTCTAAAACACAGTGTGTCTTTGATGTGATTCATTTTGCTATTCTGAGTCTGTAACATGAAGGAGCAACAGTCATAAATTACTCACCAGGGTTAAAAGCGCTAAAATAGAAACAGTGGAAAATGTAAAACTCGCTTTTTTTTCTTTTATGTCACCGCTACAAAGGTCTTGGCTAACGTCAATAAGGTTTTCTGACATTTAGAAAAAAAGAAAAGAAAAGAAAATCACAATACCTGGAAGAGCGAAGAGGCGTAAAGCAAAGTCCCGTCGCCACCCAGACAAATGATGAGATCGATGCAGTCGGATATATCATCGTAACCTGACGTCACACAAAGTAAGTGCTTAAAAAATACAACAATGTTACTTCAAGCACGAGCCATTAAAAGATTTCCCCCTCATCAGACACTGCCAACATCTTTCATCATATTTACTCAATACTCAGGATCCCTTATTAAAGTTTCACCTTTTGCACTACTTTATAACAGTCAAAACACAGATTGTCAGAATATTTCATTAATGGCAGTTTAAGTGTTTTTAATAGAAAAACACATTGGGAAAAAATGCTGCATGGGAGCATCCAATAACATGAATGACAAGGAAACAGCCACCATATGTAGTGAGGTACTGATCCAACACAACATTAACTAGGAAAACAGAGCAGTGGTTCAAACATGCAACATCCTCTCTCTGATAGCAACTCTTCAAACTGAACACGCTTATTTTAACAAACAACGACACATCCTTTAAAGTACTACAATATAAGATCCGAGCGCTGGAGCCTATCATAGCTGTCACAGGGCAAGAGGTGGGGTACACCCTGGGCAGGTCTTTCAGATAAAAACCTACATGAAGTAGGGACAATGAGACTAAAGAGCTATAGGAACGAAAAGATGCAAAGCACAAATAAACAGAAAAACCCAACACTGACAACACTACTTCGGCTGTAGCTAATGTAGTTAATGGAAACAATAATTTAATAAACCCAACAAAAAACAGATCAGGAAAGAAAATTTAGCAAAGCTGCTCTTTATCTTAGTTTAAAGGATGACTTTATTAATAAAGATCATTTAGTTATACTATAAAAAGAAGATGAAACGCAATAGAAACAACACATTGTTATACATGTTTTTTTTAACACATCTCCAGTACCCTTTTTATTTTTTTAAACAGAAACACAGGAAATAATGAAAAATGAATGTAAATAATTTTAAATATGTAATCATTCTGAAAGGAAAACTGTAAGTTCAGCAAGTTCTTTGCATTGCTGATGTGGTCATCTTAAGAGTAGAAATAGAATAGCGCTTAGGGTAACATAATCAATAATTCAACACTTCATCTTTGCCATTTTTACACTTTTACTGAAGAATAAACATCAAAAGATTGCACCTTTTACTAAACACAAATATCTGGTCTTCTAATGGTCAAGTTTTGTGTTGCTTTGGGTCTCACCCTCTCTGAAGGTGCAGAGCTGATTACGGATTGAGCCGAACGCCTCGTCCTTCGACAGCGTGGCGTCATCTGCGACCCTGCGCTCCACGTACACCATCATCTGCTTCTCCTGACACAAAAACGCACAACAACAGCCAAAACACACACAGACATCTCTTAAGTGTAAGCCTTTCAAAATAACGTTAAACATGTGCCAAACACATGTAGCTAGCTTAGTGATAGCACCTGTATGGAATGCAAATATGTGGATTCACTGTCCAACACCGACCGTCTGGTTTCACAAAGTACAGCTTTTTTTTTTTGTTTTTTTAAAACAAACATCTGGTCACAAGGTGTTGTAACTGCTTGAAACGAGACTATAACTTACATGTCTGGACGCTTTCCTGCATTCTTCTTTATGATTATTTGTTGCTCTTAAGGTCTACAAGTGTGTCAGTGTACACTTGGTTCTTTGCCATGTTTCTGAGTAGGTACATGGGTGAAGTTTACAACTCGCCAACAGACAAAACTGAAGTGAAATCACTTTTAAAGAGACGGCTCAGCCCAAACTCTACTTTTGTTCTGGCCTATTTTTTGTTATTAATTTATGTATGTTGCCCAATTTTGGAGATACTTGTTGTTAAAAAAAAAAAGTCTGTCTTCTCTGAAAGAAAAACAAACAAACACAGTCTGTTGTCCTGGTAAAACACAGACACATGGTAGTGTCCGCTGGATATAAAAGATAATTTAATCAGACCAGGCCACCTTCTTTCGTGGCACTCAGAGCAGTCTGTGCCGCCCTGTGTGATCCGTCAGGATTAATTTGTTCTTTAGCAGCTCTTATGTAGGGCTGGACCATGCAGGCAAGCTTTCCCTGACCACAAACATCAGTAAGCTTCGGGTGCCTTTGTCCTTTTTGCCCCAGGTTACCTGTAGAGCCTCAACTCAAACTATCCCAAAACACCTGCCATTTTGGGGATGCTCTAACTCAACAGCCTAGCATCAAAGCTTTTATCTCGCTGACACATGAACTTTGAAAACTGTCTGATCGCTGCCTGACTAACATACTCTTAACAGCAGACGCGGTAATAACATAATCAGTGTCAGCAGTTTTATTGTTGTGGAAAATGGGAGTGCAGTACATTATCGACTGTATGACACTATAAACGCTGGGTCCTGTACCTCTACTAGAAACCTGCAGAGCTCTTTGAAAGGTTCAGCCAGGCTCTCATCTCTGATTTTCCTGATGACGAGCACATTCACTGGAGGTTTGTTCCAGGTGAGCCTCTGGCTGGCTGGGTCTTGGATGTGCCTGGGACACGGACACAGACATAGAGAAACAAGTGAATAAACAAACACCTAAACCTACAAACACCGTCTCTCCGCGGCAGGTTATAAAACACACACAAAAAAGAAGAAATGAACACATATAATATATTTAAATGAGTTTAACGTAACCCTACCACATTGTACTGATAGTTTAGGTCAGTCTGCTTTTGATCCTGACAGACATCAAATGAAGTAAATCCGACTGATACCATGTCTTCTCAATTAAATAAATATGATTCAGTATTCTCAAGGAGCCTAGTCATTCATTAACCGTGATGAATGACTCGGTCACGTTGAGGTCATGTCTGTACAGGCTGGGGTCAAATTCCAAACACAAGAATATATAAAATGGTCTTTTCCTCATCCCTTTACCTTTTATCTCCCTTCTTCTTTCTGTGGCGGATAACAGGCATTGTGCAGGTAAATCTGTCTGTATGCGTGTTCACAAATCAAGGCCAAAGAAACTCTTTACGATCAGGTGACGATCACTATCTGTAGCCCACTTTGTAAGCCTTCCCATCTCAGGTAATATCCAATCACAGCATTCTAAATTTATCTTATCTCATTCAGTTACAAAAACTCATCTGTGTCAATGTCCTAACAAACACAAAGTCCGACTCATTCAGCACCCTCATGCTTACATGACTGAAGTTGGGTTGGGAAGAATGCAGGCTTTGGGTCCGAAGTGAGTGGCTGGATACGGTCCATGTAGAAAGTGGGCTCTTCTGTGTGAAGGAAAGACAGTGGAGTCAAGAGAACATCACCTCACGTCCCAAGCAGCAGAGCTGTGCCAGTGGCACGAAGGACCAGCTGGCAACCTGCAGTGCAAACCTCTTAGGAGAACTTTCCGCTGTGTCGCTTGCTGAACTGCAGGGCTCCAAGTGCTCGTGTTGGCCTGGCAACCTCCGGCGCTCAATCTCCCACAGCAGCTGTTCATGATCGCCCCCCCGTCGCTGCGACCTCTTCCCATCCCGTCGTTTCCTTGGTGACTTGGACGAGTGCTCCCTGTGCTTAGAGGCCCTGGGTGACTCTGACATCTGACCGAGCGGGGCGGAGGGTCGCAACATGGCTCTGTCCGGCACTGCTAGGGGCCTCGATGGAGGATTGGTCTCTGAATTTTCCATCCTGCAATCAAGGAACATAAATACTGGGTTTGGATGATTTCTTATAAAAATCATTCAAACTTGAGTAAAGTTCACATCTGACAACACAGGAATCAGGTGACTGGTTTTGGTACAATAAGCCATTCAAAGTTTTACCCTCATGCTATGAAAATCTTCCAAGTCACAAGATCTTGGAGTACATTTTAAATTACATTAATTTTTCAGGCATTTTTGAGTCCTCATATTATATCATAAGGAATGTCTAATTTTTACCAACATTTAAATACATGCTCATCTTCTAGTCATGATCTCCTAAGTTTAAATACTTTTCCAATATAGTAATTCCCAATGTCCATCAAATTCCTGTGCACTTCAATTGTAATTCTTAAGGTTTATAAACAAAGAAATCTGACTGAGGCAATCAAGTGGGAGGCACTCATTGATTTGAGGTACTCATTACTGAAATACTTAAGAGCCCCCCCCCAAAAAAGGAAACTATGACAATGCCTGACTATTTGAAATCAAAAAAATCACCCAATGCTTTGTTACGTTATTTATTACTTGGTTCCAGCTTCTCAAAGAGGATTTGCTGCTTTTTATTGTTTTATAAAATTATACATTTCATGTCCTAGGATTGTGACATGTTGAATAGACCACAGGAAGCTTTGCCTATACCAGACTTCTTTCAGCTGCTCCCTTTAGAGGTCACCACAGCAGATAATCAGCCTCCATCTCACCCTGTCCCTAGTATCCTCCTCTGTCACATCAGCCCTTTCTATGGCTTCCTTCTCTGTCCTCAGAACCTTCTCTGAGGTCTTCCGCTGTTCAGCTCCACATTCAACATAATTTGGCCAGTATATCCACTATCACTCTTCTGCATATGTCCAAACCACCTCAGCCTCATCTCTTTGTCTCTAAACCACTTAACCTAAGCCGTCCCTCTGATGTACTCTTTTTTTAATCCTGTCCATCCTGGTCAGTCCCAATGAAAATCCTCACACCTTCAGCTCTGCCTCCTGTCTTATTGTTAGTGCCATCCTCTACCCTATACAGCAACGCCTGTACCAGACAGACAGACATTTAAAGGCCAAATAATAATAATAATGATGATGATAAATTATAAAAGCTCAAGAGTCCCACAACGTAATTGTTTTTAAATGTGCCTGATAAAGTAAACCAGTATATGTATGTATTTAGTGAGCAGATAATCCTTCAACCTCAGAGGTTGAAACCTCTAAATGACCCTAACAAATCACAAATAAAACATTTTTACTTGACTGATAAATCGTCTCTGTTCAACTGCAGGTTAATTAGAAAAATAATGACTGATCATTTCAATCATATGGACTTCTCCATCCTAACCGGTGAAATATACGTCAAGAAAACACTCCTGTACAACTTTCTGTTCAGCCCTCATTTTCCAGCAGTGGCCTTGGGCCCAGTTCGGCTGACATAACCGTCCGTTTATAACACATTGCGCTCGCAGAAATTAAACTAACAGACACACACATAGACACACAAACACCTCAGTACCTGCCGTGACTAACGGCTTTGGAGCCGTTGATCTGTTGACAGCTACCGTTACCTAGCAATGGCTAACCGGCTAACGGGTCCGATCGGCAGTGAAACTTAACAAAATGAAGCCTTACTGTGTCACAAACACGCGAACGCGCACATGTCGTTACTAATTCACCACGGCTCGGGAATATTTAGACGGTACCGAGCGTGTATTTTAAAAACAGAAGCGCTGCTATCAAAGAGTACAAGTTGGGACGTTACAGAACGGCGCGTGACCGGGGAGGTGACGTCACCGTTTGTCAGACAGCGCTACAACCCCCGCTCTCTGAGCGTGCTTAAAGCCACAGCGCCACGCCTGCCGCTGCTGGTCAAAGACGGTACTACACCCTCATAATGCACACTAAAAATACACTCACCGGACACTTTATTAGCTACACTTTGATAGTACAGGGTTGGATTCCCTTTTTTCGTTCAGAGCAATCCCAAAATATTCATTACAGATTTTGGTCCATGTTGACATGACAGCATCACACAGCTCCTGCAGATCTGATGGCTTCACATCCATGATGTGAATTTCCTCTTCCACCAAATCCCTAACGTGCTCCGGTGGAGACTATGGAAGACATTTAAATAAAGTGATCATCACAGGTTTAAGAAACCAGTCTGTGATCCCACGTGAGATAAGTGTGAGTTTGCCTCACATTTCATCCACAGCTACCTTCTGTTGGCTCTCACAGGAATTTTTCCTGGGTATCTGTTGATGTGTCTTCCTGCTCATGCAAAAATAACTTATTTAGTTTTCCTGGTGTTTACACCAACTAACAAACCAACAATCTCTGTATCATCAGCAAAGCCAACATTAAAGACATCAGATGAGCCAGGCCAGCATTCATTAGTATGAGTAGATAAGACTAATGATTTAACATTCCCCTGTGGGGCTCCAGTGTCGGTGCTAATGGTGGGTGATACTTATCTTATTTATCACTCAATGATCTATCATTGAAAACGGACTCAACCCCTATGATGGCTGCGCTGTCGACCTTTTTCTGTGACCACCTTTGCATTGTGTGGTCTTTCATTATGAAATCCAGATGGAAAGTCCACAAACAGAACACATACATATGTTTTTGTTTTGGTTCAGATGACAGTGTATTACATGCACCATGTACTCTTCCTTCTTGTGGGTCCAGTTTTTTTCTTGCATGTCGTTGAGAACACCATTCTCTCAAAAGTTAATGCTACTGGACAATAATCATTTGAAACCCCGTGGTTGTGACGTTTTTGAAGGAGGAGCTATTGATGATGGTTTTACAGGTTCTGGGAACACACTTCTTCCCTCCACACTACCAGTTAATCCATCAGGTCTGGCTGCTTTTCTAATATTGATCTTTCTAAAACGTTGAGTGCTGCAATCACTTGCTTGTCAAGCTTAAGCCGTTCCCTAATTCAGATGCGTTGAAGTGTGATCCTTCAAACCTCCCATAGAATTTATTCAGTTCTTTCATCCCCACAAAACCTTTAAGTCCCTTTTTCCTCTCTTGCCCTATCGTTGTGTACACTCCCTGCTCCATCTGTGTTATCTTTCACTCTATTTTCTGCCTAGACACCTCATCATCACCCAATGATGACGAGGTGTTTGTTTGTTGGTTCAAATCCTCAGAGTAGCATACAGAGCACTGCAATGGCCCACTGCACTCATGGCTGGTTGGGCTCATTTTTACATCATGACTCAGAGGTTGCAAGCTTCCACCTTCAAGCCAAAATGATTCATGTTTTTATTAGTTAGCCTACTGGCATCCACCTGCTGGTAGACTGTTCTTTCCATCTTCGCACTGCCTGTTTCCCACCACCACATGCACAGGTGCTGAGTTTTTCACACCTCTCATGTCCTGCATATTGCCATGCTGCTTGTCCTGACTCTGTGCTGCACTGCGTGCTCGCCATCCTCTTGAGATTAGCTGCTACATACAGATATCTGTGAATTATCCTCCTTTGAAACCCCAAACTACAGAATAAATTTGCACTCAGTCCAGGAGGAATTTTGTCAACCAAGCTCTGTGTATATTTCTCAACACTTGGATCCCCTCCCTGGTTTTTCTGGCTGTTCTCTTCCTTCTACCCGCAGGAATACCCTCATACCTGGATCCGAACGGGGTCTGGCTGCGTTTCCTCAACAGCCTTCTGATAGCGTCTGCCCAGCCTTGCCTTGGCTGCAGTTCCTCCTGACAGCTTCTGTGGTTGGAGATTTAATTTTAGCCTGGCTGCAGAGGACAAAACATGACTGCACAAAGCATTTTACTAAAGAACCTACATTATAAGAAATAAAAAACAAAAATTTTATTTATTGGATTAATGTGGATTTCCCTGTAACAAACTACAGAGAGGTACTATCTGTTGGCTTAAAACTTTGATCACAATAGCTCAGCTGAATTGTTTATCATTTCCCAGATCTCCAGAGGACCTAGATGATTTTGGTAACTCCCTGACTTTTATGTAGCACCAGTTTGAACTCAAAACCACTGGTGACATTATGCAGGTACACCACCAATTATAAAAAGCTAGAACATTCTTTCGTTGAGGTCCAAAAATAGCTGCTGGACACGTATGTCACTCCTGATGTTCTAAAGTGGCGGCAGGTTTATTTTAGCATTGATAACTGGAAATGACTGTTTTCTGTATAACTCTATCAGTCTGTCACATCATAGTGGAAGAATTCTGGCCCGTTCCTCTTTACGTTGCTTCACTTCATTAAGAATCCCAGGCAGTCATTTATGCACAGCTCTGTTAAGATCTCTCCACAACATTTCAATCACATTGAGGTCTAGACTTTGACTGGACCACTTACATTTTTCAGCAATTCTGCTGTAGATTTGTTGCAGTTTCGTTGTCCTGTCCCAGTTTGACCCAAGCTTTAGCTGCCAGACAGATGACCTCACATTTGACTTTAGAATACAGAGGAGTTTATGGTCGACTCAATGACTGTGGCTGTAAGACAAGACCTTCTCATCACCCCTCCACCACCGTGCTTGACAGTTGGTATGATGTTTGTGCTGATGTGCTGTGTTTAGTTTTTGGCAAACATCTCCACTTTGCTCTCATCTGCCCAAATGAAATTTGTTCAGATGAAGCCATGCTGCCATGTTCTTTTTACAGAGAAGAGGCTTTCCCCAGTTCAGTCCTTTTCTAAATATACTGTCATGAACTTTAACATGTGAACTGAGGCCTGTAGAGCCTGACATATAGCTCTTGGGTGATTTGCAGTTTCTCTGAACATTGCACAATCTGACCTTGGGGTGAATTTGCTGAGATGTCCACATATGAATGATGGACTTGTCTGGCCTTATAACCCTCTTTTTTCCTTGGCACTGAGTTAACACACTGACCTGCTTTTACAGAAGAGCTCAGAGTTACTGCTGATCAGTTAATCAAGTGGATCTGATTATCAGCACCGGACTGTTATGTGTAAGGATGTACAGGACCATAAATGTTGGTGAGCTCTATACTTAAAGGCGGTCTAGAAAAAAGACATGACGGATTTTGACACTACAGAACTTTACTTGAATTTGATCCAAGTTCATTGTCTATACAGGGTTTTATTTACAAGATCTGAAATCAGGAAAGGGCAAAAACAGAAAAAAACAAAAAAAACAAACACTAGATACAACTGAGGTATTAGCTAAAAGCATTTACAGGTATGTAATCTTTCTAGTAAATATCTATGATGATAAACAGAGATGCAGTGTCTTCTGCTTAAAAAACATCTTTTTTTTATATATATATCACAACATGAGGTAGGAGAACAGTGTCTCAATTCATGCAAGAACAAAAGTCTCATCACACTGTAGTATTGGCAACATAGTATGCAATGGTCATACACAGACACTGTTTCATGTTTCAGAACAGCATCAAGGGGGGGGGGGGGGGAGTTGTCTTTTTTCCCATCTATAACAGGATGTGTATCAACGAAATCAGGGTATTCTTTTTAGTGACCGGCCATCAGTGTGATCAGCTCTACTTAAAAGGCTAATTACAGCCTGAAGAAAAGAAAAGAGAAAACAAAGAAATCACACACCCAACTACAAATCAAACCACCTTCAAACACTTCAAAGGTCAACTTGTAGCCATTTACAAGTTCTCGTCACATAGGCGAATGGTTATGCAAATCTTGCATTCAAATCTGTTCATGTGGTAAATAAAACACAGCTACCTCCACTTTTTTTTTTACTTTTTTTTTTTTTTAAGTCAGTTGGGCAAAGTTCACACCTGTAAAAACTGTACAAACTAGATCCAAGTTCTCATAACACAGCAAAATGCAAAAAGGCCCAGCACGCCCCATTATTCTTTAGTCCTTTTTTTAATCATTGTGATGTGGTTTAAAAAAGTTAAACAGCGCCCCCATGTGTATAAAATGCAAACTACTCAGAAAGTACAGACCTCCCTTAGATATCTGCTCGTGTGTTGAATTTTTAATATATATTTATATATATATATATTTATTTTTATATATGTATTGATATATTTTTCAGCTGAAGAGGTAATTAAGTGAATAAAAACTAATACTGATTATATTCTAAGTGAGAAATGACGAGGATAATATATGATCTTAAATCAGGACACAATCGCACGTCCAGAGCTACATGAGCAAGTTTCTCCTGTTTCCCTTTTCAAAGCTGCTGTGCTTCAGTCAGACATTGGAGGCCCGCCCACAGACACACACACACATTCCAAACAAATTAGGCTACAGGTTATACTCTTCATGATCTGACTCTGACTTTATATTCAGCTAGCCTCTGATCCACTCGCGATATAAAACTTGCACACGTTCAATATTCATGCATATGAGCCAACTCAATCTGTGTGTCATGTGCAGGGAAATCTTTTTCTCTTTTTTTGTACATTAAACAGACCGATAGTGGCCCACAGATACAAAAAGTAAAGGGGTAGTAAACCATGCAAAGAAAAGAAAAGAAAAGTTTTCATTTTATCCACAAAGCATTTTCAATTTTGCTCAGAGGAGACAGAAGGGAGGAAAACAGCTTACATTACACAGTAAACAGTCCATTATGATGAAATCCACAAAAAAGTATTTCCATCAGTTCATAAAGAAGGGAGGGAAGTGTGTAACAAAGTAATATTTTCCTATTTTTTGCTGTTGTCCTGCATCGCATCTCAGTAAACCACGTGTTCCACTCCCCCACATCCACACAAAGTCAAGTTCTCACATCAGTTTTCATGAAGAAAGCAAAAAAGAAAAATAAACAAACACTGGGGCTGACTGAAGCCTCGGTTCTGATCCAAATATTATAACCTTTTAAGATTATTTATTTATAAGAACAGTTAATATATTAATGACTACTGTATTTACAAAGTGAATATAAATCTTTTAGTTAATACGTTAAATATTTTCTTTCATAATTTCAATAAAGGTTTAAATGGAACAACAGTAGAGTGTACATTTGTGGCATGGGGGTTGATTTTTACTGGTTTGTGCACCTGCACCTGCTTTTCTGACTGTCAACAAACCACAACTGCCCGCTTCTTCAGCTATGTCATCGTAAAGGGAAGCTGTGTGAGAAAACAGGATGGAGCACAGTGGAATGTCTATCAATTTGCATTAATGGCAGATGCATTAAGAAA
>NW_005187432.1:4313971-4324237 GCF_000239375.1 Pundamilia nyererei | reverse complement strand
ACACACACACACACACACACACACACACACACACACACGCACAAGCTCGCTCGCTTAACCGGGATCTTCTTAGTGGCAATAAAAAGCTCCTTTGCCTGGCAACTGACACAAAAGTTTTCTCTTCCTCTGGCTGGACGTCTGTAAGCTCTCCTGGGCTCTGACAAAAAAAAAAAAAAAAAAAAAAAAAAAGCAAAAACAAAAAACGCTGCACACCCCCAGCTGATCTCACACAGGAGGTGGATGCACGGGCTGTGTGAGCGAGTGACTGTGGGAGAGGGGGCAGAGAGGGAGGCGCTGGCTGGGAGATCCTGTACAGTCTGGCTCGGGGGTGGGCAGAGGGCCTCAGACAACGGCAGCTGCCCCCGATTCTGACGGCACAAAAAAAAAAAAAAAAGAAAAAGAAAAAGAAAGAAAAAAAGCCTCCTTCGGTACCACCGGCAAACGGGCCACCCAGCCTGCCGCAAGGGGTGAGGTGGGGGGAGAGTGCGCTAGTCTTCTGGGCCCTCAATTCTTCCCGCTCTTCCTCTCCCTGCCTGCCCGGTCCTGTTTGTTCAGTCAGGCAGAATAACGGAAAGCAGGACCCAAACCACCCTGGACTAACTGCCTTCACCTGCGACCCACTTCTCACATGCGAGCAGGGTGGGGATACAACGGTCTGCTAACAATAAAGAAGCCTGAAAGCAGAGGGGCAGACTACAGCTTTGATCATCTGCTGGGAACTCTGGGGCCATTGTTCTGCATGAATGCCTGCACTGCACCGACGCGATCGAGTGTGTGCAGGCACGTAAGGATGTCGCATGAAGTATAGTAACACGGCACAGCTACCACGCGCGAGGGCTCTGCCTTTCTTCTTTCGGCTCGGCCCGGCCCCCATGTCCAGACGCATTCCTTTCCCAGAGGGATCTGAGGGGGGGCACAAGGAGTGCACAACACTTCTTCAAGCCGAGCCTGAAACAGCAGTGTTTCCTTTCTATCTTGAAGATAGACAGGCTAGAGGTGAAAAAATAAAAACATAAAAATACACAGTGTTAAGGAGTTTCCGAGCAAAGGACAATGGAAGGTGTGCGCTCTTCAGAGGAGATGCGGGGCAACTGGCGGTTCATCTAGCAGACTGTTTGGTCTACATCAGGAGAGCCCAGGTGGCCCAGCAGAGAGAGGAGAAAACCAGTCTGTCGCTAGGAGCAGCTGTAGTGCAGGAAACACTACTCCCTAGCTAGCTACCTTGTAGAGATCACACCCAAAAACACTCATTTCAAGTTCAGCATCACTATTGGCATATTTTCATTAAGTCCATTTTTTTTCTTTTTTTGTACAGTAAAGGTCTTTGTCCCCCATAAAGACTTGATGTTTTCGCATGTTACACAATGTAATAAAATGTCCGTGCAGTTTCCTGCGGTCGCTGGTACTTGGGCTTTACATACAGAAAGACAGAGTAGGGGTCAGGCGGCGCCATGTGTTCGGGAGTGCTGGCTGCTGTGCCAGGTAGTAGCGTGATGTGACGTCCTCAAGGAGGAGCGAATCTGTATCCGAAATCTCAAAGTCAAAGTCATTATTAGCTCCAGAAACCAGTAAGCAGGAAGGGAGGGTCGTAGAATATGGATTGGAGAACAGGGAGGGTTGGGGTGGGTTATAGTGAAGGATTGAGTTGGTCTTCAGTGGACCAGTCTTCAGTCTGTGAAGCAGCTATTTGTTCAGTAAAAACTATAAATTAAACCCAACATACATGCCCAAAAACCTTTAAATACTGTTTAAAGAGAGGGAAGTGAAAATTAAAAAAAAAACAAAAACATTTTTTCCTTTTTTAAATGATCATTGAATTACAAAAACAAAAGTCAGTCCTACACTAAGCAAAAGGGGAGCGTAATGCACAACTTCAAATCAGCCTGAGGAGACGTGATGCTCCTTTCAGCTTTGGGCTGATCTTTTTGTGTCTGTACACTTGGCGGGTGATGAGGAAAGGAATGAGGGGGGGAGGGGAGGCGCCCGGAGGGGCGGCAGTTACTTTTGGCCAGCCACTGGGGCCTCTGAGCAGGGTGGGGAGTGGGCGTTAGGGGGTCCGGTGGAGGGAGTAGGAGGAGGAGAGGGGCTGCCTCCCATCGTGCCAGACTGGGCCATCTGCTGCTTCAGTTGGGCAATCGTGCGCTCCAGCTTCTCGCGCGCCTCCCGCTCCATGCGCAGCTCCTCCTGCAGCTCCTGCCGGTCAGCCTCCGCCCGCTCCAGCCTCTGACGCAGGTCGGACAACTGAAAGGAGACACAGAGACGAGCCACATTACTCTCACACATTTCCACATCTAATAGTAATCTGTCAACAGTCTTCATTTCAGATTTTTCTTAGCAGGCCCGCAACTGTTCATTCCTCTGCAAACTACTTTGGTCGTAAATATTTAAAGAAATGTTCCCAACAAATAATTAACTAAAGCCCAACATGACATCATCAAATTGCTGTGGCTTGTTCCGGCAACAGGCCAAAAAAAAAAACAGTAAAATCCTCATAATCAGGCAGGTGTTAACCATCAAAAACAAACCAACAGAGACCCTGCATTTAGACACATAGTTGGCTCAGAGGCTTTTACAACACACACTGCAAAGTGGTGCAGACAGAATAACTACTGTTGTGTTTTGAGAGCTCTTAAACCATCAGTCAGAGTAACCATTTATTGTATTTTTCCCCTTTTAGCAGTAAACAAAGAAATGTGCACCAAACCTTTAAAAAAAACAAACAAAGAAAACCCCATGTTGAACTCTCAGAGCCACACAGAAATGTGCACACCCGTTCTCTTAACAAAGGGACAGCTTGATGCCAAAGGTAGGAGGTGGAAGAGCTCAGGCCGATGTAACAGAGATTAAGATTAGGTCTACTGAAACCCAAACAGACGTCTGAGTATGTGCTCCGCACAGACTCACACAGCATCACAGTAAATTCTTTCTATTTGACTGCTACGTTTAATAAGTGCAGCTCCAAATAATTTTACCTAAAAACCTGATTTAATCATGACTCTAGTAACTACAGATCCAAAGATAAATGTTTGTACATACATGCTGATGAAAATGAAAAGAGAACTAATTGTAAATGCTTAGCGAGCTCAACTTTAATATTAATATGCAGAGTGCTGTGCTAAAGTGTGCTTTGTTTCAGTCCCACTGGAGCTTTTCAATCTTAATGTCTTTAAGATAAAAACGCCATATGTTAAAGTGATGCAAGCCGGTGAACACACTTTATGTCACGGAGATTCACTCTGATGCAAAAGTCTGTGCATGCATGTGTTCCCCTGTAAGCCCGTACCTGTGCTGTGTAGTGGGCCTCTTGCTGGCGCTGCGCCCCTGGCTCGCAGGCGCAGGCCTGCTGTCGGAGCTGCTCCAGACGGGTTTCCAGCTCCAGCTGCTCCTGGCGGGCCTGGCCGAGCTGCCGTGCCTGCTCGCTGTGCACCGCCTCCAGCTCGCTGCGCAGCTCATGCTGCTCGGCGCTCAGCTCCCGTAGCCTCGCTGCTTCGCCTCCACGCAAAGTCTCCAGCTCCTGGGGGCACAAAGAAAAAGTCACATTTCAGTGACTCCTGCAAATGGTAAATGGACCGATTCGCATATATAGTCTTTCTATCTAATATTCACACTCTGATGAAATTTGGGGGTCCAGGATCTTGCAAGGATACTTTAACATGCAGGCTAGAGCACCCAGCAACCTTCCGACTACTACCTGCTCTACCGCCACATTACAGAAGCTCCACAAGGAGGCTGTTTGCTTCAGTTTGCTTACATTTTATTTCATCAGACATTTTGTCACCAATACTCTTTAATGGTGGCATCTCATTTTAGATTACAAATGCAATTTTCCCCAAATCCCATTAGTGGAGAACATAATTCAACTGTAGATGCGAATGTCACCATAATCTAGTTCAACTCCGTTTCCATGCATCCAAACTGAAATTAAACCCAGGGCTTTAATAATACGCTAAACGAGTGAAACACTGATTTATATGAACTGTTCTGCTGACTTGTGTTAAAAACTGGTGGAACAATCTGATACTGACACGTTCCACGTGATGGGAGGAAGTAATAGAGGGGGTTAGTGGAAGGTGAAGATCACCTCCACATCCACATCAAGGACACTTCTAATGGGCGGAAACAGTTATCGGCTCGTTGATCTCGGCCTCGTTTATCTTTCCGACCACCGACTCACCATTTCCAGCTGCAGCTGCTTGTGCAGGGTGGAGTTGAGCTTCTCCTGCTGCCTGCTGTACATCTGCATGATCTCCACAACAATCCTGTCCTTGTCGTCCTCCAGCCCTCCCACCGCCACCACAACGCCGCTCGTGGCAGAGCTCACGTCCTTAGCTGCTACATCCGTTACCGATGACAACAGCGACGCAGGAGGAGGACGGGGAAGAGGGGTGTGGGCGGTGAGGTGGGTGGCTTTCTTGTAGCCTGGGCTGCTCATCTCCATGGAAACTGCCTGGGTTTGGCATTCCCTCTCAGTGGCCGAGTCAGCAGCAGCACATTGGGATTTGGCCTCCCCGGCACCAGCAGCGACAGCAGGCGACGCGTGAAGATCTGAGGAAGGAGGGAGATGAAGAAGATGAAGAAAGAAGTTAAAAAGAAAAAGAAAAAGAAGAAGAAGAATGGTGGGTGAAAGACAGGAAGTGCGAGCAGTGCTAATGCACACTGCCACCCGCGCTTAGTAACACCCTCGCACAACCTCATAAACGCCTGCAATTCTTCCTCAGCACCAGTGCACTCACACAGCGCACAAGTATGGCTCGGCAACAGCTGACGAACCAAACACTCGCCCACAAATTTTCTATGTGTTTGCCCTCAGACGCACACAGAATAGAGAGGAATAAAGGGCCATGTGTGGGAGCCGCGCTGCTCTGCGTGGGCTCCTCCACTGTTCAAACCCTGGCTTGTTCCCTCGCTGCGGCCTGGGAGGAGGAGCATCATGGGAAACAGTGGGTAGGGTGGTAATCTCTGGCAGTATCGTAATTTAATTTGATTCCAATCGCTTAAATGAGAAGGAGAAGACTAGTTTCATCTCTAGTTCAGTTCCAGCTGACCTGGTTTTAATGTGGGTGACTGGCTAATAAAAAGGTTAGAATTATTTAAGCACCTCTCTGACAGCTTCCTGTGAGACAACTGTGACGTGACAATGTAATTTGAAATATAACTTGTTTCATAATGACTAAAATTGATATGTATGTGAGAGCTGGAGAGATGTAGAAAAAAAAGAATCAGGTGTTGGGCATCTCTGGATGTTTAGTGCCCAATGTCTCTTTAGCCACTATGTAGGCTAATAAGAAATAGAACTTGGAGGAAAATATGCTATCAAGTGTAAAGTCATCAAAATGAATTAAAAAACAAAAAGCACCAAGAAGCTATAAAGCTCAACAGTGATGCTTAATGTGTTTTCAAATGTGATGTGTGAGTTTCAGAATTTCCACAGCACCGGTGCTTAACGATTCTCTTACATTTTTGATTCTGTGGAGTTAGAAATTTATTTTTTTGAATCTCCCTCAGGCTTGGTGATAGAAACAAAGACTTGCTGTACTTCCAAATTCGTTTGCACTTCATTTATCCACTGAGGTCAAGGTTGTTTATTTGTGGAGTTCTCGCAAAACAAAACAGTGTTTTTAAGGTGAAATTTTTAAAAAAGCAGCCTCTCTGCAGTAATCTTACGATCCCATAAGCTACGAGGAGACTTAACACAAAGGCACAGACTACAGATAGAGTTGTTTTCTTTGCCCAACAACACTTGCGGAAAGTGCCCTAGTGTGCTGCTCTGCTGGGCTTAGCTTCACTCACAAAATACAAGATACAAGATCCAACTGGCACAGTGACACACAAAAACACAAGTGCACAAATGTAGGTTAGGTATGGCAGTGTGTTTGAACCATAAGCTCGCAGACAGACAAAAATGATGATGAAGAAGCAGGTGGGGAACAAGAAGAAGATAATGATGAAGAAGGCGAAATGGTGAATGGTGACAAAGACATCAGGAGAACAGAGGGTAATGATCATGCAGCATGTGCGTGACAGGAAACGGGATGCTCTGTACACAGCATGTTGGACCCGGAGAGGACAATCATTTACTGACTCAAACTGGCTAGTGCATGTGTGTGCCTGCACACACACCCAGATCCATGCTCTGAAGTGCACAAATAACAGGCGTGAGTCATTTGGTGGTAGATCAAAAGGAAATAAACAGAGGAGAGAGAGAGACAACCACAAAAGGAAGAGTGAACGGCACAGATATAACAGGGGGAGGAAGGCATTAAATGAGGGGAGAAAATGTTTAAAAAAAGAAAATGATGAAGGGGTAGAAGGCTTGAGATGAAAGAGGCAGAAGAAGGAAGTGCAGGAGCAAACGGAGAACCCGCTCAGAGAGGAGGATGTGGCGACAGCTGATGGGAAGAGAAAGAGGGAGGAGAGACGGACTGGTCGGAGAAGAAAAGCGGAAAATGCCTGAGAGGAATGAAAGAGAGGGAGGGCGACAGCTTGGCAGTCAGACGTGGTGAAATAATGGCATACAGAGAGCATTCCTGTGATTCATCCTCTCTCTCTCTCTGTATAGACGTAGATTATATAAAAATATACAGTACACACACATCTCATTAATGCAGGAAAAACATGAAAGCATACACATGAAAACACACACGAGGAGGTCATGGCCGTTTCCACCTCGCCAACACCGAGGTGTCCCCTGAGATACCACAGATGCATCTCTAAATAAAAGCTGAACTGCCAATTTGTCACATGACACTGCACAGCTGTGAATATGGCTCATTTTAGGGCAATTTTGATGACACAAAAATGTTTGAAAACTACTGGAATAACCAAATATCGTTGGTACTGAGTGTTTGTGGAAAGCGTTTATACGAGCTCTAGTTTGACAACTTTCAGCTAGAAAATAGTGGAACACAACTTTGTCAGAGATCACACTCCATCTAAATGTTTTTTTTGTCTTGTTATAGCCAAAAAATCTGCACTGTTAAAACAGTCTGAATGTGTGTGTGTGTCTCCAGTCAGTTTTATGCTTTTTAATTAGTCAAACTCCAAGTAACTTTCCATCTTCATGTCTGACACCGTTAATTAAAGAAAGACAATCTGTGTACAGAAACTCTTCCTCTACCTGCCCACTCACGCTGGGTTCTGCAGCTAGACTCAGTGTCTCTGCAGATGTGCAGCTCTTATTAACTGCTGGAGATCTAAGGCCTGTTATTAAATGGATAAACTGGAAGCAATTTCCTGCCTTTTGGCCCATTATCGGCTCTGCCATTTTCAGCTTTTCACTTGAACATAATTACAGAGCGTCAGCTGTTGCTTTTAATTTCACAAGAAGGTCAAGTAAGACAGGGTATGATCTTATTTGTTGTTCTATTTGGCTGATTTGTATGGTTTCCAAAAAGCATGATGAAGTCAAATTATCTTGGCAGCTTTGTGTCGGAGGAAGTCACATCATCTCTGATCAGATTTTTCTTCTCGTTTACACGACAACAAACATGTTCCTGCTCTGCTTATCCAACATCAAATCCCTCAGGCAGAAGGCAACAATAACATGGTCACGGATTTCTTTCTAATCCTAATTTGAAGACCAGATTGTGTGTTTAAGTGGTTATAGCATGTATGTTGAGCCATTAAAAAGCTTTACACGCGTCTTTGCTGGTTAATAATTCAGCTCTGCTGGGTGTATTATTACTGACCCATTGGCGGCTCGTCGTGGCCCAGCACTCTGCGACTGTAGTGGTGTTTGAGCAGTGCGCTCAGCATCTCGGGGCTCATCTCTGCCTCCCTTCGCAGTGACACATTGGGAGCCACCATCTTATCATATGTGTACATGTAGTAACTGGAAGAAACAAAAAGAGAAGGCATTTAAGCACTCAAATAAACATCATCTAATTTTGAATCAATTCACAATTTTCTTCACCAACATTCACCAACATTTGTCTGGTTTCTAAATATGTAAGGACTGAATTAAGCATCTGTTCTTTGCCCTTTTATTCTAGGCATACAGGAACTAGCGCCACCTTTTACATAATCTTGTGTTTGAAGCGATGATCGTACCAACAAATTATTGACTCGGCAGCTACTTTAACTAATGTGGCGTTTGCTCTAGCCCAAAGTAAATGGACGCTGGGAAGGCTGCAGGAAAAAAAAAAAAAATCTCTGCCACAGGTTTACAGGATCTCAGCCTAAACACATCTTTTGCATATCACAAATGTTCAAGTAGTGGATGCAACTGGGAGAAAGAGAGATTGTGCTGTGAGATACTCCCAGGCCACTAAACCAACACTGTTTCATGATGGTGTGATGGGAAGTTAAAGAGAGGGAGAAAAAGAAAGGAGGAGAAGAGAGGAGCTTTGAACCCCTCCCCCATCAGCAGCCCCCTCCAGACAGGGCTGAGGCTGGAACAGTGAACTAGGGTAAGAATGGCAGCTCAGTGGGACTCTGTGCTTCGTTTTCTTCCAGAGCAGACACACAACGCTTGGTCTGTCTGCTCGCCTGAATGAAAACCACTCCTCTACATGAAACGGCTCAGAAGCAACTGAATAATGTAAGCCTGGCTTGTATGTGACAAGTGTAGCACTAATGGATGTTTGCGGCGATCCAGATTCGACTTTAAGTGCTGCGGATGTCTGGCACGACATCCAACTGTTAGGGCGCTGCATTATTACCAACTCTGGGATGCAAAAGACACACTGCAAACTGGTCTTGACTGGTTTGTACATGTAGCAGTCATGTGATGCTGACAGGTGACTAGAGCTATAATCCCTCCAATTTGTCTGGCCTGGAGTCTGCAGGCCTCCACGCAGTCAGTAAGTCACAGGCAGTCACATGTAGCTGTGGCTTTAATCTGGGTCAGATTACTGTGAGCCACATCTAAACAAGAGCTGGTGTCCCCTGGGGATGGAGAGACGGTGGGAGATGCAGAGGGCTTGGAAACGAAATGAGGAAGGAGCGAGTGAGGGAGAGGAGGAGGAGACGAGGGAGTGCAGTCACAAGAAATTAAAAGAAGAGGAAGAAACCGAAGCCAACACAAAACTTAAAAACATACACCTATAATATCTGGCAAGGAGAGTCTTATCTCTTCTCCGTGTTTTTACAGATAACACCAGGCCATCTGGCACAGATTCAGGTATCGATAAGTCCTTAAATAACTGCAGCTTTTAATTTTGTCTAGCACAACCAACTAAAACCATCTTTAAAGTGAATACCACTCGTCTCCTTCAGCAAGATTTAATAGCGTTCTCTACACTGGAAAAATAAAACAATGTGAGGGGCAACAACTGCTCCATTCATTGATTATGCAAGTTAATATTCATAATTTCAGACATTTCAGATTTTTGAACAAAGTCCAAAACTTTTCTAATAACCAGAAAACTCTTCACACATGTTGATTTCCTGCTTTTCTTTCTTTTATATGAAAACACACAGAATATGTTTATTTATGCAGCACACAGTTTTAAAGGCAGCCTGCTGTAGGCTATTAAATTTTCAAAGATGAAACGAATAATCAAGGGAAGAATCTTCTTCATCTTGCTACATCTCTAAAACCACCAAATAAAAGTGGCACTAAGTTTGAGATGGTTAATTAATGCTGTTTATTAACAGGAAAATATTGTGATATCATTTATTTAACCAGAATACCACACGCTCTCTGCTTTTCGACTCCGCTTTATATCTTTGTTGGAGAAATTTGATCTCTTTGGTGCAGTGGAGATCAGAAATATGATCGTTACAAGCCTCAAAGCTTTTACTGGAATAACTGACTTAGGGTTAATAAGGTGTAGTACCTGGGATGGACCAGGGTGGGGTGTCCTGGCTCCTCCTTAATTTCTGAGAAAAGCCGGTTGAACACAAGAGTCGGTGGAGATGCTTTTCCCTGTTGGAAACGCAAACAAATGGATAAATGTGGCACAAAACAAAAAAACAAAAACAAAACTGCACATCTTCCATCCTCATATATTGATTGGTGAACAGCCTTCACAGCGCATTAGATAAATTATTACAAAAGCAATCAGATGCATGAACGTGCGCACACACACACACAAATACATGGAGAAAGACAGCGGAAGGAGAAAGAAATGTGCTGCATGTGGCGCTCTTGGAGCCATAATATAGTTAATATGCATGCATACATGTGAAAGGGGGATCATCCATCAGGCATCAGTTGAGACACTGGGCACGTTAGCGGGGGAGGGGGCGAGGAGCAGAGCAGCTTGGTACAACAGAGGAGAAGCGTGCTGCTATGAATGAGTGAGCAGGGGGTGTGTCTATCAG
>NW_005187432.1:4308204-4313951 GCF_000239375.1 Pundamilia nyererei | reverse complement strand
ACCTGAGCGTGGAGGAAGGGGGAGGAAAGGAATGGGGGAAGGTGTCACAGGGAGGGAAATGATAACTGACCTTTCTCGCTGGATCAGCATCAGCCAACTTGTCGCCGGTGGAGCAGATATCTAACGAGGGTTTCCTCACCTGGCTCTCCTCCTCCACCACCTTCTGAAAACAGAAGGAGAGAGAAAGAGAGATGGTGGTTAAATAGACGAGCAAAGACACCCCAAGGTTAAATACAGCAGAGAGCGAGAGGAAGACACAGATGTAGTGCTGCACCGAATACATTTGTTGGAATAGTCTGAACGACTCAAAATGAGCATATCCGTCAGGAGGTGTGAGAATGCGAGGAAGCACGTGGAGAGGAGAGAAATTACACCAGGCACGCAGACGCAGAGGGGGAAAGATGAGACAAACGGCACTTAAACGATAGGAAATGGAGACAAATGACACTCAAGATGTAAAGGATGGATACAAATGTGTGCAGAAGTAAGTGAACTAGCCTGAGCTGGCCATAATGCAGCTGTGAAGAAAACGAAGGCAGCGAGGAAATGGATAAACCTGGTGTCGCAGCCGAACGAGCCCGTAGTGGAAGGCCTATGACTAAAACAGAAAAAAAAAAGCCTAGCTGTGAGTCGACGCGGCCTGTTGCTACACACTTCTGAGCGTGTCAGACATCGGCATACATGCAACGCAGCTGGAATCAAAACACGCGCTGTACAGGAAAATGTACGTTTGTTTCCTGTGTCAGCGTCATACCCTCAGAGGATGTTGAGTAAGAACTGCCTGCTGCCTCTAGTTTTGTCTATCTCACCGTTTCGTTTTGGGTTGAGGTTTTTTTTTTTTATATCCAGGCCACGCTCGGCGAGAGGCCACAAGCTGATGTAGCTGATGCTTATCTGTGACAGGCAGGCCTGACACACATGCTCCGTGCATTTCACAAACATGGTCTACCTAACTGACAGGTAACAGAGACAGCAGAGGAACAACAATGCACAGCATCGCAATGCGAGCCGTTAGGGAGCCCACAGCGACCGACACACAGCGGATTGAGAAGGGAGATGCAGAGAGAAGAGAGATGGTAAGAAGAGGAAGGAGACGAAAGAATAAGGGGAAGAGAAAAGTGTGAAAGCATCAATAATTGACTTAGTACCCGTTTAAAGCCCGCTATAAAACGTTTATCCACAAAACGCAGACACACAAGCTCTCAGTGAATAATAAACAGGCAGCTTTTCATCAGCTGGACTAAAGGATTTTCCTCTGTGCTGTACCGGCTAAGAGCTTGTGTCATTACCAGCGCTAAACAGCCTCAGAACAATGCCAGCAAATAACTGTGACAGCCACATATTAGCCGCTTATCATTTATACCGGTCCAGCAGCAGCCTCATTCAGCAGCTTAAGCATGTATTATTTACAAAAAACACAATTATTCACCTGTTACATATTCCACGAAGCACACATGATCATTTTTATTTATCTATTCACCTTCTGTTTCGCTACCTAGAGAAGCCACAGCGTCTAAATGCCATCTTACTTGCACATAACAGTCGATACCAACATCTATTTTTAACAGCAATTAATTCACAGCAAGTGAATGTGACCTGTGACTTTATGCTCTGTACCTCCACCTCAAATCACAACTTCTATATTCATCAGCAAAAGAAAACAAGAAAAAAAAACTAGTAGTAGTGATTTGCATGAGAGTTTTTCTGAACTGTATGTAGGGGGGATAGTCCCTTATTTACAAGGCCATGCATGAATGAGCATGTTCATGCAAATGTTAAAAGGCTGGAGCCGTATGTGTGAGCCAGGTGTGGTTGTTAGTCTGTGTGTATACAGACGGGACCTCGATCATTTGTGAATGTTTATGGTTAGTGTGTTTTTGGTTTTTTACCCTGTTTCCCCTTCCAGCACTGCAGCACTGAGTGGAGGAGGGGGAAGGGACAGAGTGAACAGCTCAGAAAGAGAGAGGGGTGACAGGGAAGAGACAGAGAGGAGGAGGACTGACAGAAACCACGATGTAACCACTGCAGTGGTGTGGCGGTGAGCTGGGTCTGTCCAATGTAAAGAATGGTGTGTGTGTGTGTGTGTGTGTGTGTGTGGGCCAAACTGATAGTAACGTCAGGTCATACAGAGGTCTTTCATCTGCTTGATCTCTACAACGACAGATGTTTGGCTGCTAAGACGCCTGACAGCTCATTAAAGGCTAGGTCTGCACCCTCCTTTGTCTGTGTGTGCATGTGTGCGTGTCTGTATTTGCAAGGACCAATTAGACCTTGAGAGCGAGGACATTACTGGAAAACAAGGACATTTTGGCCAACGCTCATTTTGGGGCTGTTTGAGGGTCAAGACTAGGTTTTATGGTTAAGGACAGAGAACAGATTAAGGTCCAGGGTTTTCCCCTCATATCTGACACCAACTAAAGAAGTCTGGAAATTCCACCAAAGGAAAATCACCAGGAAATAAATAAATAAATAATAAAATTTAAACCCATGGCTTTGCTTCATTAGTTTTGCTTTGTTTTCTAATTTTAAACTACTTATTAAACCGTAGTCGAAAAAGTATCCCAATAAATGTTATCCTATAAAATCTCATAAGAATTACACCAAAAGGATTATAATTTGATTCAATCTTTCATTTGATCGAGTCACAAAAGTTTAGAAGGTGTGAATTCAAAAATGATTTAAGAATTTAATACAAATCGCTAGGTCTACCTGCAGTACTTTTAGTGCCCACAGAGAGGCCGCAGGCCACACTTTGGCAATCACTGATATACAGTCTGTGTGACTAATGGTGGTTACAGGCATAGTCACCCTTCAAAAGGAAACTCCCAGGGTCTGGGTTTTAGTATAAATGTGAGAAACACCCAGAAAACACAGTAAAAGAACAAGGCTGCAGGTGGGCCATTACTTCTGTATGTTCTGTACCCACACACAGACCAAACAAACATGCACGTGTGTGCTACACTAATGGCTGCCTGTCGCTCCCAGTGACTCCTGCATACCTGACAGCTGACGGCTTAACGCCCACCACCCACTCACGCACACACGCACGCACACACCCCTGCTCATTATTCCTGCTGCTCTGCACTCTCTCTTCCTTAATGAATGTGCCAGTGCAAACGTTTGCACATTTCGGCACTACTACCATTTTCCTCACCTTCCCACCCCCACCTTGCTTTATTAAAAACACACCAAACTGCTACTGGGTCCTAATCTGCAATAACGAAGTACCTCTCTTATCTGGGCTGCCTCTGCAACACACAAACACACAACTAACCCCCTTATGTCTCCAACCCTTTGTCAGGCTGAAGCTCGCCTTATGACAATGTGGATTAGCATTCCACACACTCACTCGGCTGAACTCTGCTCTGTTGATCCTAATCACCAGCAGTCTGCCTGCTGCTGCAGCTTCACGCTGGCTTGTCCCACCACTGTGTAGCTGGATGTAGCCGCAGCCATGTGAACTCACAGTGACCCATTTTTTCAGCATACGTGACATTTCTGCAGCAGACGCTTTAATGGAGTAGAAAGTGGTTTTTCTAATGTGTGTCTGTGTGTCTTTGTAAAGTGCCAGTAAATCAAACAGTAACAAGCGGCACTTTACTACGCAGGCACCCATGACTGTACATTAGCATGCACAGTCTGGCAGAGCAAATGTATTTAAGCGATAGCCCACACAGCAAAGGAGCATTTCAATGGGAGCATGGCATTCTCCTGTGAGCAGGGAAAAAAGAAAAGATGCTCTAACTGCACATTTTTGCAGCTGGTTGAGGTTTTTGTTCATTTTTGCTAGAACCAAGATGAAGTAGATTGCATAGCTCGCCACGTTGCCAACGAGCTGCTGACTGACTGGGGTGAAGGCTGTCAACCTACAAAAGTTGACAGTGAATTTCTTCATACCTGAGGACTGCACTTCATTTAAGTGAGTCTCCTTCAGCTCATCCTGACAAGACAACAAGCAGAGTCTCTTTTTCCTACTCTTGGTGTAATTTATATGAACCACATATGAACCAACGCAGACTGACACACACACACACAGCAAACAAACCCGAGGTCAAGCGCCACTCCACTCCTGTCACGTGGACCCACTAAATGACTGCTGTCTCAGTGCACATAAACACACGCGTGCAGTTACTCTTTGCTATAAATACACATCCGGTCCCCATACATGCATAATAAAACACACACCAGGCTTACCCCTCTAACAAACACATACACATAAGATGGAGCAAACTGGCACTTGCGGTCTCTGTTAGTTAACAAATCTCAGGAAAGTCACAGGTTACTTCAGCTCAAACTTGCACGATAAGCTGACAGAAAACCATTTCAGTAACTTATGTAAAAAGAAGTTACAGCTCATTTCCAGCTCCGTGAACTCTACTGGAGTAGGTCTGCAAAACTCGCAGATCAAAATAATCTCTGTTTATCTTATCACGAGCCTCTCACTGAAATAAGCTGTATTAACTCCTCCTGACTGGCTGCTCATCGCAAACAGAAGGTTTATTTGGGCTTGTGTGCTCACAGCAAAAGCCGTGTGAATGCGTGACGACAACAGAATAAAATATACCCACTGTTTGACAATATACAGAGCCAAAAGTAGAAAATCCTACCTGAAACCGAGTGTTTAGAGCAGTCTGAAGCCTGAGCTTTAGGCTCGTAGGGATTATGTGCACATACGCTGACCTCATTATTTCAAAGTCTGACCATGTCTAATATGGGTATCCAGCATTGTAACAGCATATACAGAGAAGAAAATAAGAAAAGCGTAACGTTTCACCTTTAACCTCCTAAGACCTGAACTCTTCCACGGCATGCATTTTTAATTTCTCTTTGATATTTTGTGACCTGATGAATGTAAAGACAAAGAATTACCAGATTTGTTGTTTTACCTAATTTTTGTTTCTAAGAAAAATGAGAGCCACATATGAGGATATTTATTTAAAATTTCGATAGAACAGTAGCAGTATAATGTCCTCGTAAGTGGATATCAGGCCCTTGTAGAGCAAAATTGAGTATTTTGGTCTAAATACAATAATAATAAATGTGATGTCCACATATGTGGACGCCAGGTCCTAGGAGGTTAAAGTAAACTGTCCCTTTCTGTGTTACTGAAAAGCTTTAAAAACAAAAAAGATGCATTACATCATTTTGAGTAATATTTCTCACCATTTTCTAGGAAAGAACAATTACTTGTATTGCAAATAAACATTAGCTGCAATTTTATTACTGAATCCCTTCTTTGCCTTCATTATAAATATTTTGCTCTTTGTTCAGAGAAAACACTACAGATGTGTTAAAACTTTAAAAGCCTGCCCAGGATATAAAAAGCTCATACAAACACAACAGCAAGTCTTGACACGCCTGATCTTATCTAGGCCATAATAAAGAGTGGGCAAGCCTTGATCTGACCTTTCATCCCACAGCAGCAGTGTGTTTGCGTGTTTTTAAAAACCCTTCTGTGCCCTCACACACACGCACAGCTGGGAACCACTCTCTTCACATCTGCTGAAACCGTGACATCAGTTGCCGGGTATGAAAACTGAAAGAAAACCCCAACGAACACCACAACCCATTTCAGGGGACGTGAACGTAAGTGCGTCCCCATCCTCCAATCATTCATGTGCCTGGCATTCAGGAGAGGAATAGAGATGCTGAACGGATAGCAGCAGCAGGAGGAGGAGGACGACAAAGTGATGCAGTTTATTCTCCTTTTTCCTCTCAGAGGAGGAAGTGAAAATTGTGTGTGTGCG
>NW_005187432.1:4273802-4308184 GCF_000239375.1 Pundamilia nyererei | reverse complement strand
ACACACGTACGCAGACACACTCGGAGAGACAGTCACACCCTGTCTGTTTCTAGACCACATCCTGTACTGCTGTAGTCGTCAACTGTGTCAAAGATCGAGCAAGAGATACATCGTTTTATATACACTTCCTGGCTGAACTGCAAAAACAAGGCACATTTATTTATCTCTGTAAAGTCACTATTTACTCAAAAATCACCAAACGGCTCAGACTTTTCCACTGTTTTTGATCCTTTAAGTAGGTAGGCACAATGTTTAAAGTAGTGTCGAGTGTTTTTATTCACTTCATTTTCCTGTTGTGTTCCAAGGAAACAAAGATATGTTCTTTACAACAAATAACTGACATATATTAAAATCGTTCAGCTGTACGAGAGATAACCATCGGCCACGGGGTTCTGGCTGATAACTGTGCATCCATAGTTTTTAATAGATCAAACAACATACTGTGCATTTGGGAAAATATAGAAATAATCTGTGGTTGCAGCAACACCACTTTCTCTGTGCAGCTCCCACTCAAATCACAATTTTTTATATCCGTCGACCTCCGCCGTGGTTTAGCCGCTTATCCTTTTGCCTGCAATTAAGATCAGACAACTGTACGCTGGTCTTCTGGGTTTGATTTGGGTTTTACTGGGTGCTCTGGTGGTCCCACCTGGCCCCCATACATAGACACAGGCGCTGGAGGGTTTTATATGGAGGTCTTAATCCAGTAAGCCATTTATCCACGGACTGGGAGCCACACTTTGTTTCAGCAGCCAAATCAATAACAGCCCACAGGGGAACCGGGCAGCAAAGTGGGGCAATTAAAGGAATACACTTTTAGTAGAGGCTCTGTGATTAACTCACCATAGTGAAATGAGATCACTTCGAGGTCTGGCTGTTTGGTTCCTGACAAATATCAGTTACATTTTAACTTGAGATACTCGGGAGATTGCTCAACTAAATTTTTCATTCACTTTGGCACTGCAACGGCAGATAAGCGGGAAAGAAAACAGAGCAGGGCACGCATGAGGACAGGTCTGACAGGTGGACGCTGAGACAAACAGGTGACAGAAGGAAACAGGAAATAAAAAAAGGGGGGCAGCCGAGACAAATGAGGAGAAAGAACGACAGCATGTGACTGCTTGTCTGTCTGTGCCTTCCCCCAGACACGCACACACCTGTTCCTCCCCCTTTCCAAACACAAAGAGTAAGACTAAAGCCAGACAAGCACACTGATAAGCCAGACCAGTCATGCTCGACAGACACACACACACACACACAGGTTCATTCCCAACTTGTGTTTGGCTTCGGGCCTTGAGTACATTTTTGCGCCACAAAGGCACTCTGTCTAGACAGTAATCACATGCACGTCAAACACACACACAGACACACACAGCTTTTCCTCTCCCTGACAACATGCTGAACTCCTTCCTCTAACAGCTACAGTTCCAGTCAGCCATTTTACAATCCACACACTGCAGCCTTGATTGCGAGAACAAATGGGACCCAGTGGAGAAACGGTTAATGGGCAGTCTATGGCAGAAAATGAAGCGAGTTATAAAAGCCATCTCTCCCCACTAATAAACGCACAATCTACTGTCCACCGACTGTAGCTTTACGGCAGACGGGGGTTTAATTTGGAGAGCGGCAACACTATTTCTCTGGGATTCTTCACATTTTTAAAAAAGTAAATAAATAAATGTTACAATTTTTCTCAAAAAGGCGCCTCTTGAAGCTCTCTCGATCAATTTTTCTATTCATCTCCCTCCCCCCCTTTCTCCGTTTCTCATGTTTCACCGTCAACTCCCAGGCGGCAGCTTCCAGTGTGTGTTCAAAGCAGTGTATGTGGAGGGTTGTAATGATGTTACCTCATGAATGGACAAATTGTCTGACTGGAATACACTATGTAGGCTGCACAGACTAAGGTAATCCCCACCCCCACACCTCACATACATACAGCCCCTATGACACTGTATATATTATTGTAGAGGGTGAAAATATACTTCTGGTGAAAATGATTAATTTGCCACTGACTTTGTGGATAAAACCAGTTTTCCTGGGTCAAAATGGGAGGGTGATAGCTGACAGAAAACTGGATTTTTCTGTAATTGTATAGCCCCAAACGACCTGAAATAGTTTAATCGACCAATCCATAATCAAAAAATACCCTGAGAAACAGATAAACCTGTAGATATCTACCTTGCCTTTTACAAGTGATATCTCAACGTTTTGGGCAAAAAGGACAGCTCTATTTTGCTCATTTTCAGCTCTAGTCTTATTCTTGGACTCCACTAGAGTAGCTTTGAATGAGTCAGTCTTATACTGCGTGTTGGTAAAACACATCAGTTCAAGTGTCTATTTTTTTAGCTCCTTTTTCGCTAGCTTTAAACCAGCTTTCTTCTGATTGGCTGCTCCCAGCAAACAGAAGGTTTGAGCAGTTGAGCATTTACAGCAGTTTAAAGTTTAAAGGCTGAGCATTTGGCTCACAGGGATTACATGCACAAAGTTCATAAATTGAACATTTAGTCATGTTTATTGAGCATCTAGTACTTTTAACAGTATATATATGAAAAAAAAAAAAAGAAGGAAACGGCTCGTAGGTCAAACACCTACAAAAATGTTTGCTGGGTTTCAAATTCTCACCTTTGAAAAAGGTGCAGTACATATAAGAAATCCCTTTGAAATCTGGCACGGTATGCCATATATAATCTTAGCATCCCCAGAAGAAATGATGAAACACACTCAAAGGCATTGTGTGGTTGTTATCCACAGACATTGCATCAGTGGCAAGAAGTACAACTGCATTATGTCACTTGAAATCATCAGCCTGCACTGCAGTGATTAATAGTGATGAACAGACAGTGTGTGTTGCTAAATAATACAATTTTAGCCATAATCACACAGCTGTTTTAGAAAGGAAATATGATTCAGCCTTGTAAAAGAGAGACTGGCTGTAGCATTTGGAGGAAGATCTATGATATCTGAAATGTAATTTAGTTGCTCTCCCTGCTGCAGAGAGACAGAAAAACATTAAAAACAAAACTCCAACCAGGTTCATGTCACGTTCAGAGCAATATTATGCGAGTGTGATGGTTCTGACTCCCATCTACTCAAGGTAAGTCATTAGATTAACGTGATGCATTATAGGCCTGTAGTGAACGTGTCTAGTAACATTCATCCTGGAAATGAGGGTGTGATTTTTTTTATTTATTTTTTTCCAATCTTCACCCGACTCAAACACAGCGGGCAAACTGAACGCACGTGAGCTCACCATCACTAGCACAGCAGCTCAGTGCGACACGTTTCCTCTCCAGGGCCTACACCCACCCCCACCCCAGTACGTTAATTATGAAAGCTGTTGGGGGCTCACCTAAGTGAGTCAACCAAGCCAGGAGCCGCAGACATATGCGCACGCGAGTGAGCAGACATCTGATCAAACAGCGGCTCCTTCAAACAGCAAAAGGTAGGAGGATGACGTCGTTTCTGCGAGCAAACTGTCGCGCACCGATGTGCACGCAGACTCGAGCAGACACACTTCGTTCTCCCAGGAGGACGCAGCGACTGAGAATGAGGCCAGTGGGCCCTTGTCGTCTCTGTGGATGACTGTACTCATCACGTGAGCTTTACTTGGGCCTGTGTGTGTGTGTGTGTGTGTGTGTGTGACAGAGATTTAACATCTTTAAAAACCAAAAGAGAAACTCTAGAGAAACGTGCCACCATAGGATGCTGTGCAGAGGTAGGTTACTAGTTCAAATCTGCAATTAGGGACAAAGATGCACACACTCTGCTGTTGCCATCAAAAAACACAAATCAGCTGCCTGGTTTTCTATATAAGGGAACTTGGCTTACTATTCATATTGGATGAAACAACTCGGGAGTGCTTGGAGATAGAGGGGAGTGAGAGAGCTGCAGAGAGGACGAGCGTTGCTAAGCAGACTGAAAGCTGAGAGAGGCTGTCAGTAAGCCAGCATTGCACTGCTATCACTACAGAGAGAGAGAGACAGAGAGAGAGACAGCGACAGAGAGAGACAAAAAAAACAAAATGGAGACACTGCCCGACCCTGTTTCTTTGCAATGAATTACACAGCACCCACTGAAAGGCCTCCTAATGCATGCTGAAGACTGCTTCGAACAGCCGTTCGGTAGCTAAATAGGAAACAACCCTGCATTAATTTATCCCAAATTGTCATTTGAAGAAAAGTCTGGTGAAAAATAGAAACAAATACACTTGCCCTTTTAAGAGGGAAGCAAAGGCAAGTGCCTCACAGTGAAGTAGGTGTTTAAATGAGAGGTTTAAAGGTTTTACTGCAGGAGTCGCCCCTGACTAAAACCTCGTATGCGTACGTATCGATCTGCGGTTTGTTTACTTCTTGCTCAGTTGTAACATGGAATACTGCAGTAAATGTCAGTGCTTGGCTGGCCATCGTTGTCTGCAACAAGGCCAGAGGAAGGCGGGTGGGAAGGAGGAGGGAAGGATAGGGGGGTGGAGAGACATGGAGTAAGGAGGCTATCCCAGTCGCTACAAACAGAAAGCTCCACCTGGCCAAAACGACCCGCAGGGTAAAATCTATCACAGACACATGGAAAAGCAGACAGTTAAATCCAAACTGGCCCTAGGTCCTCTGACTGTTCTGCAGGGAGCTCCGGTCTCATCCATATTACATGCAGGAGCTTGTTTGAAGCCTCCACTGCTCCCTCTCTGCATGGGCAGCTTGGCTTTGCTGTTTGGGCCCCTCAGGCTCGACACCCTCTCCATCTCTCCCTCTCCCCTTCATACAAACACAGCTCCCATAATGCAAATCCATCAGCTCCCGTCACTCTTCCTCCATTTTTCCTCACAAGCTCTGGCTTTCAAAATAACCTTCCGAAGACCTTTGCAAAATGTAAATGTTCTTCCTGAACGTGGTTCACTGAAAAGATGAAACCTGCACATAGAAATCCTCCCGACATTTGGCCAAAGGCTGCTGTTAATTTCCACCCTGTCTGCACCAAGCTTCATGTACCAGAGCCTATGATAGGTGAACTCGATCGCCAGACTTCCTTCATTAACACACAAGACACATTCAATGTCTGATGCAAGCTCTGACAGCAGCCCAAGAAAAGCACAGTTGGGATTGGCAAATCTCATTACGGTTGAGTCAGAGCTCTAAGTGAACACACCTGGGTGCAGATCAAACAGACTGAGTGAGAGACCAGGGCGGTGATAAATCTTTGTCCTGGCTCCACAGTGACGCTGATGAGTGGAGAGCAGACCGCAGCACGGATGGAGCGCCGTGACTCACGCTGCAGGATAGGGTTGGCGTGGTGGGGGGGAGGAAGTGGCTGGTTTCTGGTTGGGTTTGTGTGTGAGAGTCTGGCTGCTTCTCTGACTGAGTATGACCCTTTGACTTCCTTTAAATCACAGACTCCGCACTGTGTCATCCAAACACTAGCCTGTGCTTTCATCGCTCTAATAAAAGATATCACGCAAACACATTCAAAGCCTGTGTCGAGGCTTCTGTCATCCAGCTCCGATGGCACAAACTTTGAGAGTTTTGGGGTTTGAAATTTCAGAGTCAGCCTTCGCTCCTCTGCTGCTTTACAGAATAGAAAATGAGGCAGATTGGATGTCTGCCAGAGCAGCTGACAGAAAAAGGCGACCTTGCCAAAAGATTTGCCATCGGTACACTGTGAAGGCTAGAAGTCTTCACTCAGCGTGAGTCACTCTTACGAAGAACTGCTCTGCTTTCGGACTCATCTGGAATCAGGATGCGTTTCAGCCAGCACATTTTGATAGTGATGACAGAGAAAATTTCTGGCATAACAAAGTGCACTTGTCACAGGAATTGGTTAAACTGTAGCCAGACTGTAAACCACAAGGAACTCGTCAGAAGATAAAGTCAAGGGCAATAAGTCTCCATGAAGGTTGAGCCTCCTTTAATAACAAAGTTGTTGTTTTTTTTTTGTTTTTTTACATGAAAGCCCAAAAGAAGAGCTGGACACGCAAAGAATAAGTGTCAAACCTTGTAGACACGCCACTTTATTGCTCGGTGGCGATGGAGAGACTTTTCTCTTAGCTTGCGTGCAAGGATGCTGAAGTGCACTCCAAAGCCCCAACCCATGCAACCCTTAATTATGCTCCCATAGCTTAAGTATACTCAAATAAAAACCCACACTATACCTTTTATGGATGCTGTTAAGTAATTAATTGCATCTGGAGGTCAACAACCTCAAGGACTGTCTGCTACTTAGTTTAGGTTGTGAACAGTTGCAGTGGTGCTGTTGGAGATCCAGAGGGAAATCCAGATCCAGGAGTCCTCCATTTACAGTATCTAGATGAGCTGGTTTGGACCCCAGGAGGATATGGTATAAAGAAGACTGTATGTTTGCATATCTAGTGGCTTAAGAAACATCCCAGAGATGGATGAGTCCCATGAGTGTCGTCACTGCAGGTGGGAATAGCGGAGAGATAAACACATCAAGAGAAAATGGGAAGAGAGGAGACTGGGCAAAGCTTAAAATGTCCCTTTTCCCCATCCTTATTAATGCAGTCCATTTCCCAGTTGTTAACTTCACAGATTTGCCCGGAGCAACATCACCCAGGCTCCTGGAGAGAGGAGGATTTACAGGGTATACAGACTGAAAGACTTCTAGAGCAAGCGGTTCACTGTGCTTCAATTTGAGGCTCCAAGCTTAAGGTCACAACAAGGCATCGCAACTAGGTTCAGTTTGATAGAGGCAAATGGAGAGAAAATCAAACAGGCAGGAACACACTTGTGTGGAAAAAAACAAGTCGTTACCCATCAGGGAAATAAATGGGGATTTATTAGTCAGTATTTCCCCCTGCTTTTCACAGAACTGCAGTACGCATGACTGATATGCGTTTTGGCCAGGATTGCGATTGGCAGCCCATTGGGATTCAACGACACGCCTTTGATATCCGTTGTTTATCTGCTTGTCTCGGAGATTGGGGCTGTAGGAGAAACTATAACACTGCCCATATGCCGGGCGTCTACGTGTACTGTCTGATGTGTACATGGTGCTCCTATGGAAAGCGGCGTCTCCGGGGTTCTCCATTTATATCTTCATTAATCACCGTTCCCACCGGGAGGCCGCACAGAGGAGTCTTTCAAATGCAAACGCGTTCTCTCTACTTGCACACAACACACACACAGCCCCTTTACAGTATACCCACCAGCGTAGCAGCTCACAACACGCACAACCTGGCCGGCTGTCTTTCAGGAAGACCTGACAGTGGACAGTTAATCTTCTCGTCAACTGATCGATTAATTAATACCAAAACTCCTCATTATTCTGTTTTCTTCTAAAGCCAACTAAGCAAACGAGTCAGGCGTGTTTTGATCCAGAAACCTCTCTCTGCTTGCATCTTGTTTGAACTCGTAGCCCCACTATTCTCACTTTGTTCTCAATCTCGTTTTCCTCAGAAGCAGCAAACTGGTCTGGCGCCCTGAGGGGGAGCGAGCAAGAGCGCAGTGAACATGCAAATAGGCCATCCGTCGAGGCTTCTTTTAAAAGCCCGCAGGACGTTTAGCGGGGAGGGGCTTGGCAAATGTGTTTAGTCTGTGTGAGTGCTGGCAGACGTGGCAGAGGCTCCGCTGTATCTGGACAGACCTGTCTGTGCTGCCCACTGCTGCGGCAGGCTCACATCAGGCCCGGAGCAGCACAGTTTCCTCTTATTTTTACTTTATTATCCAAAATAAAGAGCAGCAGCTGTTCCAGCCCAGTGATGGTACATTTCTAAATGTGGGGCTGTGGTGAACGGCACAGGCTGATGAACTGTGGCAGAGGCCTGTGGTCATGTGAAACCTAAAGCTTTAAAGGATGATTCTTATCTATTTCAGACAAAGACTAGGAAGTAATGGTTTGGGCACTCCTCCAGCGAGCTGCAACTCTGTTATAGAGCTATGATACTGGCACTGACCTGACGATGACATACCAGAGGCCCCTCAGCTAAGCCCCTCCTACCTTGAGAGGCCCCTTTTAGGCCTTTTACAACAGGCTGCAAACATGGGCCAAGGCATGGGTCGTTATACACAGACTGTCTCCCACACCAAACTACATACAGGCCTAATAGGCTGTAGGTTAGTGTGGGCCAGCGTCCAAAAAGCGGCCGTGTATTCAGTATAAGGGGACAATTGTTCTAAGGAAAATGCACAAACAGACAGAAATATGTGTATGTGTGTCCTTCTTGTTAGCTGGGGAAATACAAGCTAGCAGGCATGTGATTGGCCAATAAAGAGGGCTGTTACAAGCAACATTTGAGGTTGAGGTTAATTTCACGTTGGAAGAAAGGAAATTTGAGGTCAGAGGCCAAACCCCCCACCCCAAATAAATAAATAACTAAAAAGTGGAGCAGTTTTGAGTAAACCATATTCAGGGCGACGTGTCCTGGCTCTAACCTAGGGCTGAACGATTATGGAAAATAATCTAATTGCGATTTTTTGCCCCAATATTGCGATTGCGATGCGATATGCGATTATTTTTTAAGGTCTTTGTCTTCTGTATTATTAAACAAAGACAAGCAATACATCATATAGTATGGCCAATACTATATTACATTAATTTTAAACTGTTCTTTCCTGGAAGACAGACCTCTGTTATGATGACATGAGGTGATGCATGAATTGATGACTGACATTTTTATTTAACTTCTTCAATCACAACAGTATATTTGAACATACACAATAGTTTATTTTTAGCTTACAAACATCTGAGCATAAAGTGCTGACAAGGAACCCTGGTGTAAACATTCAAATGAAAGTCAGTACAATGTGCAGACTGCAGAAATATACATAAACAAAATCAGTGGCTTTACCACACTCAGTTTTTCGACATCTGTGAACTACTAGACAGTCATTCAATTAAAAAATAATATTAAATAAATAAAACTAATAAATAAAAAATACACACATCTTACTGATCTCTGCAGTCAGTAACATTACACATAAAGTGCAAACATAATAGCAATTGTATAAACACACACACAAACACGCCTTTAAAATTTAAAGGCATGAAATTGGACGGTCTAGTTCTGATTAGCGTCACCGCTGTCTCGGTGGAGTTTAATAAACTCGGCCGTCTGCTTCTTGCTATCTAAAATATAACCAGACACTGGTGTAAATTCTCAACAGTCTCATACTTCTGTTTAATAAGTTTTCTGTTTGACGTTTAGTCAGCTGTGTGAAAACCAAGGAGGAACCCACCCGGGGGATTAATAAAGTTTTATTTTATCTAATCTAATAACTTTAATCTCAGCCAAACCGATTTACTCACGAACAAACAAAACACTGAAAAAAGCCCAACAATAACATTTTTAGGTTGTCTAAGTGACTTATATATTACGTTTAACCCGAGCAGCGAAACTCCGCGGTGATCTGAAAATGATGTGCCGGGAGTTGTGCCGTTCTCGGCCGCATCAGTAACCCTCGAGCTTCCGGCTAGCTGTCGAGCTAGCCGGAGGGTAGCAGACGCCTCTGAAAACGTCGAAGCACTTTTGCAAATATGGGATATCTTGATAAACCGAGCAGATATTTGATGTTTACACAGCTACTTTCTCGCCTGAAAATATGTTAAAAGTTTATTTTGTGACCCAGAAAGATTAGTATGAGTAATTTTAAAACTTAGTAGCGGCCGCCATTGCTGGAAGCTGGAGTTTGGCTGGGCCGCGCTATGAATTCTGGGATATGGTAGTAATTTGGACAGCCTTCGGCGCGTCGCTGTGACGTAATCGGTCTACAAATGCGGCCTCAGGAGGATGCAGCCCATGAATTTGGACATGTCCAGAGTATAATCGCAGCCTTTGCGGTTAGAAAATTGCACTTGATCATGTCGCGATATTATCGCAAATGCGATATATCGTTCAGCCCTACTCTAACCTCACATCCTTTCATAGCCTTTACTTCTCTTATTTGCTCAAGTTTCTTGCCCTCAGGCGGTCAAAGATACCGTGTTGCCCGATGCTGCTTCAAATGAATGCATGCGACAGCAGAAGCAGTAGAGAAGTGAACTTGGGACACTGATTCGCATGTCTGAACACAGACAGGAACTTATGTAACACTGGCTGTGCCCTCTGTAAAAAAAAAAAAAAAAAAAGTCTGCTCCTTTCACTCTTCTTGTTTCCTTCTTCCTCCTTCTCCTCTTGATGCACCCTCCCCTGCCACCCACCCCCACTCTATTCAGTGTTCGTGTCACCCGGCAACTCGCCATATCCATCAAGGAGACCCGATCAATAGGCGCTGGCCTTTCTTCCCCATCCACCTCGCAGAAGCGCACAAGTGGTCTTATTGCTTATGTAACGATTGACTTATCGGGTCATTTGGCTGCCTACTTTGCTACTGTTCGCCAATTGGGGCCAGGGAGGGGGCATTGACTGTTTACGGATACATGTGAGAACGTCTGATTTGGGAGAAAGGGGGTAATGGTGAGCAATGGGTGGCAGCGTGAAGACCAGACTGCGGGTCTGAGGGCAGGAATCCAAGAGAAGGCAGGCAGTTTGAATGTCGAGGGGAGGTAGATGAAGAAGGCAGGCGCAGCGAACGATTAGCATGCTCGCCAAAATCCAATTAGACACCGCCCAAGAGAAAGACTGACAAGCAGACAGACAAACAGCCCAGGAGACAGCCAGAGAGTGCAGCTGCACCGGTCTGCGGTAATGAAGTCACTGGTTTCCAAATAGCAAATAGAGGAAGCCAGAAAGATGCAGCTGTCTGCCGTCTGTGCCGCAGCCACTGTGTCAACCCGGCCAGGGAGACAGACAGAGGAAGGCTGTTCTCTCCGTCTGACACTTCTGACTCGGGGCCAGCACAACGCTACAAACAAGGCTGGGGCAAAAAAAAAGGAAAAGCAGCAAACTGCTACACCCACCATGTTGGGGCTGCTCATTAGCGTTAGGAGACAAGCCCAAAATATCAAATCAGATTGCTTCTGCTCTTTCCTCTCTCGCTTATAGTGTAAAAAAACTTTTTAGTAGCATGAGCTTATTTACACAATACATTTGAAAATGGCTTTAAAAATATGAGGAACCATTTTCAGTCTAAAGAATGAGCGTCTGTAACAAACCCTGAGGTCAAAATGAAATCATTGTCTGTCGAATACTAAAGTGACTCCGGTGATAAGGTTTCAGCTTGTTGCTGTGCGTGTTGGTTGTGTCTAGTAAACTGTTTACACAGCAGGGATCAGTAGACAGGCTAGCACTGCCTCCAGGCACAAAGCGCCTTTATGGAGCGCAGGTCCTGGAGTTTTTAACTGCACCTTTTTAAGCCAAACAGTCCGAGCAGGATTTGGGACTGGGGGGGGATTCCAGAAAGCTCCCCTCTTGTTTTCTATGAGGTCCCAGAAATCTCTGTTAAAACTGCTTGTAAATGTGCACATTGACACTGTGTGTAAATAAGGGACATTTGGTAACAGTATACATTTGGGGTTAGACCAACACGCACGAAGGCGAGCCATCTTTCTAAAAAGAAGACTCAACTATGAGCTTGCCTGCCTGGCCGTCCACCAACTGGGATGTGGAAACTATGAGTCACGCAGCCAGTGCGGTGGAGGCGGCTGGACACAGAGAGTCTGGAGGATGTTCAGGGTGAGAGACACGTCTGTCTGTTTCGCTTCCTGTTCAGTTAACGCACACTTTCATTACAGGAATACACAAACAGAGAGTGGCTGAATGTGAAGGGAGAGCCCCTGTGTCCTGACTTCAGTACGAGGTCATCGTGTTCCTCCGGTCACTGACCTTTCACACACTCGTAAATCTGTTCAGGAGGGAGTGGTGTGAAGCTTATACTGGCATCCTCTATCAAGTCACCTGCTTCCTGGACACTCTCATGCAAACATCTTTCCAGGAATTTTAGCCATTTGTGACTTTGTCTGTCTCTGTCAACACCAGCATAACTGTTACATAAAATTTCACCACTGCTGTTAACCCTGCAAAAACCATTTCCACTGAAACCAAAACCCCACAAACACCATGTTCTGGTGTTTGTGGGGTTTTAACTAGAAGAAGAAAATGAGAGAGAGAAAAAAAAAAAAAAAAAAAAAAAAAACTTTGACTGAGAAAAAAATTAATTAAAAAAAAAAAATCACCACCTCACAGAGGAGACAGCACCTGAAACTGTGGTGAGACACATGCTCCAGAGGGCCTGGCAATGTGTGAGTGTGTGAGACAGAGAAACAAAGATGTGTCATACTGGCCTACACACACACAGGCAATGTGTCTCACACATAAACACACACACCACTGATACTGCGGGACTCATCAGCCCCCTCGACTTTAGGTACATGGTGCAGTAGTTTGTGCGCTAGTTTCCCTCTGAGCTACAAAAATGTCTCTGGCTTTCAGAAAGAACGTCTGTGGCTTCCAACATGCATACCGGCTGGGAAGAAGCGAGACAGGAATGTGGTCAGGACGCTGGGCGAGACGGTAGATGCTATTTCCGATGCATTCGCAAAAGGCAAATAATTCCTCTGTCTCGCACACATAAGTTGTGTGTCTTGAGCTGTACAAACCTCACACTCTGCACAAACTCTGCTCAGTCTTGCATGCAACCAGCTGCCAAGTAGTGACATATAAATCCTGACAATGACAGCTAACTTCACCAAAAACATGCATATAGATTTGCGTGTGAGCTAACCAGCCATTCACCCAGAATACAGTGCAAACCGGGGTAGTCCGCTGTGGTCACAGAGAGGTCATGAGACGACATAAACCAGTTAATAGCAGTGAAACGAGCTGGAGTTTCTCCCCCTCCTCCTCTTCTAAACACTGACCTTTCAATAGGATCGCTGCCCTTGTGGCTTCTATATTGCACTGGCATTATTTTTTTTTCTACACAGCAACTTAAAATAAAAAATACATAGGAGCAGTTTAAAAAAATAAAAAAATAAAAAAAAATAAAAAATCACAATCAAATCAAATATAAACCCATTCCAAAGTGCTGGGAGTGACTAAATAAAGCTAAGTGGTCTGCTGAAAGTTAAAATAAGATAAATTTCTTTTAATAAATGTTGCCAGTCAAAACTATAACGGAAACTAAGCTTCAATTAACTGCACAGCCCTGCTTAACATCGGTTGATGTTCCACTACTGAAAGTGTGGCTTTCAGTACGTGTAGACTGTTCCAACATTCATTTTTTTAAACCAGCCAAAAAGCTCCTAAGCTGTGAACGGCACGAGATTTCCTTTCCATCAGCCATTATCTCAGACTGTGCTGAAAGAATGGAGATGAAGTAAACCTGGGTAAACTGGCCAGTTATTAGTCAGTAAAAAAGGGACCAGGTTATTTCCTTTTTAACTCTGTTTAGCTACAGTTAGTTTCCAGTGTGGGCTTCCCTGTTTCAGTTTAGTTTTTAATAGTTGAAAATGTTAGGTTTCAGTTTAGATTTTATTCATTTTACTAGTTAGGTTTATAAAAATGGAGGGCTTTTGCCATGGGCATCTCTCTCAGAAGTACAGATTAGATATTACAATATGAATAAAGCACTTTTTGAAGGCAGCTGACTCGGTCCCATAGACATGTACCCTCATACAGGTAGGTTCCGATACCAAATTTGACTAAACAATAATTCAAACTAAACATTTCCTCTACAGTTAGTTGTAAGTGCAATATTGTGTCACTTAGTTTTCTTTCTTTTCCCTTTAAAAGTCTTTGTTGGCTATAATAACCTTGGTGCTGACAGATAACTCCAGTACCAGAGTTTCAGGGTTGCTTCCTGAGCCTCGCATATTGGCCTTTTGTTCAGTGACATTCCCACCGACCTCCAGGTGACCCGGGGGGACAAATGATGCACTTCCCCTTCATCTGTGGCCAGCTGGCCTAACTTCGTCTGATCAGACCTGCCCAGGCAGATGTCACCACCTGTCCCAGGCCTCAGACACACACACTAGGTCAACACTGGTTTAAGAAAACACCAGCCATTTTATTCAAATGAGCCCTACACACAAAACACAAGTCTGGAAGAGGGCAGGACAGAGGACGTGTCAGCTAGACAAACAAATATGGAGACTTTAATTCAAGAGAAAAGCTTTCACCGGTCAAACAGCAGAATGGTGATGAATGAGGATTTATAGCAAGCAAAGACACACTCGGCTTACACGGGTATCACTAACAGGTGCACTTACTTTGTCTAGCGACCTCTTGAGCTGATAGTGGAACTTCTCTTTGACCTCGTCCAGCAGCTGCTTGAGTCTGGGCTCCTCCGGGGTCCCCTGGTACTTTCTGGCAAGCTGCAGGTAGCAGGGCCACTTGGCTGAGTCAAAGCCCCAGTGGCAGGTCCTCTTATCAGGTGACTTGTGCGAATGCATGACAAACTTCTGCGGTGAAAAGAGCAACTGGCACTCCACACACTGGATGCAGGGCACCTCGGGCTGGGTGTAGAACTGGGGCACAAAGAGACCCTGGCACTTCCCCAGACACTGGTGCTCCACCTGGAAGCTGGCTTCACTCTCCTTCAGGAGGCCCTGGGCTGACAGCTTACCGCTGGGGTCAGCAGGCAGGGCTGCACCAGGACGCAGCAGAGCGTTGCAGAGCCGCTGTGCATCCGTCAGTGTAATGAGGCCACAGGAAGGCGCGTTGAACGGCAGAATGCCCAGCACCTTTAGGATGTGCAGCTGCTCGGCGTCACAGCGAGAGCAGTAGACGTACAGCTCGTCGCACACGGTGTTGATCTGCTGCAGTGAGAAGTCGCGGAGCACGGAGTTGAGCACCTGGGGCAGGCAGAGCCGCTTCTCGCCCCCAACAACGAAGCAGGAGATGGACTCTCCCTCCAGCAGGGAGTGGGTGAGTTCAGTAGAGCTGTCGCAAGGAACCAGCAAAGGGCCCCCTCCCAAAACAGGAGGGGAGGGCAGGGGGGGCATGCCGGCCTGGGAATGCTCATGGCCCGTACGTGCAGAGAAGGCAGCCGGGCCCCCGAGGGAGCTCTGACTGCTGAGGGTGAACTGGGCCAGTGTGTGTTTAAGCCCAGGGCTCAGGTCCAGGGCTTTAGTAGAGCCCATAATGTGCAGTTCAGCCCGGCCTTCCATGTCCATGTCACAGTCGGGGCGTGGGTCCTCAGTCTGCTCCCTCTTCACCTTGGGAGTTTTGGGGAGGGAGGGCAGGGAGTCCAAGCTGCGACGCTTCAGGTTGATCTCCGCCATCACGCGCTTCTTGATGGGCGCGTCTTCCAGCCGCTCTCTGTACAGCCGTTTCATGTTGCCCTTGAATGAGGTCAAGTCTTTGAAAGGGGTTTTCAGGCTGGTCTGGGTGCTGGCCATATCTAAGCACAGGGTTATTGTCGTTTCTGCGAGCTGACCAAGTTCTCGTATTCCTCTGGGTCTCTTTTCCTCCTTAACTCTTCTCAAATCTTCTGGCGATGAGACACATGCATGATCGTTACTGAAGATTTCTATCGTCTGATCTGTTCCCTGAGCATGAAAACACAAGGAAAAAAATAGAAATAAAAAATTTATCAGTCTTTTCTACCTTTCCTGTAGACAGATGAACAAATAAAAAAAATATCTGGAGCATTAAAGGTTTAATGGTGTCCCTGCGGGGTTGTTGAACAAGTCATCGGCTGTCAGCTTGGCCCGCTATACCAAATGGCCATTACCATACTTCACACAAACACGGGGGTTTTCTTCTTGGCTCTTGTAATTGAACCCCAGAGGAAGAAATTTGCATCCACCAAAGGTTCAAACGAGAAAACTTCTCAGCGCTGAGTGAGAATTTTAACAAGCCAAACCAGTTGACCACACAAGACAAACAGAAATCCTCCTCCACCACCACAACCACCATACCTTTACCCCCCTCTCCCCCGTCATTACATTGTTAATGAGCGGCTGATCCACAATGCTCAAAAGCATTTCACTTTGCAAATGAAAGTGCCCTTCCCAGCCATATTGTACGCTCCCGTAGGTGTGCTTACCCCACGCTGACCCCATCAACTCCGTGAAAAACAACTGATAAAAGCGTTAACAGCAGTCATCCCCTTCCCTCAATCCTCTCACAGCTTGACATTCAGCACTATGGAAACCGATGTCCCCCCAATCTCTCTCTCCCTCCGTCTCCCTTTTTTGTTTTTAACTCTCGGATTTTACTAATAAGGTAAACACCGAGCGGCTTTACCGAATTTAAAACGCCTTGTAGTTGGTAATGGCTGCATTATGGTGCTGCAATATGACAGCAAGAGACAGCAGATTCCATGCACTTCGGCTCTGATGATACGCTTTCTGGTGTGGTAACGAAATGCTCTTTCTCTATATATACACGCATAGAGAAACACACACACGCACGCACGCACACACGCCAAACGGAATTTTTGGCTTGTCAAAAAGGTAAACAGGCAGACTCTGTTAATTAACCACAAGACATGGTTTTGCATGCTTCTGCAAATTTTAGCATCCCGACGTTTTCTCTTTTTTTCCACCGACTGACGAGAAGAAGAAAAAAAGCTGTCGCGGTGCAAAACCTCTGAAACGGGTGGATGTTTGTGGGCGTAATAATGGCAAATACCACCGTGGGCCGATTGGCAAAAACAGCCATAAACACGGCAAAATTCAAATCAGTGGCTGACATAAAGGAGCGTTTGCCCCGATTTTTCTCGTGTGTTTTTTTTTTAAACAAATCTATCTCGGTTTGCTTCCCCCAAGACACACACCGTCTTTTCTCGCGCAGCCTCTCGCCCGAGCTGGACTTATTCACGTCACCCGCACTACTTCTTAGTACCCTTTTTTTTGGTGCAAGGACACCGCGTATAACGCCAACTATCCCCCTCCTCCTCCTCCTCCAGTCTGCAGCCTCTACCTCGCCTCCTCTGCTGGCTCGGCACTGGTATGCAGACAGTGCTGATAATGACATTCACTGTCTGCGATACAGTCTGCTGTGGTGAAGGCACCGCGGTTGGGCATTTATGCGCACACGCCGATTTTGGTGAGGGCATGGTGAGGTTTAAACCCGTGGCAATCTCCCCTCTCCAATCCCCCCCAAACACAGGTAGAACACTTGTCACTAAGGGTCAAAACACTTGCAATAGGTGTTTAATATTAAATATATGAGTGCTAGATTATTTAAAATAAGAATATGTTCTGAGTGTAAAAAATGTGCGCATTTGACTGGAAACCCGCTGAGAAGCAGCTCTCGGGTCCTTTAACACTAAATCATCATAGCGCTAGCTAGCCCGACCACCCCAGTCAGCCTTGCTCGGATACAGCCGCTCGTATAGCAGTCTGAACAGCTCAGAGGGCTGTGAAGCAGGCTAACCCAGCTCCCGTGAGTACAGACGGGCTCACTTTTGCCCAGTTCCCTCCCCCAGCAGCAATAACAACCAGAGTAAAGCAGGCAGAACCGACTTCAGCGCTCATATACATTGTAAGCATTGACCGCGACCGTTGGGGGGATAAACAGCCACCATATTAAGGCAGGCTAACCCCGCGCAGAGACTAATAAAGCAGGCTTACCGAGAGCACGGGAAGCGTTAACATCACGACTGGCTAACCCCAGATAGACACCGATACGGCAGGCTAAAGCAGATTAGCTTCGCTCCCCTTCACTCCGCTACTCACTGTCGGCCAAACGCAGGAATTCAACCATAATCGTTAATCACCGGCTCGGATTCGCTACTAACAAACCAACCTCCCGTCCCTCCTTAACGGGCCCGTTTAACCGGCTCCGTCCTTTGAAACGGCGAGCACTTGCCTGGACGCTGTGTATCGGCCGTCCTCACTATCCCGGGGTCCTCTCAGTACTGGAAAAGCCTGGCGGAGCGTCAACAAAATGCAGCTAGAGGCTCCACTACAGCGCCGTAACGTCACGCTGCACACGGCCGAGAGGCGGAGACGTCACCCGGCTGACGGAAACTATGCGGGGGTGTCTCTCGCCTGTCTCTCCTCCTGTCTGTCGGCTCGCGTGTCTGTCTGTCTCACACAGTCTGTGAGGTTTGTTTCCTTCAGGAGCAGGTAACGCTGCAGAGGCGGCCCCAGCTTTTTTAAAAGGGGGGCGTAAGAGCCGGCGGGGGGAGGGGGCAAATCTAACAAACAACTTGAAAAACACCCCCCATACAGATGTGTTAAATACATCCTTTTGTTAAAGAATATTAACAGGTCTGTTCAGTGTATTTAAAAAAAAGGAAAAAAGAAAGAAAAACTTGTACAACTGTTTTACAAAGTGACTAAACAAGTATTTAGACTGTGAGGTCATATCAGAAATGGCACTAATCTTAACTCCATGTTATCGCCATGTGTAATTATTTATTTTTTTAATTGTTTTTCCAAGTCTTCCTGACATGGGGCAGTTTTCCAATTTTACTGTACTATTGTACTATGTATGACTGTGCAATGACAATAAAGAGTTATCTCATCTTACGTAACGCCAGTGCACTTGTTTTCAGAATCATATACGTTATTATATTGAATCATCTATATTAATTAATTAATGCTCATTTCACTTTATTGCTGCAGCTCGAGATCATCTTAATAACTAATGTATTATTATGTATTATTATAAATATTAATATTAATAACAATAATAGAGCTCAATGGAGCAGCTCTGTGGCCTGATACAGATGTAATACATATAAGGCAAGGCTGTACAAGAGTTTAAGCATCCTTTTGTACTGAATAACTTGAATAACTGTGGTGAGCATTTATACCCTCTGAGGTATCTTTTGTATAATTTAAAATAATCCAAAGCCATCAATGAAGTAGCTACCATTGACTATAAATACAACCTCAGTCTTTTAAATGCCTAAAATATAATACCATTATTTTGAAAAGGAAGAAAATGTTACACACTAAATAAGAGAAATTATTTTAATACATATTTCTTTATTGTATTTTACTATAAGCCTTATTATAACTATTTGAAAGGGTATGGGAAACTTTTTTTAAAAGGAAACTGGAGTTTATATATCTTGATGCATTCTCAATCATCCAGGTAAGTAAATCTCCAAAGGCTGATTTTGTTCATCTGGACGTGAAAACGCTACTTCCAGATGAACAGAGTCAACCTTTGGAGATGGAGCTTATATATTTTTTAAAGGGTCAGCTTTATTTGTTATATAATGTAAGACATGCTAGTTTGTTATTTCTTCAGAAATTACACAGGGTTTTCTTTTATTTATTTATTTTTTTCTTGAGTTATATGGATTGCCATGTTTGGATTTAAAGTAAGATTTTTTTTCTGCAGTTCCCTGGTTTGACTAACATATATTGCACCAAGTAGACTGAAAGCATAGCCTGTATATAAATGATGGACATAGTCACTCTGCTGCCTTTCACTATTTGGGGAAATTTCATTATGAGTTTATGAGTTCAGCATTTTCATCACCACCTTGTTCCTTTGAAATTAGATGTGGTGAGAGAGGGATAGATGCAACTGTGAAACCACCCCCTTGTTTGCTAATTAGCATATCCTCAACAATCATACTTACAATTCAAAATAAGGATGACCAGTCTACAACAGTTCAGAGCAAAAAGACCTGAGGACAATTTTCACATAGACTTCTATATAATTGGAACTTGGGATCATTACCTGCTAGCTATAACGCTACAATCATGTTTCATACTATGTATGAGCTGATCTGTGCTGGACTACTATGTAAAACCAAAAACTTGGTGACAGTTGGAAGAAAAAACCCTCTTTTAACAGAACAGAAAGAAATACTCAATTCTGGCTTTCAAATGTCAATGCCTCTTGATTATCTAAGAAGAATATTAAAACGTAAACAGCAGGATAGCTCTAAACACATCTCAACACACCAAGTGGCAAAACGCTGCCTCCTGGATGTGAAAGTCTTAATTAAATTTTATGGAAGGTAATTATAAAATGTAACTTTAAGTAAAAGCCATAATTGGATGCCGGATTGGAGTCTTTGCTAGGCCTGTTCTGGCCCTCGAGCCTTATGTTTGACCCCTCTGAGCTAGACAATTGAAACTTGGACACAGTTGGGTGTTCCAGTAGGACGATAATCTAAAACACACATAAAAACCAGTTTTTAAATGGATGAAAGAGACTCAAATTTAACATCAACCATATTGAAGATTTGTTGACTACGTGTAAGAGCAACTGTAAGATTACAGGAAGCCAACAAATTTAAATTAATTCTAGCAATTCTGCCAAGAAGAGTGGTCAAATATCCAGCCGGAATTATCCCAGAAGCTTGTTGATGGCAACCGAAAGCCTCTGATCGAGGTCACACGTACTACGGGACATTTAAACAAGCATTACCACAACTTTAAGTCAAGAGTAGCAAAGCCAAAACTTTTCAGGATGACTTTCCTGTAGAAAATCAGTTCAAAAATTCTGTGCGGACATCTTTAAATGTCTTGCTTTTTCCATCCAGCCACCCACCAGGATACTCAAACATATTCAGTTTACAAGGATATAAAACGGATACAAGCAGAAGTCATCAGTTTCCAAAATTACATTTACAACAGTTCATGTGTCTGATTATTTATGGCTTAGATCATTTTGTGGTTATTGACGTGACCTCAGTTGATATTTCCTGGCACGAAATGGCACTCCAGTTGCTTCATCTATCTCACTGGCTTCCCATCAAGTTTGCAGTAGAAAACATACACACACACACAGCTAGAGAGAGGGGGTGGGATAATAGAGGGCAAACTCACTGGGTAAAAAGGGTGGTTTCCTCTCCCAAAGCTCCCCTCCCCCCCTTTTTAATACGGCCCTTTCTTTTAAAAAAGGTCAAGAGGTCATTCAGGAGCACCATTGTCCTTCTAGGCACTGTGAGAGTTAATGAAATCTGACTACGAGGATGTTTAGACGTTACATTTTCTAATTTAAAGACGGCCATGTTGTATTAACTTTAAATACTCTCGAATCTGAATCCACACTATCATTTATAAAAGTCCTGTTTTCTGCAGGAATCTGTGAAGGTTATCTTCCTCTGTCGACACATGCTGGCGTTTTCTCAGCTGGAGTGCACCGTGGCTGGCTGACCCACAATCTGATGTCACACGTCTGTGAGAACAGAGAGGCTCGATAAAGCTTTGATAAACAACACGGTCGGACGTTTCGCCGCAGCCTCTCTCTGCCTCTCTCACTGGTTCGCTCTCTGACAGCAAGGTCAGCAATTGCATTATGAGAGCAGATGTGCATACACCCCATCCAGCCCCAGAGAACAACAAGAGGGACATTGATTTTCCTGTAATAACATCACTCTGTGTACTGCAGGGAGTAAATTAATCTCATATGTGCAATAATGTGACCAGCACTGATTGTTCATTAGGGGTATGCAGCAAAAAGAAAAAACAAATCCGAAGGATGAAGAGGACAGTGGTGGGGGGAGCTTGAGTTCACAGACAGAGAGTAGCAGTCTTCTGCATTGATAAGCCTCTCCATTAGCTGAGAGCCTGTCTAACCGTTATTGGACTTTGTACTAAGTGGACCCTGGGGCCAGACACCTCGCAGTTGTTTTCATACATCTCATCTGGGATCAATGGCAGATATTGAAATACGTACTAAGCCGTTCAGCAGATGTTTGTGGAGCTCGCTGAAGTGGTGGTCTGAGGTCTTCGCGCCTTCACCGCAGAGTGTGAAGTGTCAGAAGGACACTCGCGAGGTTTTCTTCTCCGTGATGTGTCAGCATGTATCAGGTTTCTCCTCGGTATCAGATCGTCATTTGTCTCCTATAATTAAGCACGAAGCAGCGGGGAACTATGTAAAATTTTATGCAATTAGGTGCTTTAAATAACGCTGATATCAAATCCGACTGATTGGACGCTAATATGCTCCCTCTAAACTCTTCTAAATCACATGGCCCACTTTTTGGAAACTTAAATCCTATTTGGTACACAACTTGGAGAAATCTGAGAGACACCAGAATACTCTGAAACCCGATTCGAGTTTGGGAAGCAGAACAAAATCTGGAAACCAGAAACCATCGCAAATGATCCAAACCAGGGCACCTCTAACTCATGTAGCAGCTGCTAAAGTTAAAATAATCAAAGTACAGCATGAGATTCTTCCTGTCCTGATATCTCAGACCAGTCCGCCAATGGAATCTGAATAAACCAAGTATTGATCTGATAGCAGCGTTTGCTTTTCCCCAGCTCTATAATCAGTTCACTGAGTCATTTATGTAGGGAGCAGTGACTGAATAAATGTACTCTTCTGTGTTGAGTCTTGAGTCAACCCTCATTGCTGTATAAATGGAAATTGGATGTCAATATTTGGTATGACCACCTTTATAGTTCATCACACCCTGAACTCTCTTAGACAAGCTTTCTTGTCGTTTGTCAGGCTGCTTAAAGGACATTCAAAGCTCTTCTTTGGATGTTGGCTGACTTTTTGTTCTCTCCTCTGTCAGGATGATCTCACACCGCTTAAATAACGCTGACATCCGAGCTCTGGGGAGGCCAATCCATGACTGATAAAATGGAAAATTTGAAAATTCAATTATTTTAGCATTAAAAACATGATTTCAGGTAAAGAGCTTGCACATGCTTTATGTTTCTCAACAGAAACATAAAGAATGAGTTTATTATTTACTAATGGGTCTAATAAACCTGTTAAGCATTGTATGCTTTTACTGCATTGGCAGTGTGTTTGAGATCAGTGTTACTCTGTCCAGATGGTCTTACACAGTGTAATTCCATCTTTTTTGAAAAGATCCCCAACGCCACAGGCTGAAATTCAGCCCCAAACCATGACACAGTCTTCACCGTGTCCTGACATATTGATGATGATTTGAACAAAAAAGTTCAAAATTGGATTCATCCCTCTGCAAGACCTGTTGGCACTGATTTTCAGTCCAGTTATGGTGCAGTTTGGTATACCTGAGCCTTTTGTCCCTTCCCTAAGAACAGCTTCTTGACAGCCACCAGCACTGAGATCAATTCTGACAAGGCGTCAGTAGAGACAAACAGTAGATCAGCTGAAGGGTCAGATGCATCTCTCAAGTCTTTTTTCCCCTTTTGCTTATAGACACCACTTTCAGATACTGTTCATCTACTGTAGATATTTATATAATTATTAACTAAAGATAACTAAAACAAATGATATGTATGTTACTGGCAGCCTGTTACAAAGTGCCATGTGTACTGTACTGCACTACAACAGTCAAGAGTTTTGTGTTTGGCCTGACCTATGAATCATTCAGTGTCCAAAGAAAATTTTTGAGAGACCTTCAGAAGCCTGGAGAGCTATTGCTCAAGACCATTTTAAAAATTACAAGTTTGACTTCTTAGAAACAAAATAAAAGGAAATGAGGGGTGACTCAAGAGTTTTACACAGAGCTGTACATAATAATAATAATAATTCCACCTCGTATTGTGTCATATACACACCGTTACAGAGGTGTACGATCACGAGAAAGAGCTTCAAATAATGAGATCATTGTATGTGAAATCCTCGTGTGCGCTCTGTTTTTGACTCTGTTTGACTTCAAAGAAAGAGGATATCCTTAATGTGATCGTTGAAGGCACAGAAACCCCACCCACCTGTTGGTAAAAGCTTCTGTTCGTGAGCGGCAGCAAACCACAAGACAGTTCTGCTTAAGCAAAGAGGAGTTCAAACAGCTTGTTTCAGACAGTGATTGACCTGAGGTGCTGCAACAAAGCCAAGCATAAGACAAAGAAGCTTATTTTTGATACTTAAAATCATACAAAGCTACTCTAGAAGACTTGTATAAATGTAGAGCTGGAAATGAGCATAGATGGTTCACTTTAACCTGGCCTGGTCTCCAATACCTGAACATCTTTATGGAGTCGAGTGCATCCTTTAATTAGACTGCATGTGAATATTATTGAAAAATGCACAATAATGTCACATGTGAACATCAAAATAATGTTATTCCTTCCTTTGTGCAAATTCACTGTAAGAGATGGTCTTCAAAATTCACAGTTCTTTTGATGCAGAGGTGCAACACATAAGAAAGGCTGCATCAGCAGTAGGGAGCTGTCTTTAATAAGCAGGTCTGTACTGCCAGACTTGAATGACTGAAATAACATTCAGGTTCTTCATCACTGTCATCATAAATGTCAGCGTTTCTGCTGGAAGTTAACTACATTAACAGTCCTGGTCAGGATTATTAACTCTCGTACATAATCCCGTGTTTGAAGCCGTTTCACAGATTATTAAAAAAGACAGCGCTGCTCACTTTCATCAGATAATGTACTTTGAGTCAAGTTAAAATTAGTATTCGGTGTTGCTGTCTTCTGAGTAATAGCCTTAAACCAACAGCCCCTTATGACGCACAGCCAGTATGTGATTTATGTACTAAGAATGAAATAAAAAATGACAACACACTCTAAAATGAGAAACTGCTGTGGGGGGGAAAGAGCAGACAGAAATGTGGCAGACGCATACATCATCATACCGGGGGATTTCCAAATGCTACACCTTGTCTCACGCAGCTTAATAAGATCCACATCTGTAACTGTGACTGCTCTGATATTTAAGGGGAACTTAACATAATTGATGCTACATGCAATACTGTACAAATGTCTTGAGTCACCCCTCATTTCTTCATATTTTGTTTCCAAGGAGTCACTTTTTCCTAATTTCTTGAAAGCAGTCTGAAGTTCTTCAGGCTTTCTGGAGGCTTACAGAAGTTTGTCTTTGGACATTGGCTGCTTTTTCACTCATTTGCATTCCAGTCCTTGTACCTGACCATTTTCTTATTTTAAGCTACGTAACACTGACCTAAGAATAATTCTAGGATAAAAATTCACCTAACTCAAGGGATTATACACAATAACAGACAACTTCGCTAAGAACCAATTTCAAATTATATCTTTAATCACTGTGTTACTAGCAACCTGTCACAAAAACCCATTTTTGTTGTATTTCTTTAGTTGAATCAATTAAAAATTCTAATGATAACATAATATATAGCATATAATAGTATTTTTGGAGCAACAAGCAGATTCCCAAAGCATTATTAGCTGAAAAACATATCTTGGCATGATTTACAGTTTATACTTCATACTAAATTTGAGGAAACTGTTATTAAATTTGAGGAGGCTACTGACTGAATGCAGTGAGGACCTCAATGCAGACGCTTGGAGGAAATTGAAGACTGATCTAAAGTAAGCCATTTATTCAACTGAACACACACACAGTACAAAATGAGAAAAACAGAACATTATACATTTACTTAAACCAAAAACAGAGTAACACTGGGTCAGGTCACTCTGATAAATAAAAGGAGAGATAGTGACCATAAATATACAGAAGGGCAATCAGTGGAAGTGGAGACAGCTGAGGACGACGAGACACAGGTGGACTAAATCACAGCTGACGAGACAGAGGAAGAAAAACTCTGAAGAATCCATGAAGTAAATGGAAACACTGAACAAACCAGAAATTAAATAGATTATTTAACTCATTCACTGCCAGCCATTGGCAGTGAATGAGTTAAACCCATTGACTCATTCACTGCCATTGACGGCTATAGACGTCAATGGCAGTGAATGAGTTAAATAAACAAAACTTCAAAGTCCAAAAAATTAAATAAAAAAAAAACCTTGGAGGACAAAAGAAGAAGTGGTAGGCAAAAATATCTATGGCAGATGTCAAGAAGCCGTTCTTAAGGAAGGGAAAGAGGGAGAAAAGGCTGAGGTATGCTGAATTACGCTGAAAATTAGTGGAAACAGGTTTGATGAATGTAGATATTAAACTTTCAACATATTTTGGATCAATTTATCGTTGATATGTACGAAGGAGATCACAAGAAGTGCAGCAGTGAGTGTCTACAGCCATCTGTAAAACACAGTGGAGGCACTGTCATAGTTTGAGCCGGCAATGTTGGAGATTTTGTCAAAACTGATGAAATCATAAATGCAGAAAAGTACCATCAAATTTTGATCGAGCATTCAAAACCATCTGGGAAGTGTCTGATTGGAAACGGCTTCATTTTTCAGCCAATGCAATAAAACCATACCACACAGTGGAAACACACAGTGGACACTGTCAGTCATCGATTGGCCTCCCCAGAGTCCGGTCCTCAACATTATGGAAGTTTGCACATTTCAATAAATCACTGCACCTGTTTCCTATTCTCCCAGCAAAATATGCAGAAATGAGGGGTGGCTCCAGACGTTTGCACTGTACTCTATGGTTATATTATATGTTGCTGTGTTTCTGGTTTCTTCTTGCTGCTGGGTAGAGCAGATTTAATGAGGAGGACATATGTAAGCATGTAGACACATGCAGACACCCAGTTCCCCCGACATGGATTAAGAGTATTGCTGAATTTGAAGACAAATTAAAAGTACTTTTAGTCTTTAATCTTTAAAGTGGAGTGTGGTGTAATATCCAACGACTAAATCAAACCAACTAAAACTGAAATCTCTGATAAGATTTTTTTTCACTTTTCAGTCATCGGTTTGCTGTCTTTACTGCAGCTGAGCGCATTTGTCAGCCCCACTCATTTACACACAGTATGAAGGTGTTCGTCCCATGTTTTTGTTACACTATGGCTCAAGAAGCTTTAATGGCATCGTTTACAGTCACTTAAGTGACAAATAAGAAACAAGCCTACATGTTTGACTGCAGATGTTAGTCACTCAGAGTAAGTCATTAGTGTTACAGTGAAGAGCGCCACTAAAAGCAGTGAGATGCACCTCACCGTGTGTTTTACTAAGTATAATTTTTGTGTTGCTTAATTAATCCCCCCAGGGACGGAATAAAACACCCAACAAGATAAGTGCAATTAGAACAGGATGTTTTTTTTCAGCCCGTTCCCTGTTTTACATCATTAATTATGCAAGGTTAGCCTTCCCCGTGTCTTCCACTGGGCGATGTGAAGCCACAGCGCCTGGGGAGGCCTACCCCTGTTCTCCACCAGAGAGGGCACAGGAACAATGTCAAATATGCCATCACGGGAATAGAGAATTATGCAAAAGACATTTATCCTTGTCCTGCTTGCAGCACCATGTCTTCTGCAGTCGCACAAAGGGAGCAATTTCTACAAAATTTCCTGGTTCATCCTCTACGATGGTTGAGAGGAGTAGGATGGTTCCCTGCCCACTGCTGTGCGAGCTATTGCAGCACACTAATCAATATATTTTATTATTTTTGACACACCATTATTTCCATGACCTAACTTTCACCTCTTAACGCACAGCGCTGTCTGTGTTCGTGACCTTTTAGCCCACTAGGGATGACAAGACCCTTCTAAAAGTCAAAGAGGAGTCATGTGACCATCAGAGCCACAGGGAGCTGGAGTAAAAGAGCACAACCTTGCACCTCGAGTATATTTCCCTTCTCTCCAGACACTCGTGTGGGTGAGAGCTCATGTTTGGGAGTGGGCAGCAGTGAAAAGTCCCATTGTGATGTTTCATGAGCCCAAGAGTGCACCAAAGAAAGAAAAATCCTCTTTAGTGCAAGAGCCACCCTGAAAAACTGCTCCAGTGTGGGTGTCACTGGTGCAGCATACTTTATTTATTCAATTACAACTTTTATTGCCAAAGTTTCACAACTACTCGATGGATTTAAACACACACACACACACACACAAATCCCAAAAGGAAGAATCTACCTGTCTTTGCTTCTAGTATAACAAAGCATAACATAGTATTTCATATTCTCTCCCACATGTGAAATTGGTTATTGCATTAACATATTTGTCATTAATAACAATAAATTAATTATTTGCAGGCAGATTTGGTTGGGACCATCACAAAAACACCAGCCGGGGTTTGATGAAGAGGTCCAGCTGTGCTGAATCCAGCGATATGAAATCTACGACTGCATAAGGTTGAGAAAGGGTTTCAGATTAAAAAGTCTACGACGTGCCTGCGAAAAATAAACAGGTGAAAAATGGTATTATTCTACTTCAAAGTATACAAGTTGTTCATCCACTTAAAACCACTTTAAAATCTGGAATTTGGTCACTGTATAGAATTTTTGAAAGTTTTCTCTTTTCACATCTAGTTTTAGTTTAATTTTAGATCACAATAATAATCTTGGTTCCCTGATTACTCAGTGACAAAATACGAGTTGATTTCAGGGTTTAAGCTTGCATTTGGTAAATTGTCACTTAAATTCTCAATGTGAGCTTCAAACAAATGAGAGCACAAGTGAGGGACGCCATCGTTAGGCTTAAAGACCAAAATAAATCAAATAAACCCATCAGAGAGAGAGCGAGCAAAAAAAGAGCTCAAAGAGAAAGAGCTCAAAATCCTCACTTTAAATTAAATGTGTAAATTTTGTTATACATGTACAGTATCAAATGTAATCGAATCAGGTCAAATAAAAGTTAGTTGATTGGTGTACATTGTTTATACGAATCACATTTTTCTTTGTCATTAATTATCTGAATGAATAAATTTGATGTTTGGTGTACGTTTGTAAAAAGAATGGACGCACTGGACAATTCAGCAACATTGAAAGGCCTGAAAAACCACAGAGGACGACTGAAGTGGATGATGACAGAATTATTTCCATGGTTAAGAGAAATAACGTTACATCTAACCAAGTCTAGACTCTCGATGAAGTAGGCGTATCATTATCAGTGTATAATCACCAGACATCTTCATTAATGGAAGAATGACAGGGTGCAGACCACCGGTTATACTCAAGAACAGGAGATTAATTTATAGCAGGATGATGGGAATTGTTGTATGCAATACTGAAACTATCAGTTAATGTGTGTGTGGGTGTGTAACCGCTGAAGTACACTCACTCACACTGACTGAAAGTGAAATGAACTAAATTATATGAAACAGAAAGTAAAGTACATGCTTTACAGAGTAAAATGATGCACCTCCGAGACCCAAAAGGTTTATTTCCATCATTAACCAGGGTCTCTGATGTCTGAGCGATGTAATCAGAGGGACCAGTGAGAGACAGACTCAAAGGAAAAAAATGTAGAGGGAAAAGGAGCAGAGGCAAAGATACCCAGCGTTTCATCCCTGGCACAAAAAACCAACTCCCAACCGTGTTAAATTTTTTATCAAAACATCTGAATCCTCAGCTGCACGGTGAGCAGCGGTGACGTTGCTGTGACGTCACCGGAGATCTACTTGCCAAAGCTCCTCAAAGGGAAATGAAAACTCGTACTGAATATTAATTATTCCTCTGAACCACATGATAACTATTCTGAAGATAACCCAGGGGACAAAAAGTGTTACATATATATGTTTTTAGTGGCTGAATCAAACAAATCAGTAGAAACGTTGCTGTATTTTTAACCACAATCAATATCTGATGCACAAAAATGAAATTCTGAACCCTGTACTGCATTCACTCCCACTTCCTCTAGTTCTGTTTTTTTAATTCTTGCTTTTCATTGAACGTACTAAAGGCTTTTCCTCCTAAATAGTATCTTTATAATTCATTAAGAGCTCTAATTTATTTCCGCCTCTTCTGTACTTACTAGTGCCTTTTAAACCAAAGACAGAGCCACACCAACAAACACATATTACCACAAGGAGAGAAATAAAATGTTTATTTTAGTGTCTGTTTTTTCTTTTTTTCTCTGAACGCTAATAATAAAGTTCACCAGTGTCCTGTGGATGGCAAACATCCTCAAAACACAACAAGTACAACAAAAAGTGTTTCCATTGGGATCACCCAGTAACATTTTGGAATCAATGTAGTGATAAAAAAAAAAAAAAAAGAACAAAAAAAGCAATCAAAACTAACCATATCCACAAAAGAAAGAAACAACAAAGCAACAGTAACAAGTGTAACAGATCAGAGTGCTCCGCCGGAGGACCTGGAGGTTTGTGCACCCCCGCTTACAGTTTGCGGGTACAGAGCGAGTCTTTATTATGCTTTATGTTTTTAACAGTTTTATAAAATATCTAATTCAGAAAATAAACTGTGGGCCGAACATGGTAAAAACTGAGTCCAGTGGATATGGGTTACAGCTTTAAAACCTTTTCACGGTGCGGTCCGCTGCTCTTTTGAGCTCTTCTTTCTTTTAATATTTGATTTGCAGCACACAAAAAAAAAAAAGACAAACATGGAATGAATACCAAAGAAAGAAAGACAGATAACAGATCATAAGTTTTTAGAAAGATGTGTTAAAATAAGAGGGGGATCTAAATATATATATTTCTATGACAGCACATCTTCCTTACGTATTCTGTGCCCTCTAATACGTACCAGCAAGACATTTCATGTGTTTAGTTTTTGGTTCTGTATGAATGTGAGCGTCACCAACATCCCCCGCGCAGAAAGATAAAAACCTGTGCTCCAGCTTTCAGGTATCGTGTGCCATTTTTCCAGAACGAGCGTCTTCATTTCACAGTTTGAGAGCATTTCCTTGTTATTAGTGTTACGTTGCCGCTTCGGTTCCTTCACTGTGGAAGAAGGGACCTGAAGTAGCCCCTTACCGTCCAGACGTTGAGCATTCATGGTTTTTTTTGTTTTGTTTGTTTACTCAGGGCTGGAACATTTAACACTTTGACAAATGGTAAACAAAACATGAATAAAATATATTGTTTTTATTTATTTTTTCATTTCTACTCTTTTCCTTTCCTTTTTTTTTTTTTTTTAAAAGGCTAGTGTTATGATTTTTTCACAAGAGAAGGGCGGGGGACGTCGTGACAAAGCTAATTCAAAAAACTTTAAGATGTCAGTGCTGTCCGACTGGCTTGAAGCTAAAAAGTCGCTGTCTAACGTTTATCCTCATTAGTATTTTCATGTATGTACAAATAAAATATGGATTGAAAACACCCCACCAGCTGGAAGAAGAGGAAGCTCAGTTCATCTGTCGGGAGGGGGCCGTGCCTCTTCCCCCCCACCCCCCCACACATACAGCGACACTGGAAGAACTTAGCAGCCACTTTGGCCACCGACAAAGAGGCCCCGACGAGATATTTCTGATATCAGTGCAGATTTACATGATATAAAAATAATTAAGAAAGAAGGTAGGCTTAAGGACAAGTGGCTATAAATGGCAGAGTGTGAGATTCGATTTGGCAAATAAGCGTTCTACTTGTGCATGTGTGCGGCCCTCGAACAGAAGGTGGATGTCATCGGGTTGTCTCGTAAACATGCAGCTTGAAGACACTGAGACGCCACGTAAACACGTGCATGAGTGTGTGTGTGTGTGTGGTGTGGTGTGCGTGTGCACAGACGCCACGCCCCCTCACACACACTCTTCCGCCGACATGAGCAGAGGGTTGATGTACTCGAAGCCTTCAAACTCAGACTGGTCGATCTTCTTCACGACATCCCTGAAAAAGGGGGGAAAAAAAATGGAGGAGAAAAGATCAAAAAGTTGGTTAAAATCGACAGAAAACTGAGGCTGCAACAGGAAATGAGCACAAAATGAAGCGCTGACTCACTCGTCATCAGGCGTGAGCTGGATTGGCTCGTTGGTGAACTGGGCGTCAAAGTTGTCCAGTCCGTATTCCCCTGAGATGTTGGGCTTGAACGGAGGGACCACCTGTTTATGTTCCAGCTGGAAGTAAAGCAAAGGACAAAGGTAGGACCCCGTTTTTCAATAATTCTTTAAATAACCAATTAGTTGCTTAATAGAAAATTAATCTGCAAGTATTTTTGTGATTGATTAACCAAAAAAAAAAAAAAAAGAGCTTTTCAGAGTGGCCAGAAAAATCTAATTTCAAAGCATCTGTTTGGTCTCTGGGAAACTGTGACTATATTTTTCACACCTTTCATACACTAAGAGATGAATCTATTGAGAAATAATCTGTGAATAATGGAAACAATCCTTGTTTGCAGTCTTATTAAGAAGCTTCAAATAGTGACTGTATCAAGGTTGTAAATGAGTTTGTCCAACAGGATTTCTGAGAGGATAAGCTCTCCCGCAGCTGTAATCAGGCCTGAGTGACGTCCTCTCCACTCAAAAGCATTTGATAAGATAAGATAAGATAAGATAAGATAAGACAAGACTTTATTGATCCCACAACGGGGAAATTTTTGCGTCACCTCAGCTCAGGTACAGATATATGAAGGAAATACAAAAATACAAATAAGTACAATCAATGAAAAAAATTTGAACACAGAGTAAAAACTTTTATTAGGGACTTCCACTCATTTCCTCTGCCTGTGGTTTCATTTATCACAGTGTACGTGCAGCTCTCTGTCCCGAGTGTTACTGCACTTGTTTGGAGGGCAATAACTGCTCCCTCTGCAGGCCAGAGAGCACACTGCGGGGCAAACTTTAACATCAGCGTTGGGGGAAATGGGGTGGGAGGGTTGTAAGCTGATCCTCCAGACACTCTGACCGAGTGCTGGGTCTCAGCTCCAGACCAAACAGGGAAAAGAGGTCATGGTGATCCTGGCGAGCTGCCCTGTCTGTCTGTCTGTCTGTCTGTCTGTCTGTGCAGATAAAGCTGATGTTACGTGCTCTGTCTTCTTTAAAAGATTTAAAGCAGGTTTAATCTGGATTAGTTTAACACTTAAATGACCATACTATAATTTATACAGTAATGCTTTTAATGGCTTTTAAGAGTTGTCTTTATCTATGAAACACTCTAAAATGTTCTGATGTACTTAAATGTCGTTTTCTCTGGAGAGAGTTCACAAATTTAGTCAAATATTAATTTCCTGTATTTTCTTCTCAATAACAGACTGTTTTAATTATTAAGGTGTGTTTGAGTGAACTGTGTATTACAGTTTGCTGGGAGCTTAACACCAAATTCGAAACTAACTTTGATCAACAAATTACAATCAAGTCTTCACAGTCAGGGTGCTTTATTAATCCTTTGTTGCTTCCAGGCTTCTGTTTAGCATACACATCACTCCTGACCACCTCCTGGTATATCAATAAAGACGAGGGTTGGATGCCCATTAAACGGTTTCTGGGTTTTTCCATAGGCAGCTGCATAGGCAGAGACCCCTCTCCTTGACCTCTATAATAAAGTCAATAAATGTGAGGTCTAACACAGTATTGACAGAATATGATAGAAGCTGATCACTCTACAAAAGAGCTTCAAGGCTCACTCCTAACAGGCTTTCAAGGGGTAAAGATATCTTGTGTGTCTGTAATATATGCATGTTGTGCAGAGTAATATTTTGATGACACAGTTTTCCATTATCCATGCCACATCAATGGGCCAATTTCATATGAGAAATTTAAGATATTGGAGGTAGGTTAGTATTTTTACAATTTAAAAATGTCACGACGCATATAAACATGTGGCGGGGGTCCAAAATGACTCTAGATGAGGTCACTTGAGAGTTAATTAAGTTTATAAATGGGTAGAAAATGTAAACTTTTTTTAGTAAAGTACGACGAATACGTGACAGCAAATTCAGATATGACAGATTTTTTCTCATCGCTAAAAATACCACAACAGTATAATTTCATTCTAATTAAGTAAAAAAACCCAAAAACAAATAGTATTAAACACAATTAGCCCTAAACTGCAAAATTCACTTTCATCCTTTACCTTAAACAACTTAACATAAAATAAAATTATTTATTATTAATTAATTTAATTTTATTAATTAATTTTATTTTTCCTTAAACAACAGAGACAGGTAAGTAAAACAGATAAATTAAATAAAGAAGGTTCAATAAAAGTGTTCAGAAACAAAGTTTATCACACTAAGTCGTGTTTGCCTCATCTTTGTCATTACTTTATGTGATTTCATTTTTTTATCAGTTGGCATATCAAACTCCGCCCCCCCCTCCCCCTCCAATTGTTGTCATTTTCATTAACTGATGGCACGACCATAGCTGGACTGGCCATCGGCCCACCAGGCATTGTTGGTGATTTTTCGTTTTTATGGGCCGATTTTTTTTATTTTATTTTTTTTGTAACGGTATAAACAATGAGAGGTGGTGGATTGGCCAGATGCTGGTCAATGTGTAAAAATAGCTCAGTTGTTTGGTGGTGGCAATTGCGGCGCTTCCACAGAGGCCAGCAGGTGGATGAGAGAAAGGGGAGGCAGGAAGAGGAGAGACCAGAGGCGGCCGCCGGTCCGAGTGTCAGGTGAACTGAACTTCAGGTAAGAAGTTATGACCTGCAATCTATCTGGGTCAGATATATAACAAATTTAGGTTGAGTTTATTTTCGTTGTGCTGACTTTTAGTCAGTTACAATAACTCGTACTGCGAACTAACAAGCATGACGGAGTTTCTATACAGCTGGGTGGGTGCTATGATGTTACTGATAGTGAACTTTATTTTATTCATAAGGTTAATTAGTAGAGTTGTCAACCATCCCATTAAAAAACGGAATCGTCTGGTATTCAGAGAAAATATTACGCGTTTCTTATTGAGGTGAAAAGGAACATTTTGTCCCGGACTTCAGCTACAATGAAAAAGACACAAAGCTGGAATTATTCTGTTTACGCTGCACAGCTGCCTCTTCTTCTCTCATATTTTCTCCTGTTTCTACTTCAATCATGAAACTGATCAATGATCAGCTGATCGTCTCTCTTGTTTGTTTATCGCCCACTTTGCGCCAGAAAGAGGAAACCGCGCTAAACAACAGCAGCACGTTTAAGCTTGATCGGCTGTTGTTAGAATTTATTTAATATTAATTTCTAG
>NW_005187432.1:4264162-4273161 GCF_000239375.1 Pundamilia nyererei | reverse complement strand
AGCTAACAACCCCAACTACCAGATTCAACTTGTAATTGGCTAAAAATAACTTAGCCTACCAGTGAGAGGGACGTTGCTAGCTGGCAGTTTTTTCAAGCAATGTTGAAATTGCCACATTCTGACACTTCAAAAGCTTCAGGAGCTCTCCGCTCAGCCCAGCAAGAACTCCATAACAGCAAATGAACTGTACAACAGAAAATGCAAATGCTATTTATGGTCTCCCCACAACAATAATAAGAAAAATAAACTGAGCCAATATGGCATGTTTGTTAATACAGAGATACACATGTTAATGTGATCTCTGGTCTCCCACTCAGAGACGTGTGTCTCTGAGTGGGAGACCAGAGATCACACAGCGGAAATACATGGATACATCCGTAGACTCAAGACTGATCAAACCAGAAAGCTTTAATGAGCAGCTGGATTTGTCTCGCATTAACTGGCCGAGTTAATGCCAGTTAATGCGACATTGAAATGCAGCTGATTGAACTGAAAAGCTCGACTCTGTGGGGGTCAAAGTTTGCAGAACTACGAACGCAGCTGGAATCCACAGCTGTGCGTGTTCATGGAGCTTGCATTTTCACCTGCTGGACATCATTACCTGACAAGGTTAACTGTCTTCAGAACATTGCAGGGATATTATTTACAGTATTTGGCTATACATATATGTGTGAGCAGATTTTCTCTCACACGGAGAGTGTCCTCAGGTAGCCGTCTGAATGCTGGACACTCGGAGACGTGTGTCTCTGAGTGGGAGACCAGAGATCACATTAACATGTGTATCTCTGTATTAACAAACATGCCATATTGGCCCAGTTTATTTTTCTTATTATTGTTGTGGGAAGACCATAAATAGCATTTGGATTTTCTGTTGTACAGTTCATTTGCTGTTATGGATAAAAAGTGTCTTTTTTTGTTTCAAAATAGCTGATAACTATTTGCTGATAGCTGCAAACATCTGCAAACAAATATAATTCTATAAAGTGGTTCAATATAATGTGTAACTGTTAATATAGGGCGTTATGATTGCATAACATTGGCACATTGACTTCTGAGGAAATTTTAGATGGCACTCATCATCAGAAAGGTTGCCGACCCCTGCTGTAGCTCATCCATGAGCACAGTTCGGGCCCCATCAGCTCATCAGTCCTTCAGTTGGATACATTAACAATACATACATTATTCATTCGTTCATGCGCTCATATGTAAGGTTGAAGCTAATATCAACATGAGGCCGTGAGTCTCATCTGACACTCATTTCATGGTTCTAAGGGTCAAAACAGGAACCTAAAAAGACTCCTGGGTGATAATTTACTCATCGCTGAAACTGATAACAGGAAGCAACAGAAATAAAGAAGTATTTTTAGCCCTAGTTTAAATTTCACCGGTATTTTTTTTTCTACAAGTCATTTCGAGATACCAAACAAGTGACTAACATCTGTAAATACAGGTCCACATCTTCATTTCCTGCACTGCGTTCTACATTTGTATTCACACTCATACTGGTTTTCAGGCATAAACTATAAATAAGGATTATACACAGACACAAATACCAGTCATAGCAAGAATCCAGTCAAGCATGTGGTTTTCAGTATTAGTGGCAACGAGTGCAAACCGCAGCTTCAGAGAAAGCATCAGCGATATCTGAGCCAACCTACGAGCTTCTCTGAGGTTCCAGTAATCATGCCGAAATTTGTGAATGAAACGATTTGTAAACAGCGGCGCTGAAATTAGAGTGTTAATGGCTTCTTCGTCAACATGAATCACTGCTCGACAATCCGGACATGCAGAGATCGACATATCGGCCCCGTGTGATCCGTCCCCTCTCGTTTCCTCTCCGTCTTTAAACTTCCTGTGTGTGTGTGTGTGTGTGTGTGTGTGTGTGTGTGTGTGTGTGTGTGTGTGTGTGAGAGAGAGTGAGTAATCGTATCTGCTGCTGTCAGTCTTCTGCCTGGCCTGTCTGTTTCCAGCTGCCTGCTCTTCACAAAGAAACAAGTCTCACCCCACAGCTAATAACCTCAGTATTGACAGAGCGTCTACACCTGCAGGGCAGGAGAAAGAGCGCAGGAGACGGCGACCCTGCACACTCAGATTTGACCTTCTGCGGTCTCGCGGCAGCTCTTGTTTTTCTCCCCCTTTCCCCCCGCAATCGATTGTATGGATTTATTTTGACCTATCCAACATGCACCAATGCTGATTTCCTTCATTTGAAAGAACTGACTGAGAAAAGCAGAGGATGAAATTGAATCACTTACGAGCTCCCAGTCGACGTTTCGGAAAAACGGGTGGCCCATGATGTCGGCAAAGCCCGTCTGAGGGTGGCAGCCCAGGCGCTCCTTGGGATCCTGTGGGAGTGAGAGCGAGAAGAGGGTGAGAGACGGTGGGAGACTATGGTGGAAAGGAAAGATAACAAGTCCAATACCCGAGAAGAAAGGTGGAGAAAGTGAGAAGAGAGAATTGGCAAGGAAAGTGGATACATTTCCCAAAAAAAAAAAAAAAATGCCAGTAAGAGGTGGCACTGCTACAGGCCTGTCAGACCCTCTCTTACCTTGTTGAGGAACCCTTTGAGGACGCTGGCAGCTTTGACTGACAACGAGCGTGGGATTCTGATCTGTTTTTCCAATATTACTGCAGGAGGTGACAGAAAAGGGGTCAAGGGGTGGACAAGAAGAGGAGAGGATGAGATGGTGCCAACACTGCTGCTGTTATGAGTTCAATCCTGCTGGGTATGCTCGCAGCAGCCCAAGATATGAAGCTTTTTGTTAACCCACCTCACTGTTAATTATAAGAAACAAACACAATATAAAACCCTATTTATACTAAAATAATGGGGTGGTGGGGGTGGGGGACACATGGTTTCACACTTCTCTCTGTAACAGATGGCATGTTCCTGGTATTGAGAGAAGCCAATAGAAAGGTGTCGACATGAAGGTGTTGCATGAACTCAGCAGTTTTTTTACGAACCGCAGAAGCACGCTGTTACCTTGGAAGAGGTAGTCTTCTGTGTTCTGGTCAGGGTTGTCGGAGCTGCCGACGATGTCGAAGGGCGACCGGCCCGCCATCATCTCGAACATGAGCACGCCTAGTGCCCACCAGTCCACGCTGAACCCTGGGACACACACACAAACACACACACATCGTACGTTACAGCTCTGACGCTTTGAAACGCCAAAACACCACAAATGACCGACGACTGCGTGGGGTGGGGGGTGGGAAGAAAAAAAGAGCAGCACAATTATCTTTATTGCAATTAGAGAAGAGGAACTTTTAATTGCCACTTAGAAAACTTCAAAGTACACCAGCATGTCAGGGTTACTATAGCAACCACCTTCACTTTAAAAGTGGGGGTTTCTGTTTATTATCACACCTTCGACAACAAGAACATTATTCAGATTGCCTACTTCTCTCTCTCTCTCTCTCTCTTTTTTTTAGGCCATTAGGGCAGGAATGTCACGATCAGTTTAACTCTGAAAGAAAATGAAGGACAGATGCATTTCCAGTAAATTCATTTGTATGTCTCACACCACCTTCTCACCTACAGTTTGGTCCACATAAAGCTCTAAGCTAGTCTAGAAACAAGTACTGTAGTCTTTATAATACTTAGTCAAGAAAATAACGCTAATAGTGCTAATAAGATGCTCAACCTCATCCTCAGCTGAGAAAACGGAGCGGGCCAAATGTATTTAAAAATTAAGAGACATGTGGCCCGCGGGCCTTGAATTTGGCACATGTGCATTGGAACTGAACAGCTGCATCATTTCACCAAATCTTAGCTGTCACTTCACTTGTAACAGCACTTTCAAACATCTGGTTTTGCTCCACATCACAGATTTCAGAAGACTGTAGTGTTACTATGTGATTTAAAACAGGACAAGACTTGATTACATAAGCATGAAATGAGAAGGGCAAACATGGAGATATAAGGCTGTTTTTAATGTAAACTGCATACATTTTCACAATATGAATGTGAGGCGAGCAGCACAACATATGGGATATAACAAAGCTTAAGTAATCCTGATATGCTGCCAACCAGAAACTGGATCGAAAATGGAAGTGGCTACAGAAAAAACAACTTCCAGTTTCTTCTTTACAAGGAGGAAATCCTCCAATCACATTAAATATCCATATCTCCCTAATGTTAAGAAAACAGACAGAGCTGAAAAACAACTTAAAATTTAAAATCTACTCAGGGTAAATTTCTGTGAATCCTAAATTTCTGTCAAAACAACGACAGAAAAGAAGCCGTAATGATGTGAAAGTTGTAAAACAAGTAAGGCAGACATGAAAGAGAAAACAGAACATTTTAGATGCCATCGTGGCATCCTCAACCTGATTCCTTTGGCTATCGCCATCTTGATGTTTTGAAACCAGACATGATAAATGAGGGGAAGACCGAAAAACTGAGGGACAAGGTAGACCTTCCCTAAACTACACCCTCCTCTCATGTTCTGGATAAAAATATGTGAAGATCATATATACAATCTGACTTGTTTCTGCAGCCACACGAGTCGCCCCTTACATAAAAGTCCATCTTTTATATGCAGTCTTTGACTTCATTAAGTTTTTTTTTAACTTAAAAATAATTTAATGTATGTAAATTATTATTAAAATAAGGAAAGAAAACCCTGGAACGCAGTTTTCTGTGTAAAGACTAAAAATAAAGACCCAAAAAAAAAAAAGTCAGATCTGACATGACTTCCTCTACTCAAACAAACAACTGATGCATTTACCCAGTGAATTTGTTTTTTGCTGATTTCTTTCATAAGTAACAACCAAAAACCCCAAAAAGGGCCTGACATTTGTTTTTCTGTACACAAAGACAAGCAGGTGTGATCATCGTGGAGTCAGTGAAGTTTAATCATCTCATTGATCGGGTTAACAGTTTGAATGATAAGGGATCACATTCAGAACAATGGTGGACCTACACTGGATCACACATGCCCCTGCTGTGACTCTGATGTCCACACAATTTGCCGTTCGGCCCATTTAAAAAACAAAAAACAAAACAACTTTCCCACTACAGCCATCACAGTATGAAGAGCGCAGGTGTTGTAAGCAGCCTCGGCAGCGCGACAGCTGAGCGAGCAGCTAAAATCAAACCCAGCCGTCATTAATTTCATTATTCACACGTGTGCTGTTCCTACTGTGTCTAAAAACAGCTGCTGTGCTCATATGTGTTGTTTTTTTTTTAAATAAAGGAGGGAAAAACAATCAAAAACTTTTTCTTTTAACTGTAAAATTTGTTGCCATGACACCACATTTGGTGACCAAGGAGGCTTTTCTATTTTTACAGCATTGCGTGTGTGGATAGTCGAACACGCAGCACTGAGGATGTAGAAACTGATATTTCACCGAGAAGCTGAAAGTACATCTGAACTACGAGATGCTTTAAGTTGCCAGCTTCACACAATTTGGACCTCTTTATATGAGTTTAGATGGAGCAGTATTTATTTATGATTAATTCATCATTATGTCTAAACGTTGAGAATAAAGTAAAAATTTCAAGAATAAAGACGAAATGTGAGAATAAAGCTGTCCGTTCAGGTCGAGCTACTTCTGTTAGTGCACGGCTGCCTCTACAAAATGCCTTTTGTAGATGAACCAGTGTTAAAGAATGGAGTTAATGTTATCAAACAAACCCATTGTTTTAGCAACTGTTAGTACTACTGAAGTTTAATCAGCATTTCAAAATCTTAAACTTTTTCTTCACAAAATTGTTTTACAACTTAATTTTTTCCTCAATCTGCTTTTTTGTGATTCAATGAATATTACAAATGCCTCTTCCCCCCCCCAAATGTATCTGCACATTTTTACATTTTACTGCATTTCTTTTTGGGCTGTCTCTCAACTTTATAATTAAACCGCGCAAATTAACTGAATTAATGTAGCATTAACTGAATAGCTGCTGAATGAAGACAGAAATGGCTGCTAGGCAAGTAAGACATACACAGGCAGAGGTCAGCAGATTTAGAGAAACAGACAAGCACGCTATTTAACTTTAAAAACTACCGTTTTTAGACATTAAATGTCACCCAACTGGGTCTTTACTTTTCATCAAGGGGTGTGGATTCTATATAAACCATAACTTTGACCAAAAATCCCTATGTGGACAAGCTAACGGCACGGCAGAATGTGATTTCTGCTACATTTGAGGGGTTAAAATGACACCTCAGAAAGAAAGTTAGAGGACTACACGAGTAACAGAACATCTCTCACTCCTATTTTCCCCCTCTCACATTAAGCCCATCCTGCAAATAGGTGTGCCTCACCATTAGAGACATTAGAGGAGTCCTGAATTACCCAGATTAGATTAGTTGAGAAATCCCCAACAGCAAAGATGGTGCTAAAAGAGCAACTTCCAGGAGAAAACAGCTTTTTAAAACTTGTTTTCAGGGTGTAGTTAGGAAACTTTTAATGCACTTTATCATTACATTTGCTGAAAATAGAGCTGATTTAAATAATAACAGCTTCAATAACTGTTGGAAAACATTTAAAGACGGTTGCACACGCTTATATTGCAATGCAGAACCATACACAAATTTCAGCTAGGTGTTTTTGTTTTGTTTGTTTTTTTTAAACCAAGAAATAAATAACCCAGGGTTTGCAAAAAACTCTTCTACCAATCACTACCCACTAGTAGCCCTGGTTTATGGTGACAGTGTAAGATACCTGGCTTGTGTATTGTGGGGTATTGGCGACAGTGGTGACAGTTTTCCTTTGTGCACTAAGATCACTGCTGTATGTCGGGCACCATTTAAATAAATTACATATATCCTAAATTTAAAAAACTAATATGTATCCAAAGAAAATGTGTTCCTACGTTTGTCTACAGTTGTTGAATTGTTTATATATAATGTAGCTTGAGTGTGTTAGTGCAGATAAACCCAGTTTTGCCTCACACACTTTCTAACTGCAGAATTAGATAGCATTTCTGGTAAGTGCTTCCATGTCGTAATCCTCACCGTAATCCTCTCCTCTGAGTATTTCGGGGGCGATGTAATTGGGGGTACCGCAGAAAGTGCTCGTCGTATCGCCAGGTCTCAAGCCCTCCTGAAAGAAGAAAAAAAAAAGAAAGAAAGATCATCAGCTGTGAGATCATCTCAGAGGGCTGTAAACCGACACGTCTGCAGCTGTACAGGTGCTTTTATCCAAAGTGCACTGCGGTATCATTACAAACCACATTAATCCGTAAACCACACCTTGCACATGCCGTAGTCTGTAAGCTTGATGTGACCCTCAGAATCCAGCAGCACATTGTCCAGTTTCAGGTCTCTGTAGATGATTCCCCGCTCGTGGAGGTAGTTGAGCGCCAGACTGATTTCTGCTGAGTAGAATCTGAAACCCAAAGAGGGAAATTACTGTGTTTTTAAATTCAGCTCCAGCTGCATAAAGAAATTAAAAACGCATCTGTCCCTTTAATCACACGTGAAGCAAACGGCCAGACTGTACCTGGCATGTTCTTCTGGGAGTTTCCTTTGCCTCTGCATGTGGAACATGAGATCTCCACCATTCACATATTCAATAACAAAGAAGAGTCTGCAGAAAGAAACAGAAGTTAATTTCTCTTAAATACAGAATTAGTCATCTTTCAATCATCCATAAGACATCTGTCAGGGTGGCTGGATGAGCGCTCTCATTTTTTTTTTCCTGCTAATGTGCTTTACTGATTTTATTACACCACTGTATAAAACTTGCATCTAACACAGTCAGCCTGGGGTGGATATTTACTACAGCTTCAATTAAATTTTTACTTCCAAAGGCGATAAAAACATAACAAAACATTTTTCCACTAAGCGATTACTTTTCTTGCTTTTATGAAGTTCTCGTGCACAAAAAAAGAACACATCTCTCCTTTACAGCTGCGTACTTTTGCCCCTCACTCAAATCTCAAACTTGCTCTTCAGTTCAGCTCAAAATGTTATGACGGAGAGCAAGCCTTCGATCACTAAGACCTATTAAATCTGCCTCTCAATTCAATTCAATTTTATTTATATAGCGCCAAATCACAACAAAAGTTGCCTCAAGGCGCTCTCTCAGAGGAACTTGAGAAATATTGATGACAGTCAAAATTCAGGGCCTCACAGTCCACCTGCAGGTTTGCACGAGTCTCCCATGAGTCTGCTGCTGCCTGAGGCTCTTTTAGCTCCTACCTGCACCACCAGACAGTTGGGTTATATGGTAGGGCCAAAATCCCTACCATATAACCCTGTATTTAAATTTGAAGTTAGTGAATAAGAGATTCCAACAATGACCAAAATTAACTGATTTTACTATAACTTAGCAGCCTGACTGATTTATACTTCAAACATATACATCCACCAACATTTCATAACTACACCGTAACCCGACCCGCGATACCTTTTTCGCCGCTGTTATTTAATTTATCAGTGAGTGAATATTGATCGACACCTCAATATAAGGAGTAATAATTATAGCATTGATATAAAGGCTCACAAATGTCAGCAAATTCCTGGTGGGAGACAGATGAAACTACTGGAATGTAAGGGAATCAAAGGGGAATCTACAAAGAACTGAAAAAAAAACTCGAGTGACAAAATCTGTCCACAACAAAGAGCGGCGACCCAGAAGGGAAAAAGTCCCAGCATTTTATTTGTTTACATCGTGGGTGTAACCGCACATATAACACCAGGACACGACCACAAGCTATTTAACACAGAACAGAGGAGCACAAACGTAAATGTCGGCATTGACGTTTGCCACTCATGCCGAAACTGTAGGTCCCACATAGATTCCCTGCAGAAGTCTAACCCAGGCCTTACACATGACCTAATAAAAATGCACTTAATAATTTTGTGTTGCTTGTGTTCTTTGTGCTCTCTTCGCTGCTTTGGGATTAAAGTATAATGAAACACAAGGGACTGTTTATGTGTTAGCTTCTAAAACCAAACTTTGTCATTTTAGTTACGTTTACTGTCACAAAACATGTTTTACCGCGACAGGGATTTTCCTATAACCTTAACCATGAACACGCTTCAATG
>NW_005187432.1:4253567-4258122 GCF_000239375.1 Pundamilia nyererei | reverse complement strand
TGTTGAAGAAAGATGTTGAATCCATTTAATATTTCTTGAAAAATAATTTATTTCTGTGCATTTTTTTCCACATTGCATCAAATTAAGGTTGATTACATCGATTAAGCATCATAAGGTGGAGCGTGAGGGGTGGTTTCCTTTTTTTTTTTTTTTGGTTGCTGGGAGTTGGAACCCTATTAGTTAGGTTGCTTAGTATTTACGCTAAGTACTTTTTAAAATACCAAAATAAGGAGGATGGAGTAGGTTTAAGTTTTTTAGATTGATCAGTATTGCTGAATTATGAAATATTTTGGGTGCAGTGTATTTTTTACATACAGGTATAACAGAATAGCTTTAGTGTTTTTGTTTTTTTAAAACTTGAGTATGAACTTATACAAAATGCAGCAAGATATTAAAAAAACAGTTTTATTGATTAAAACAAAACACTATAATGGATTCATATCGGTATAGTCAGATATCCCAATTTATGGTATCGGTATCGGACATAAAAAAGTGGTATCGTGCCATCTCTAGTAGGAACCACCAACTTTATACTTGTAGAAGACAAGCCAAGTCTTGAACCCCAGGACCAATCACTCATTCACACAGCACTTTGAGCTAGCTCACATCCTGCAGCCACTGTAGAATCACCAGTTCACCTAACATGCTTGTCTTTGGGCTGCAGGAGGAAACGTATGCAGGCACAGGGATGCATTTATGTATTTACTCCAACATAGTTACTCACTGACTGTAACTTTACTTTTCTAGGGTGAGTGTTGTCCAGGTGTATTAACAAGGGTGCAAATTATTTACTAGTGAACAATCCCCTTCAGCCAACCAGGTAGCCCCAGCCCTTCCCTCTTGTGCATCCCTAAATTGATCAGGTTATGTTCATACCAATCCCCAAAAAGCCTAATCTTCAGAAATTCTAACGCCATCGTGGTGTAATACTGCTGGTGACAGAAGTCCTGCAGAAAACTAGAACCTGCAGCCGTCCATTATGGCTGGTTCACCATGTTTGTCGTGATGATGAGGGACTCAGTTGAAAGACAGCTGATTGTCCAACTCTTATGGGGATATTTATTGATATTTATTAATGTATTTAAGAAAGTGTGGTGTCCCTCTTTTTGCACCCTGACTCCAATACTGCCACAAGCACAGTACAATTCTGCGAGAAGCCATGCAATGCATTTGTGAAGCTTTATTTAGAAAATTTAGAAATATGTAACTGTAGCAAGAAATCTGTGTCTTTAGATTCATTTCATTTGGGACGGTAAAATTTAAGGCATGGTATGCTCTGGATTTATATCCCACTGACTGCTTTCTCAATCACTTTGTTTGATAATCAGAAGAAAGAAAAACTGTAACTTAAAAATCTGAATAAATGACCAGAATAACCTGATTCAGGCAGCAGTCCCTCCTTAGACCTGTAAATTGGTGTAGCTCTTATATACAGAGGATTTTTCCAAAGCCTAGTGAAATAAATAAATAATTATATTAATAATAATCACGACTCGTGCAATAGCAAAGCTCACCTGCTTTCTGTCTGGAAACAGGAGTGAAGGCCGACCAGGAAGGGATGATTAGAGGCCTGCTCGAAGACATGCTTTTCTGTTTGAACCCAGTCGATGTCCTGGAACAAAAACACACAAAGAAACACCCAAATGTCAATCAAGGGATGTTTGTGACATAGTGCCCTTGAGCTAACTAAAAGCTGAATAAGCACAGGGCTCCATCGACCATCCTACAAAGCGAGTAATCCCTGAGAGTTACTTGTGTGTAAGGTGGACAGCGGTGGGGGTAAACGGCTGAGCCAGTAGAAGCGGGGGCTGGCCTCTATCGGTAGCTGGATGATAATATGTCTGGACACGGATGCTGCTCACGCTGACAGGGCAGGGACGGCACATCACTTTGCCATTGATCGAGAAGCACTTGTCAATCTGTCAATCACGCTAAGTGCGCCTAATCAAGTCTAACTACTCCCGCTGCCACCGGCTGTGCTGCTACATGTGTTCACGGAGATCAATTTTCCATGACGTGATGGTTTATCTGCACGTTCTTAGGCTGACAGATCTCTTCGAAGCCGCCAGTCTTTCTAACTCTGAGTATTAAGGGATACATAAGAGCGATGCTGGATCACATGACACCAATCAGCGTGTTAGCAATAACAGCTCCCATTGATTGTTCTAGTCATATTAATTAGACTGACAGGAGACTGATTGCTTAATTATTAATTAACCTCACAGAGCGAGTCCTGGCGTCTTGTCACACTGTATGGACTTTAGTGACAGTGGCACCATCCTCGCAGATATACAGCTTTAGACCTCTGGAGTTTGCTGGTCTGAATAAATCAAAAACAGTAAAATATCGAGTCAGTTGATTATCTATTAAAGAGTCAGTAAGAGAACATTAAAATCTCAAGTGATTAGTCAATTATTAATGATGTTTTGACTGAAAATAATTGCACCTATTTCGATAATTACTGGCATTCAAGGCCATTAAGAACAAAAAGCCACTTTGTGCTTGAAAATCCTTCCATGTGAGCATTAAAAACTGAAACACTCTGGATCTTGGACTTCTGAACAGTCAAAACAAACAAACTGAAGGTCCCACTTTAGTAAATTAAGAAACTTTGCTGTCAATTTCTTGTTTTTCAAACATTTTACTGTGTAAACAGTTAACCAAAGACAAAAAATAATGAGCAACTAAAACAAAAGATCATTAGCGGCAGCTGTTAAAACGGCCTTACTGCCTCCTCTTTACATACGCCTACACAGAAAGGAGCAAAAACACTGGTTCAAATAATCATTTTCCATGATGTTGTGTAAAAATGTGTTTCAAACCACTGCGTAGGACAACAAAAATCACCCATTTTGGTGGAAACCACACACTTTAAGAAGCCTTTATTATGAACTCATGCTCACCATATGTGTAAGTAGATCGTGTGAGCCAAAAGCTCAGGCTTCAGATGCTCTAAATCCTAGTTCACCAACAGGTGGATTGCGGTCTAGATCAGGACATGGATCTATTACTAGATTCTGACGGGCCATCTCCATTTTACTCTGCCCACCTTTTCTCATATTTACGGTACAGTTCTGTTAATTTGAGACAAAGGATGATCTGAGGGAGTCTCGTATAGCATAAACCAAATATTTTGAACTGAATCATACAAAGCTATTCTAGCGACTCCAAAGAATAAAAATATGGATCTTAAAAAGAATATAATAGATCGCCCTTGATACACAAGTACAAAAATTTCATCAGATTTCATCCAGATTTCTTTGATTTCTTTCTTTTCCTTTATTAAAGGTGATTTTATATGTCTGGTAAGCATGTCAGGCATCAGCAGTCTTTACACCTCTTCTGATTTACCTCGTCATCGTTGACCAGCTCCTTCTTGACGACCTTCATGGCATAGATGCGCTCAGTCTTTTTCAGCTGTACCAGCAGCACCTTGGCGTAGCTACCTCTGCCGATCACCCGCAGCAGGTCAAAGTCGGCCAGGCCCAGACTGGAAGTCGATTTCCCTGTGTCTCTGCTACTCCGTGCCTACGAGGTGCAATATAAAAAATAAAAAGGTAAGGAACCCCAGTGATGGGGCCGAGCACAAAATACTATCGTAGCAAAAACATAATGAATTCAACTCTGAGCCGATTAATCACGCATCGTTTTGGCTCTGACTTTCTCAAGATAATTTTTTTCCACTGAACTATTGACAGAGCTGATGAGTTGGTTTGAGCACGAGTGTGATTTCCTTTGGGTGATTTTGTAAATGATATTAAAAAAGCTCCCAGCACCACTTTTAGGCAATAAATCTTAGTAATGACTTTCTTGTCTCGATTTAATACCATCATGCTGCTACCATTAGATCAGGCCCTGGCTGTATTATAGTCCTCCTTCTCTGTAAACATGACTCCCACCTTCACCGTTTCCTCGCCCGCCTTCTCTGCTCTCTTGTAATCTATCCTGTAGTGAACCGTTTCGACTACCTATCTATCTAACATCCATTCACGTGACAACCCCATCCCCAGAGTCACACATGGAGCTGAAGATAACATCATTCGACCTGCCCTCTTTTATCTCAGTCTATCGGCGTCCAACTCAATTCAGTCTTTATCCATTTCCAGCTCTCCTGCCTCATCCAACAATCCTCCCTACCAACCTCCAAACTGCATCCCTGGCCATTAATCAGCCTCTGGTGTTAAGAGCTGTGATAAAAGGTTACTTTATTAGCTCTACCAAAGGAAATCAATACCAACACCACTACACGGGTGCCTACGTCTCCACGCTCTCTGCATCCAGCATGCACAGCAGGTGAAAGAAGGATCGCCCAAATCCTCACAGATGAAAACCTGCTTCCAATTACAGATGATCTTTCTCCCTCTCACCCAAACAGCACCAATTTCTAAATATACATATATCCATCTAGTCAGCGTGACAGGTTTGACAGATTATGAGTCACGTATCAAGAGCGTTTGAAAAGATTTCTCTCTCACCTCTTTTTCTTCTCCATCGTAAGTCAAACTTTCTCTGGAGTCTTTATTCTGAGGGCCTGCAAAAGAGAGGGGGGGGGGGG
>NW_005187432.1:4229885-4253547 GCF_000239375.1 Pundamilia nyererei | reverse complement strand
TGACAGACAGAGTGACAGACAGACAGAAGGCGAGGGGGAGGCAGGAGAGGAAAAAGGAAAATGGGAGAGATGAGAGAAAATAGGTGAGAGACAGTCACACGCTTTGTTCACAGCTCTGCAGCACCAGAGTAATTTCTCTCTCCTTGGTTCGAAAAGAAAACAGCCAGTTTGTATTGACCCTTGTTTAGCAATACAGCAAAACCAGACCATTTTGTGAATACATAAGTAGGAAAGTATGCCTTTACACCTTATAAATTATTTTAATGTTAATCAAGCCACAATATCAGTAAAGCAAGGACATCTGCACTTCAATAATGGCAAACTGAGCTTTAGGTGCCCCTCTAACAGCAAACAATGATCCTAACCTCTTTGAAAGTTCTCAACCACTCGACTGCACCTAAATCTGGAGCTGCTGGTAAGCTCCCAAAATCAGCTGATCAACGTGTAGTCCAGGTTTTCAAGCTCCTTGCTGAGTTCGGTGTTATCAAAACACTGGCAATAAAATAATGGGCACTCAAAATCAGTTCCACATTTTGTTCCTAATCCCCGGGATTACACATGGTGCGAGTCTGTGGCGTGTTTGATTTATGCTTCAGTGGGAAATTAAGATTAAAATTAACCTTCTGTAACGTTGGGTCAACTTAGCCCGCAACTATTGTGACTGACCTGCTCAGCATTGTTGATTTCTCCTGTTCATTTCACAGCAGTTTTTAAATTTATCAATGAAAGAAAAAAAATCATCACCATAGTATAAAGAATAACCATGGCATCAATATAAAGACTCACAAAACTCAGCAAATTCCTAGAGGAAGACTGCTGAAACTATCAGGATTGATGTAAGAGAATGTACAAAGAATTAAATGAATGCATTTGCCCCCGGAAAAACCTGACTACCACAAAGAGTGGGGATCCAGGGAAAGCCCTAGTATTTTATTTGGCTAGCACCACATATAAAACACTGGGGACACACCCACACGATAAATAACATGCAATACACCAGTATGTGTAAATGCCGACGACGCCGGTCACTTACTAAGGCTACATCGTAGGCTCAACAAAGACTACACAGAACTCTAAATCAGGTCTTAGTCTGCATGAGGTCTTTTATTTTAAAAACAAAACCAAACTGACTTCCCCTCGTGCTAATTTGCACACAGGCTTAATCAAAAACTGACTCTGTGTACATCTTTCATGACACAGAGCGGAAAGACATTTTTGGGATGCTTCTGAAATGCCCTGCAGTGCTTCTGGTGGAGTACAAGTGCTGTCTTAGGGTGTGTTGCTGCACCCACTGGAATACAGGGTGCTCTTACGGGACCACTGAACTGTGGTAAAAAATAATAATTACTTTAAATCTAGTGAGTGTTAAGATTATTTATCACATACCTCAAATTCTGAAACAACAGGCATTTACTGTTTGGTAGTGTGCTTCAAACCTAGTCTCTACCTGAGCTAATACAGCCTGTGCGTGGGTGCATGTTCGTGCATGTGTGTGTTCGGGTGGTTGGGGGTGGTACTGCTTTAAAAAATAAATAAATAAAATAAAAAAAAATCTAAAGAAAAATTGTTTTATCTCAGCAGTCTTATTTTCAAAATTACTGCAAGTCGCAGCTGGAGCCGAAATTAAATTTCGGTTAATTGCAGAGCCCTACCATTGATGCATTAAATTAACATGATCACATTATAACATTTATAGTTTCATATTGCATCTCCACTCATAACCGAGTTGTGTGGATAGTGCTACTCTAACAGGTGCAACCTAACATAACCCAACTTAACCTGCCCAATGCCCAGCGGTGATGGCGTCAGTCATCGGTGATAACGCACGAACGCACTGTGGAGCCGTCTTACATAACTGAGCCTCTGAGGCTAATTTCACAGACTATATTATGTAAATTAACAGAGAAAACTGTGCTTTAAAACTTGAAATGATTTAAATGTGTGTGTTACCTGGCTGTTCATGTGGGTCTAGCTGACTCTGCTGTGTGCTGGGCATCATTGGATCCTACAGAATAACATCCATCATTAAAGTACAATCAGCACAGAGACAAACGTTCAGTGTGTATTTGATTAATTGATGGTAACAGATCTCACATGGATCATCGGTCTGCCGCACTCTACTGTCGCCAGTTTATGGCACTTCTTGTGAACCAGCAGCTTGCAGTTGATGCATTTGTAGCCTTGTCTTCCCAGACCCCAGATTCGGTCTGTACAGATGGCGCAGTGGGCTCGCTGCTCGGGTGGGCGAGAGGAGCAAAAATCATTATCATAATCAAGTACACAGAATAATCCAAAGAGTGGCACAGAGACAACAATGACTTCTGAAACATGAACGAGTCTGCTCGTCTAGAATCAACCCCCTTACTACTTTAAAATCACTGAGGTTTAAAACTTCCATTAAGCCATTGCAATATTTAGACACTAATGTACAAAACAGAAGGGAAATAAAGGATGTATCAAAAAGAATGACACAATTACATTGAAGATTGCAGTAATTTTAAAATACATGGTTGTGCTCAATGTGCCCCCCTCTGGACACTCGGCATACGTCCATATGATAGTCCAACCCGTCCCATACGTTTGCAAGCATGTCTGGAGTCACTGCTGTTGTTATGCTACCTACCAGCAACCACATGAAAGCTCCTCTAAACAGTATGTATTTCGATTGTTACTGATGAACTGCTGTTGAATTAAAGCACGTTAGATGATCGAAGAAAAAAAAAACCAAAAACTTAAAAATAGGCATAGCAGTGCAGAGAACTACACAATTCATTACGTCTCACCCTGTTGAAGCGTTTGGCCTGAAAGGCGTGACCGCTGGCATAGTAAAGCTTTCTCCAGCGTCGAGCTCCACGGCGATATATCGACTCTGTGGAGGGAGGGGAGAAAAAAAAAAAAAGCATCCAGCTTCACACGTGTGATCGGACAAAAATGTAAACTTTCTAAATTCACAACCATATTTGAAACACCACCATCACAACACTTTCTGATCGTTTTGTGGATTTTCTGTGTAATCTTGTTTGTTGAAAAGTGCTAAAACTGTTTGAGTTAAAGTTTATAAATGTGGTTCGATACGCTCTCTTTTATTGTTAGACAGGTAAAAACACTGAATTCATTTCTTGCATGTCAAGTCAAAGCTGTGAATCAGTCGGCATCTCTTATGACTTTTAACCATCAATGTGTCTTTACTGGCTCTCCTGCATGAAATACACTTCAGTGAATTTGAACCACATTATTCAGTGTGATTATTCCACTTCTTCACTCTGGAAAAAAGTGGCAAAGGCTCATTATGGCACGTTCTGCGGTAGGACTACACCTATGAGAGGAACGTGTAGTCTGTCATGTCTCTTGGTGATGAAAAGGCAGGATTTTATGAGTGTATAATCACCTAATCTCACACAGTGACCATGGTAACAGACAAAAATATCATGTAGTGTGAGCCTGACACTGTCTCACAGCTTCATAGGCAGCCATTGAATCACATTGTTTGTAATGGAGGTGGATGTTTTTCTAAATTATAGAAAAACAGAGTGGCTCTGTGGTGTAGCAGTTAACCCATAATTTGTGCACACATCACATTCAAATGATAATTTATTTTCTGCGACAGTACTTCGTTTCTATGCTTTTACAAACTTCTGTTTCTCTGCACAGACTCGTTAAGCGTCCTTACTTGGACCCAGACATTGAACAGTCTCCATTACACCACTGTGCCGTTTTAAGGTTTCCTTGGTGTGTGATAGATTTGAAATACAAGTTAAATGCAGGATTGTTCAGCTGCTAAAAATGAGGTAAAAATAAAGAAAGAAAAGGTTCAACTCACTGTCTTCTCCCGGACAAGGCATGCCAGGTTTCTCTGGTACACAGGGGAACACTGGAAAGAAAAAGGATGACTAACTTTAGACAGTCTTAAAGTCAGACATTTCTATCATCGTGGTGAACCTGTAGCAAAAGGAAAACTTCTTTTCAGGTGTGTATGATGTGTATTTGTGTATGATACTACACAAACTGGGAAAAGACCATTTTTTATCAAAGTCGACAGCAGAGACCGCTCGAGTTAGACTGGGGGCAGCGTGAGTCAGAGACGAGGCGTGGGCTACAGCCAAAGAGCTCGTTAACAAGCAGACCTGGTGGCCCCTCACGAAGCCCTCAGTTCCTCTCCTAAACATCCCCCTTCATGTCTCACTCATCCTCTTTCAGTCATCACACTTGAATCTGCTGCACTCTTGACCCGCCACCTCTGATTATATTAAATCTTTACATTATCCACAGCCCCAGGTTTTATACTGAAACACACACAGCCTGCCAATCAAATCTACCCACATATACAACCATCGCCCCTCAGCCTGGACTCATGAGGTTGTGTCTATGTCAAACAGATTAAGCTTAGACGGTAAACTAGCTGCGGGGCCCATAAACAGTCGTCAGCAGCAGAAGTAATGCTGTTTCATAGTTCAGCGGCACATTAAACATATGTTTGGATGCCTTTTTGTTGTATGCATTATTTAGCCATCTGTGATCAGACATAAGCAGAAATGAACATGATTACTGATGCATAAAAAGCAAAAAGAAAAGAAAGAAAACTACAAGCCACCGGACAGATGTTTAGGTTGACTTTTTGTTATGTCGGTTTTAAGCATTGCAGTTGCACTAGTAAATTTAATTAACATTATCACTTTACTGTCAAACACTGTCTGCAGTCAGGCATGCTCTGCTGGACAAACTATATGATTTTTTTTTCTTTATTATGTGCTGCAAAAAATAATAGTTCTCATAGAAATGTGTTGTAGCCATGACTACAGCCTGTTTGATATGGGATTTTTATTGCAGACACATAGATTTTTTCCTCAGAGATGCACTAAACAGATTTTTCTAACATTTGTTACGTGTTGTTATTTAAAAGTCCTTAAAATAGAAAATAGGATCATACACTTTAAAATTAATGTTATTTTATTATCACAACAAGTCATCGATTACTCATTTACGCTCCACCCGACTCTGCTTGCATGCTGGTTGTTTCCAACAGGGAAGGTGGAGATCGCAAACTACACAACATCAATACTCATAACATGGTTGACAGCCGTTTCTTCTGTCTCATTTTTACCTTTTACTTTAATTTTCCTTTTACTGGTTGTTACAAATGCCAATCTATCAGCAAATAGATCACATCGGCCGATGTGGTGGGTGGCTGGCTCTTCGAAGATCACCCCACCCAGCTCGAAAATAGGAAAGAATCTCAAACTCCAACACTGAAAATTAACAAATAATGAACACTGCTGCTTGTCAGAAGATGTTTGCAAGGCTTTTTTGTAAAAACGTGGGAGGTTTCTGTGAATTCATATCCAAAGACAACATAACTTGATATGGACCGGATAGTGTGTACTAGATCTTTGGCAAACGAATATTACACAGTAACTTATTGTGCAAAATCACTTTGTCAGTGTCTTTCACGTCCCATGGTCTATTTTGATGTTTTTATATCTAAATCGTTAAAAACTCTGAAATGCTAAAAAGAAAAAAAAAAATGATATTGCTTGCAGATAAGTGAGTAAAGCAAGGAAATGTTTTTCATTCTGACAAGAAAAAAATCTAAATATATTAGGATCTATTATTGCAGTGAACACAGGCTCACAATAAAAAAAGGTAATTCTGTTCTAATTCTGTTGTCTTGTGCCTAAAGTGCTTGTAATTAGAAACTAAAAACAACATTAAGGACTGACGCTTTTCACTCTGTAAAAGCAGGAGAGCCTGATTATGAAGGAGGACATTAACTACTAATAAGTCAAACTGTGGCAGTCTGTGTTGGTACTGGCTGTCAGCCACGATCCAGGCCTGAGGGCTGTTCTACTGTAGCTTAATGACCAGAAATGGAACAAACAGTAATGCTGCCAGTTTGGCTTGTTATAAAAAAGCCCAACAGGGAGGTGAGTAGACCACTGGGAAAGCAAAGAGTCAACAATAACAGGCTTTTCTTAGAGTTATTACAGAACTGGTCTGAATTAACATATTTCTAACAGCAGCATACAGGAACACGCGCTGAAAGTGTAGATGTAGCCGAAAAAAGAGAAAAAAAGGACTTGTGTGAAAAGCAGAAAGGCTCACCATGGATAATGAGCTCCGAGTCTTTGTTGAGTTCATAGAGACGCAGAGCTTCCTCCAGTTCCAGTTGCGACGATACAGTGCAGGGGTCACCTAGCAGCGGAGGAGAGACCAGATGTCATTCACCACATTTACATGAACACAAGAAACCAAAGTTACTGGGAGTAATCACATGTGGGAGGACAAGAGAATATTTTTACTTCCTTTGCAGTAAAACTACTTGCAGAAAGAAAAACAACATTTATTAAGTTTCAATGAGCTTCCTCTTTAGAAAGAAAGAAAAATAAAAATTATGGTGTAGAGTACATAATGTACAGCTTTTTTTCCTATGTTTCTAGAATAGATACTAGCAATAGAGATTAGAAACACAGAGACACATAAGCCAATCTCAATCTCCCGAGCCATCAAAAAGGTTTTTGTAGATTTTGCACATTTAAGTGGATTTCTTTTTCTAATTTTACAAAATAACCCTGCTATAGTCTGGCAGGGAGTAAATCTGGTGTTTTATTAAGAGACAAAAATGTTTATGAAGGGGCAAAAATTAGCACATTTGTCTCATCACAATGATCTTGTTTTAATAATTAGTGGAAGCCAAAATTGTTACTGGAATTTAATTAGTTAATAGGTGTGTCTGAACGCCCCCTCTCCTTTGTTCTTTCAAAAAATATCAGCATTTCATTTTCTAGATGCAAATATTAAAGCCTGCTTAGAAATATAAAAAGGAAACCACGGCACATAGAACCACATAGAACAACAAGGGAAGCAGCTGCAAAGGACAATTAAGAGGTAGGTAAACTGTATTTCCAGTAAACGGTGCAAAAAGGCTGTAAGAGTTAAAGGTGAACGAAACAGCGGGGCAGTTTGACATTTAAAATACAAAAAAATTCACTCTAATCGTAGGTGTGATACAAAACGCAACACATGAACTTTTAAGTAAACACTGAAAGTGTGTGGGTGTGAGCAGACGTCGATGATGCCATTTCGAACATTTTTATTTTTAATTGTACATGCCTATTTGTGCAGTGATCAATAATTAAAATGCCACTCAAACACAGATCTAATTACTTCCTCATCATTTACAGGAAAAGTCCAGGGTCACTCGTGAGGAGGCTGGGCAAGGCGATGCTCAATTCTGCTCTTACCGCTCGACCCGACCGATCACCATAAAAAAAAATTTTTTTTAAAGTGCTGATGGTATAAATAGCACAGGAATGGAAACTATGACACATTGTGCAAATTTAAAATGATACAAACTGCTGGAGGTGGATGTTGAATTAGTGGGTGGACTGCAGCAACTATTGTGTCAAAGGTAAACATGACAGTCTGGTTTAATCAGTACAGACAAAGTTTTGGTTTCAGGAAGAGGACAGAAGTGACGCTTTGTTTATCAGGTTTATTATGGGGTTGTTGTTTTTTTAAATGGGTTCATCAGGTTTATCATGTTTCCTGAAAATTTCAACTAATCTGGGCTTTAAAACATAGTGAAGAATTTGCTGCTTTTCAAGTTCATGGACAAAAAGGTGACGTATTAAAATGCTTTGTGATATTGAAAGATTTAATTGTTTAAGCTTATTCAAGCATGTCTTGTACAGTGTATGTAAGGAGCACCCTTGATATTTATGGCTGCAATTAAAATATTTTCATTACTGCTTCACTGGATTGACAAATGAGTCATTTGTTATAAACACAATTTCCCAAAGCCCAAAATGATTTATTCAGGTTGCTGGCTCTCAACTCTTTATCTCAAGATCAGCCTACTGGTTTAAGTGTAATTGTTAAGAAGCCATTTTTGTGTTTACAAGAAAAGCCACCTACATACAGAAGTCACCTTAACTTCTGAAGCCCACTAGGAGCAACCCTTGGCGTTCTTTTCTGAACTGAGCAGTTTTTATCATATTTCAGGTAGGTCTGGGTGATATATCCAATATACACGATGTATCGCAAGTTTTTCACGTACAATGGTGAAAAAGACTATCGTAACCATTGAGTATAAAGTGCCATGGCCATATTAAACTTTCTGAAAGTAATTCACTGAGTTTTGAAATTAAGGGTACAAGGGGAGGTTGTTAGATGTCGTTTTTATGGATTAAAGACTTAAACTAACTCAGTACTATATTTTGTTTATAGGAAAACTCAGTGTTCGAAGTGGAGTATTTTTAAAAACACACATCAGCAGCAGGCAGACATACAGACAAACTCCAGGTCTATTCTGTAATTATAGCGACGATGACCTGAGTTCATGGTGTGCACTTTGGGGGCAGGAGGAGAGACAGCAAGCACAGAGTACGTAGTAACAACATCAAGCAGCTTTTCTGCCTCACACAGACTAATGACTCCAGCGACTTTACGTGGGTGGCTATCAGTGGGAGCTGATCTGAGTCTAATGAGTTTGAGCAGGCCGACCTTCTCCTGAGTGGAATGATCTGATGGTTCCATCTCCATCTTTCCTATGACACAATGACTTCTGCCAAATAACCCGCTGACAAAGGACTGAATCAGCCTGCATACATCTGGACTGACAAGACGTATGCAATGGTAATGGAATGCAGTGGTAATGACATATGTGCTGATGTGAGCCTGCGCTCATCATATGCTGCCAAATTCAACCCGTGGCTCCTAAATCATATTTCTATAATGGTTGTTTTTCCATAAGTTAATTTGTGAAAAAGCCCCAGCTTTGATGGCTGTTCACCTTAAGGTGGAGGCAGCAGTCTGATTAGAAACGTACCTTCCTCATCAATCCACTTCATCGTGAAGAGCTGGTCGTTGTCCATGGAGCACATGTCCTTCACCTCCCCATACAAGCCTTCGTACGAGATGGATGGTTCAAAATGTGTGATCATGATGTCCCTGCAGGAAAGAAAAACAAGTATATTATTTAACTTGAAACAATCAGACATACTGGATCAATACCAACACAGAGTCAATATTTGACTTTCCTGCCACTCTAACATTTTCTATTAGACGCATTCACAGCCAATAAAAGTCATTCCACTAGATTAATTTCAGTATTAACTATTTAGACCAAGGCCAAATAAATAAAAACAAATACAGCTACAACATATCACTTTTAGGGGTGTGATGTGACCATCATACATTGGTTTCTGAAGTCCTATACTGAAACCCCAAGACTGGCATCTCCATATCTACTATCCTCATCTTTTGAAAGTGGCTGCGACCAACAAAGGGCAGAGCTGACTGTACTGCACTCTCAGTGGTTAATGTCTTTGATAGCCAATGAGTATGTCCTGGATAATCATCTCTGATGCTTAGAATAAAAATTTACACCATAAAATATCAGGAACATATTTAGAGAAGTGAAGCTTTCAAGTTCTTTTTGCAATTATAGCTATCGCCCCCTGGTGGTCATCAAAAAGAATGCAGGTCTAAGGTACTTCTCAGATGCCTTCAAATTTCAGACCCAGAAGTTGGGCCCATATTTTATACAGCCGAGAACCTCTGGAGTTAAAAGCGAATAAAGAAATGATAAGCCAAAAGCTGTAGTACTTCTAAAGGCCATATGAGGGTGATTCCAAAAGTGAGCCAATCACCATAGACTCACATGTTAAAATGCCTAAACTTACAGTATTAGAAAGCATGTCTACAGCCTACACAACATCTGCCCCCCTTCATAAAACTATAACTCATCCATCTGGATACTAAATATATCTGGAAAACAATGTATGATTTGATGTAGAGAATCATTACGTTGCTACTTTGTACGGACAGTGATGCTGAACACATGCAATGTAATCTTATCTATATCCATCCATAACCAGCACAGTACACTGTTCTGCACTGTTCTGTATTGTTTAAGAAACAAGTTTCATAAGCAGAGAGGAAAAAAAGTTGTGGGTGCAAACCGAGTGCAGACACTATTTATTGCTTATTATATGTCATTATATATATCTCTTGTTAATTTCCACAAACATACAAATGGCCTCCTTAGTCAACAAATCTGAATGACTAGCGTTTCAAATCTGAATATCAGTACATGCATAGATCCATTCTCTGCAACATGGATACAATATTATGATCCACTTCACAGACATCAAATATTGTTACTAAGGCTGCTGAAGAAAATGTATTGTTATTATTACATAATCTGCTGATTACTGTTTGTACAAACTTTTCAGTCCTTTAAATATCACAATGCAGAACAAAAAATGTCTATCATAAACTCCCCAAGGTTCAAGATGATGTTTTGTCTGGCCAGTAATCTAAAATACAGTAATACTCAATTGAAATGTAAGAAACCCTGAAAGATTTGAGAGTGTGAAAGGAGAAAAGTTTGACATTTTTATTTAATAACTGGCTAATCAAATGATAAGTGATTGTATCAGCACTAGTCATTACTCATAAAGATTTGTTAAACACTCTACTCCTCCAATCTGTCCCCCGCTCTCGCTTATGTCGTCAAACAAAAACTCTGGAGAATGTCAGACTTATGATGGGGAGAAAAGAGGTGAGAGAGCACTTTTTTTTTCTTTTTTCTTTTTAAACACTGTGAGTCACAGTCTGTCACATTTGTGTGTGCATTCATCTGTACAGCATGACTGTGGGTGTGAGAAAGAGCAAAAACAAGAGCGAGAAAGCCTGCCATGGACTGAGCGAGACAGCTGCACACTCAAACAAAATGGCACAGCTGATAGTGGCTGTTCTTGGACCGTGACCGCTGTGGTTTAGGGCTCACTGTCCACCACTGCAGTCCCTTTATGGAAAAGCAGGGAAGCTCAGTCAAGAACAAATATAACTTCTGACAATGCTAGACCTCACTGATCAAACCTTCATCTCATGTATGATGCTAATTTGGCCTTTAATGTACTGGGAACCTGTCCAGAGAGTAACTCTGCTTCTTGCTTCCAGCTCTCCTGTAACCCTGGAAGGATGGACAGACGATTTGGGCTTCTAATGATTATGAAAACAATATAAATAGCATAAAACAATTATTCTTTTGCATTTTTGGCTACAAAGCTCTTGTTTTTTTTTGCACCCTCTTTCATATACATAGATGAGTTTCCACGCCTCTCTTAAAGCTCAAACATCTCCAGACATCTCAAGGAGGCTTAAAACATCCATCTAGATCACTCGATATGACTGCCACCCCATAGCTGCCCCGGCACACAGGTTCATCATCTGTTGTTCATCATTGCAACACTGAAAATCCCTGAAAAGCAAAAATATTTTGCCATTGCTGAACACCAGCTTTGTTTTTGTTTTTTTGTAATTTTATGAGCCCCATCTATTTAGGGGTAAAGGGGGAGTTACCCTAAAAAGTAGGTAGAAACAGATAGATGCAAAGATAAGATTTTTTTAAATGGGTGACAAATTAAAAACAAACCAATTAGCACAAAAAAGTAAACTGGAAAATGTCCTTACAGGATTAGTCACAATGTAAGAGAGAAGAGAGGGGAAACGACTCAGGGGCAAAGCACTATACACATGGTATAGGACGGCCTTTTCCCACTTCCTTTAAATGAATTTGTTAGACAAAAGACTGTCGCGTTATTTGCACAAGTGTCACCACTAGAGGGGACTGTGTGGTCCCATTCAGGCACATCACATTTGGAAAATTAGTCATTAAAGGGATGTAGGTGTTGGATGGTTGTTTAGATTTTTCTACCTGCTTAAATGAACAATTTGGCTAAAATGCAGGATTTTACTCTTTAACACTGCATGGTGTTGTACCTGTTAAATTTAAAAAAAAACATAAGAACTGCTGAGCAGTTATCCCCATGGAAGCCATCAGCACTCCACTCATAATTTCATGTTAGCGCCAGGATAGACATTACCTGCTGTCTGTGTTTACTACACAATAAGATGGGGGTAGAGATGTAAAACACAAGCTTTTACAGGTCTGCAGGCAACAAGAGATCTGATCTCAGGCGGCTACTGGAGCAGGATCAGGAATAAGAGAGAAGAGGGAATGGGCAAAAACAAGGAAAAAGGTAGTGATGTGTAAATGCACTCCCCACCTCCAGCCGGGGACAAAGCCCTCTTACTCCCTTTACAGCCTTCATCCCAGCTGGTTCCAGATTTTCATCAACTTGAAAGCTTTTTATCACAATTATAAAATCCCAGTCTTTTAAAGGCAGCTACTACACAAGTTCAAGGACAGACTGAGGTGTGTGGGGTCAATGCAGGTTCAGTCCTCAAAAGGGAACAAACATAATTAATACCAATAAGCTGGTGAAAGACATTAACAGGAGGATCTGAAATGATTCGTCAGTGCACAGCTTCCGCACAGCAGGTATTAAACTGTCTGCGAAACTACACATCAAGAATGAATAAAGCAATAATATGCTGACGTCAAGAGACAGTCTGATGCCTTCTTCTCCTTCCCTTCCGCTCTCTATTTTCTCACCCTCTTCCTCCATCCTGCTGGTGTTAATCATTACCAGTGAGAGGAGGGGGAGGAGAAAAAGACTGGAAACAGCACTCCTCAAGTCTGATCTCTCCTCCAGGACCAGCATGGCAGCGCCACTTCCTACTAAAACCCTGATAACATCAAAGGTTCAAGAGTATATGAACACACACACGCACTACAATTCCAACACCGTGACTGTACATGATCCAAGCGCCGTTTTGATGCCAGCGAGTGACTAACTGAGTCACGTGTGACTGGACCGGAGCTGAGGGTGTTCATTAAATACTGTGCGGCTATGCTGTAGTTAAAGTTTAGCCAAATCTCCAGTGTTTCAAACAACTTCCTCATTAACACAGATACGAGCTCAGCTAAAGACTGCAGCTGATACAGGAAAGAAGTAGAACACCGTGATCAAAAATAGACTCACTGGCCACCTCATTAGGTACACCTGTTTCAATGATTGTTAATGTGAATAACTAATCAGCCAGTCACATGGACTGCATCTAGACATGCCACTGAAGTTCAAACTGAGTATTAGAATGGGAAAGAAAGGTGTTTAAGCAACGCTGAATGTGGCATGGTTGTTCAGTTCAAGTCTTTCAGAAACCTACTGAAATCTACTGGGGTATTCCCAAACAACCATCTCCAGGGTTTGTCAAGAATAATCTCAGAAACAAACTATCCATTGAGCAGCAGTTGTCTTGGTGAAAATGTATTGTTGATGATAGAGGCGGATCACCACACTGCTTATAGGCTATAAGAAAGGCAACAGAAACAACTCAAGTAACTGGCATTCAGATATGTCTTCTGCAACGAAGGTATGCAAAAGAGCATCTCTTAATGCACAACATGTCAAATCTCAAAGAAGATCGGCTTTAGCAGCAGAAGACCACATCATGTGCCACTCCTATCAGCTAAAAACAGGAAACTGAGGATGAAATTCACAAAGAATCTCAAATTCTTTGTGAATCTCAAAAACATGAAAACAGGGATCCAGCTTGCCTTTTATCAATGGTTCAGATGGTGGTGTAATGGTGTGGAGGATATTTTTTGGCACACTTTGGGCATTGCTTAATAGCCCTTTGCCACTAGTACCTAGTCGGATCAGCTCGGAACAGTTCGACTCAGTTTTTAGGAGTTTCCATTATGTGGTAGTACCTGGCCAGGGTTCCAAGTGATCTGAGACTATTCAAAAATGTGATTTCAAGAGAGTACATGCCACCAATTGGCTAGTCAGTGGCATAACTCAAAGAGTCATGAGAATCAAATCCACCATGTTTTAAACCTGGCATTAAGAGAAATGGCTACTCTAAAGCCATTTAGAGTAGCCATTTCTAAAAAAAAATGAAAAACATTAAAATAAATAAATAAATAAATAAAAAACCCACACAGCAGTCCCCAAGTCTGACAAAACGCCACTCAACGGGCACCAGGTATACCATCGCCTTGATGTCCTCCATTATTGTGGCATTCATGCCGCATACAAATGATATCACAGGACTTTTCGCCGTGTGCTACAACAAATCCACACACATTAGGTTCTATGACCGAAACAGAGTTGAGTGAAGCCGCATTGAGTCGAGACAAGTAGGTACTAGTGGGAAAGAACTATTTGACACCACAGTCTACCTGAGTATTATTGCTGATCATGTCCATCCCCAGTGTACCCATCTTCTGAAGCCACTTCCGCAGACACAATACACAAAACAAACAAATTTCCCTTGCACGTGTTATGTGTAGTTATTTATGAGTCCCTAACAAGATAACATGACAGCCTAAGAATAATCGTGCTTCATAGTCACAGCAACTCTTGGATTACTTGACTTCAATCAGCACAACTCTGCTCCGCTGGTTGTTGTGTTTGTTGCGTTCCAAACGTGTTGCCAAGAGTGAAGTTGCAGAGTGGCCTCTGGTGGACAATGCAACATCAACACTCATAACATGATTGAAGGATGTTTCTCCTGTCTTTTCTTATTAACCATCATTTTTCAGTCATTATAAATGCCAATACCAATATATCATGTTTCTGTTACTTGTTTTTAATGTAAAAACAAGTCCTGCTAGAAATACTTTTTTTCCGTTTCAAAAGTTTTTATTTTAAAGATGCAGGAAAACCCTGTTACTTCTCACATTACAGAATTCTTTGTTTTAAAAATATGATGCAACAAATTAAAAAGACCTCACCTTGGATTCTCAGAGTTTAGACATTTCCAACATTTAAGATAATTTCTCACATAAACAGTTAAATATCAGTTAAATAATGAACTAAAGAAAACCAAAAGACTTGTGGATAAGGAACATGACTGTTATTGAATGGTTTCTCTTTTTTAATCTCACCAGGACTGAAAGTAAGGAAGCACAAAGGTAATGTGTTTTCACACTTGACACAATGAGCCAAGATGACACTAACAATCACTCAATTCACAAGACGGTCGACAGAATATTTACAGCATTTTTTTTGAAAATCTATTAAACACTTTTGGTCATTTTCCCTTTTTGTCCTCATTAAGTCTAACTTTAATTGAAAAACTATTGATTGTTCCAAACCAATAATGACTGCGCTGAACTTAATTGACAGAGGTTGTTTTTCAAGGCCACCAAGCAGGCAGCTGTTTGATGACTGACGTGCTGCTTCTTTTGATTAGGATTCTTCACTTGTAAGTAATTCAGCAAATTCATAACAGAAACCTTCACATGTTAACTAACAGTTTTAAGTTTTAACTTTGCTGTGGAGTTAACTGCATTAGTAATTTTCTCATCTGTCCTGATGTCAGAGCAAAGCACTACAAGAAGACTAAAAGCTAAAACTGGTCAGTTAGGTACATTATTACTTTTTATGTGTAACATAAATAAAGAAACCTATGATGGTTTCAGTTTAGTTTCCACAATTTAAAATACTCCGTTTTGTCTTTATTAGTTTAATTATTGTAATACAGGTGGCATTTTTCAAGAATGACATTTCAGATGTCCAGAACAGATATTACACTACAAACATTTTACTTTGTGGAGACAGATGACTAAGTAACATAAAAGACACGCCAGAGTGATAAAATAAAACACCAAAGCCCCCTCAGGCTTTTCAGTTTGACCATACTGACAAAGGATTAAAAATAAAGCAGTTTTACTTTTACTTTTTATTACTACTATTGCTTCCACAGAGGAGGTAGTGTTTTTAGTAGTGTTTGCGTGTTTCACTCTGTCTGTGGGGTGTAGAGTAGGGTCATGTTAACAATCCATTAAAATTTAGCTTACATCTAGTCTTCAACGTCAACTTAATGATTTATTGGACGAAAAGTGACAAAAAGCCTTATAACTATGATTCTCATGAGTGTGGTGTTTATCATCAACATATAGCACGTACTGTAAAAAGATTTACAGATTTGACCTCTGACCTCTCTTTAAGGTCAACAGTGATCTGAAGGCCAAAGTGATAATAATGCTATATAGATTTTTTTTTTTTTTTAATCTACATACCTAACTGCCATTGTTTCTATTGACAACATACGGCCACAAAGGGAATGGTATATGGGGATTCTAATTGTTATGTTACTTTGGACCTCTGACCTCTTCAAGAGAAACTCAGTTCAAGTTTTCATCAATTGTATTTTATCTTTAAAACTACGCTTAGAATTACTGCTTTTGTTTGTATTGGCAATTAGCAAATTATATTGTTATATGGGTTTCTAAATATCACACAATTAGTCACATTTGACTTCCGATATCACTGATCGCTGACTAATTTCACATCTGACTTTATTCAAATTGTCCCAAAATGTGGCATTTTTACTACACCCCAAATTTCTTAAGTTTAAAAAGAACAAAAAACAAGAATATATACAAAAAAAATACAATGCCATTCCCTTAAAATTAAATACTGCCCAATGAGTGAGCTGCCTTGGCAGAGTAATTCTCATTTATTTATTTTAGTTCTGTTAGCACAACACGTTTCAGCTGCAGTTTTGTTTTTGTTTTTTTTATTTAAGTTAAGTAAAATGGAGTCTCACACCATTTCAATCTTTAGTTTAGTTTCAGTTAATTATAATAACCACACTGCTGTTCTTGTGGTTTGTTTGTGCACTGTGTGAGACTAAAACAAAAGACACTCTGCAGTTTCCACTTCTCTGAGTGATTTTACACATAAAAACGGCCACAGCACACCCTTTTGCCAAATTACACCCTTTTTTCGTGGGTGTAAAAATATTCTGATACCTGCCAAACAGGTTTTGTTCAATGAATGGGCAAAATAAAAATGCATAGACTTCTGTTATGTCTGGCATTTCAGACTCTTTTCCTTAAGTATATGCTAATTTATCATGTTTACGGGAATAGTGGCTCTTCAAAGACCCCACCCCATTAACAGACATTAGAGAGTAGGTCAGTCTGGTTCAAAACATTTACTCCATTTGTGTGAAATACATGTTACGAGACAAATAACACAGTAAAGAAGTAAAGTAGAAATTTAGTGACCCGTCTCAAAAAGAAGCCGTGCTATAGGATTCCTTCGAGTGGTGGAAGATTTGTGTTATGAGCAACTAGGAGCTCGTCGCTCGTGAGGAACAAGGAGGAAACAGCATTCCACACGAGTCTGGCATTCCTGTGCCCTGTTCTACGGCACGGCTAAATTAAGGGAGGAGGAGGGGGTGATAGCTGTGATTAGGACTCTGCAGTCCCAACTGCCCAGCATGAAGTTGTTCATCACTGATGAGCGATCAAGCATGGAGGAGGGTCGAGGAGACGGGTCCTATGAGGGCTGCCACAGACCCTAGAACCATTCATCTCACACTCGGCGCTACCACATCCAAGTTTACATGACCCACATATACACGCACAGCAAAGCTTTTCATGAAAACACAGACAGATGCTAATCTCCAACATAAAGCTCACATACGCACTAAAGAAAAGACAGGTCGTGTAATGAAGCCATGCAAAATTTTTACCAAAACAGCCCCCCACCTCCAAAACAAACAAATACTTCCCCGATTCCTCCCAGTCAGGTCTGGCCTTTGCTGGTGTTGACCGCAGGATGCTGTGGTCTCCAGGCAACATAGCTCACCTGCAGAGCTAAACAGGGAGTGTCACTCTGTGCAATAAAACAACAGCAGCGAAACACACTCTTGCTGATCTCAGAGACAAGATTACGCTTAACACCTATATGCAACACATGAGCCATAGCTACACACAACATAGACCTTACAATGCAGGAATCGCACACATTTATCTGAGAATCAAATGCAGTGGAGGAGCATTCTGGTAGATAGATGGGCATTTATGTGGGTGGCTCGGCAGTTGAGTTCTTGAGGGGCTTTCAGACCAAAAATAACGAGAAAAGGGAAGAACTGCTTGCCATATTTTTAACAAAGCCGAGCCTTCGAGCAGGGATGCAGATGGCAGAGTCTTTGACAAAGAAGAGCAAATCCTTTCAAAAGAGGAAAATAACTCCACTGCTCCATCAGGCCTGTGTAATCCTAGTTTCCTGCCAAACAACATGCCTTACACAGGAATCCTGAAGTTAATCTGGCACACAGGAAACCTTGTGTTAGTTTGTGTCGGCAAATCTGCACAAACAATTTTCCTGGCAAAATAGTGCAGTGAATTAAAAAAAACTGAGGTTTTTGTTAAGAAGACAAGCTTTTAAAGGTTTAAACATTTTAAGCTATTGGTTATCTTTTTTCTTACAGAAAGGCAAGCAAAAATAATGTTAGATTTGTGCTTCAATACACAACCAAGATAAGCTGAATCATTAAAACAAGAGGATAGAGGAAAACATCAGATGGCTGCCCTCCAAACCCAGCACAAAAAAAAAAAAATCTAGAGAAAAAAAAGAAATAGACAAGCACTAGGTTAAAAGCTAAAAACACAGAAAAATCTCCTGCCAAGTCACGTTTTAAAGAGGTCCATTACCACACTAAGGACCACTTTTAATTATTTATAGCGATATAAAGACACTGTTTTGTTAGAATTTGTAAACCGTTTCTCCATAATTTATGCATTTTTAGTGCTTTCTTTATCTATAGCTTTCAAACATTTAAAGTGTTTTAATAAGGTGTTTACCTGTGCCGTGGCATTTAAAGCCTACTGAAAAGATGGAAAGCCATCTTTCCATAGTCAGCCCTCGCATTCTTCTGCAGGTACACTGAGATGTTCTTGAATCAGCTGAGAGAAACTCCAGAATGTAATGGGCCACATCAAATAGGATATCCCCAAACCATCTCACCTGAAAGGCAACTATTTTTAACTCCTGTTGAAGGTACCTTCAACAGTAGGAACTTTAGCTTATTTTTACAGCAACTAGACCTGTTATGCTATGTTATGTTATGCTGGGGAATCCTGGGTTCATGATTTATCTTGGTCTACACCACACATGCACATATCCCCCTGTTAGGAGTCACTTTTCCCCAGATCTCTCCATACTCAATTGTGTATGTCTTTTTGTCTGACTCTTCTATCATACGGGAGAGCAGTAAAAAACCCTCTAAAACAAGTGCCCACTCATCCAGCTGAGCCCCTGGGACCCTCTGCCACCGTAAGAAACAGACTATAAAATAAAAACATCGCCATCAGTTGCTGGTCATACGGTCAGTGCGTTTGCAGCCTGAATGAGAGAAAAATAAAGACGCGTTGGTGACTGCTACAGGCTGACACCAATCTGCTGCTGGCACTGACTGACAGCAAACATGCAAACAGTGAAGAACAGACCCAGAAAACACCCCACACTAAGAGCAGATAAGAGAGTAAGCTCATTGATAAAGTCACGGAGGTGGGCGTTTTATAGCATATGACTTCAGATATAATGATTTTAGCACCGGATATGGAATTAATCTGTGAAATCAGCTGTTGTAGTGTTTGAACAACCTGCTAAGTCTTAACGCTTTTATGTCACATGAAAGAGGCTCTTGTTTTCAAGCAGCCACACTGCCACCGTCTATTTTCATTTCGGATTAATTAGCTGCAATCGGTTCAGTCAGAATTAATGGAATTGTGTCAGTACCAATGTCACGAATTTACGGGAAAATGCAAGTCACAATGCCCAAAACCCAAGAGGGTGATCTGAAGTTAAAAAAAACAAAATAAAATCAGTGCCTCCCACCTCACTCCCTCAGAAGAAGCTGTTCTTTTGATTCTCTTTAAACAATAATGTGAACATATTAAATGACATCATTTAAAATTTTATCTTCATATTATGAAAATTTTCCAAGTTACATGGTGTTTAAGTCCACAGGGGAAAATGTTGAAAATTTATGCTCTACAAAAAGCTCCATTCCCCATCTCTGGTCTTTTGTCACAGGAAGTATTGCCGTTCTCAACGTCCATATGTCACACTGTGCGATGATTCATACAATAAGGTGTATAAAGATGTGTTGTTGTGGCCTTATAAAAACAGTCGGTAAACAGCTTCGACATGACACTACTGCCTAATCTACTATATTGATTTGGTGCATTACTAGCTCTAACATCTTTCAGTCTTAACTTCTGCAGCGAAAGAAAACAACTCAGATGACATCCTGGCTTAATGCATCCCGATAGCAGAATCATGAGACCATTACACTGCAATCTCTCTTTGGCAGCATAGCTGAGATTCCTCAGCCGTCGCGTCAGAAATATTTCACATGCCTCTCTCTTCGAGATGCCAACCAATAATCAACACACATCACAGAGGTACTGAGGTGTGTCACACGGGTATGGCTGAGATGACTTGCACTACACGCTTTTCAAGTCTTGACTGATCTCCAATCTCTTGACTCCATCAAACAGAGGCAAAGTATAATTGAAACAACCGAGTAATCAATTATTTCTATCATGACAATCAACTGTGAAACGAAATGCTTATTTAGCATGACAGAAACTCAAAGACAATGTCGTCCACCTGGATATGTCATACATTAATGGACAATACATAGATGTCTATTGTTCAGGTCTTGTGCTGAAGTCTGTTTGCTAACTGACTTGGTTTAGGCTTTCCTTTATGTAAATATTAGATTATCCGGGGTTTTCCTCTATAGAAAACACGTTGGCGCCTATCAGAGAGCTTCTGACATTCCACAAAGGAAAATCACAGAAACTGTGATAAGAATAGGTTCAAACAGCATCTTTGCACTAAGCTTAAAATTGATTTTTGTTCAGCAAGTGGCCACAAATAGAAACAAAATGCTGGAAAGTTCAATAACACAGTCTCTTTACCCCTTTTTGAGCCAGGCAAAACCCTGATATTATAGTTCTGGCTACAGTGTGAACATCAAAAGTTGATAAACTGCTCCTAAACTAGTCAGAAACATTTATGATGGTTGCTGCTGTTTTTGAGGAAGCAGAATTGTAAACCAAAAGATTTTCCACTGCCAGCTCATGTGTCCTTTACTGTATGTGACACAGTTATAACCTGATTACAGCTTGATAATTTTTTGAAACAAAATAAAAAACAAATCTTTAGATTTAATTACTTTTATTTATAATGAGCTCATCATATCTGCATATAAAAGTGGTACATGGTTTCGTTGTTGTAACTAATATCACGTAAGTACTGGATAACAGAGGCTGAAAATAATAGGTCTACATTACGTTGTCTAACTGGAAAGGTATGAACATCACTACTTAATTTGGATTTTCAAAGCTCCTCAGTTATTGTGAAAGCTCAACAATTATTAGGATTTCCTGCTATCACATTGTGCCTCCCGAAGTGACACAAAAGCGGTATTTTAGGACATGTTGTGCTGCCAGAGATAGGACAAAATAAATGTAAAGACGATCAATAACAAGACGCCAAATCCTTATCAACTTAGATAGCAACTGTTAGCCCACTGCTGAGAGACTAGCTCCAAAGCTTTCATGCTGAGACAGATTTAACTAATTTAAACCACATGACAATTTCGCCGTGTAGCTGAAAAATTTCTCAGATACCACCGAGACTGACTTTTCGCAGGCGGAGCGCCTGGACAGTGTCACCTGTCCGCCTGCCCAAGTTTACCGAAACCCGGTGGTTCCCAACATTAGCCAGCCGTTAGCTGACTGAGCTAGTGTTAGCCAGCTTACTAGCCGTCTTTCCAACTGGTGCTAGGAAGTTATTCCCAATTGGATATATTAAATACTAAAATACATGGTTATTTCTTACCCTTTGTAGTAAGCTTTCACCCGGACTTGGTGGGAATTCTCGCCGGGGTGGGACATGGTGCTATCCCGCAACGTCGGCATCATAAGCTCAGCCGTGGACAGTCCGACTCAACGATATCGTCCTTCCTATCTACCTTGCTTCCTACTTTGGCCCGGTACCACGCCCTAAACTGTTAATCTTTACGGTCCGTCGACAAACCAAATGAATAACGAAGCAAGTGATGCCAAAAGCTGAGTATTTGCCCTTCTTTAGACAAACAAAAATAACAGGTAAAGTATAGAAAAACTTGCGGGGTCCGTCAAACAACTCCCCACTGCAAAGGCCTAACCACGGGCCAGTCCATTATCGGAATGTAACAGGGGCAGTGTATAACTTGGTATATTCGTTCCATCCTGAATTGTGTCTTGTTAAAACACAAAAACACACAATTTCACATTGATTTATTATTTATCGAGTATAACAAACCAGTGGGATACTGTCAAAAACTCTGAAACGTCAAATATAACTTTTGGCATCACTGGCCTGTACCAACTCAGGCCTTTTATGTAGGTAAGTGCTGCATTCGTGTTCAAACATTTAAGCTCGGAAAGGAAAGACCCTCGAGACATGTCGCGCATTCAAGCGCATTGGTTTGGAAAGAACAACAAAATTGACCGGTGACAAAAACATGTACTAAAAAAAGATAAAAATCTAATTTTAGAAACGAGTTAGCTGCTGTGATAAAAGGAAGGGGTGGGGGTTAAAATAACGTGAAATGCTTTGTCTTCTTTTAAATATAGAATATTCTTTTTAATTCAACTTAGATGTTTACTATATTTACAAACAGACTGAGTACAATTATTGGGGGGATGGTTGGGTTTTGTTTTGGTTTTTTTGTATTTTCTTTCAAAGTTGTTCCTCATAATCTACGTATAAGGGCATGTATGAGGTATGCAGTAGGAGTGACAGATGAGTTCAAGGTTAGGGTTGTCAAGATCCGGTTCATGCGCCCCTCCTGGGGCGGAGTTCTGGATTTCTCGCTCCTCAGCCAGTAGGACCACCTGGCTGTGCCTCATCAGACCTGTGCATTTCCTCAGAGTTCTAGACAAGTCTTCTATTGTCTGAATTCCTTTTTGTGTGAAATAAGTCTTTATGAAAAAAGTTTAGGACGGTCTCTCTTGGTTTTGCTTTTGAGTTCACTCGTTTTGCTCGCCTATCAGGCCTGACAAGGCCTGCATCAGGGATTAGGTTGATGCTGATGACAGGTTGATGGTAGTTTCTGTGAAATGTGTTTGTGATCTGTAGTGAGAGTAGGGAGCAGGTGGAAGAGAGCTTGGAGAGGTGGAGGTATGTTCTGGAGAGCAGAGGAACATCGAGTGTCAGGGTTGATTTGTGACAGAAGGAAGGGTTTGCAATGTGAACGAGAGAACTGCTATGATGTCTGGTTTGAAGATTGTAGCACTGACAAAGACAGGATGCAGAGATGAAGATTTTAAGCTTTTCACTGGGAGTGACAGGACTAGAAAGGAGTACATCAGAGGGACGGCTCAGGTCGAGCAGTCTGGAGACAAAGTCAAAGAGCTAAGGCTGAGATGGTTTGTGGATGTGCAGAAGAATAGTGGATATTTTTTTATTTTATTTTATTGTTTCACACATGGTACAGCAGTAATGCATTCCCATACACAACCTTCCTTTCAATTAAAGTAACACTGTTTCCATGCATGAAAAGGAGCAGGAAGAAGAATAAATTCTTATTGATACCTGCCCCCTATCTGTGATAATACAAGTAGGCAAATTACACTATGACAATTTTCTGCACATAATAAAACAAAACAAAGCAAACAGAACAATATACTCAACAATGAGCAATACCACTAAATATCAAACTAAAAGGATCATTTTTCTGCAATTAAATTCTATTCTTTTCAGCTTCTTCATATCGGTTTATCATTTTATTCTTGTAGCAGATTTTAAATTGAGAAACATTTATACAACACTTAAGATGATCACTGAGAGAATTCCAGTTTCTTATGCCTATGACTGTTGGACACATTTGCCTTTGTGTGGTTCGAGCAAACCGGTGCTTAAAATAAAACTTCCTTCTGCCGTCCCCATTT
>NW_005187432.1:4220409-4228791 GCF_000239375.1 Pundamilia nyererei | reverse complement strand
AGGAAATGAGGAAGCACACAGATGGATGTGGTGAAGGAGTAGCTGTAGCTCAAAACATGTGCCAGCTGATGGACGCTCAGTCGTTTTTTCAGACAAAAGACAAAAACAGAAGATAAAAATCTTTAAATCTTATGCGGATAAAGCAAAAAAGGAGACGTAGGCTACGACAAGATTATAATATAAGAGCTAACTTGAGCTTTTCTATAATCTTGTTAGCAAACGTTGTATGAAATCAGCATAAAGTTTCGCATCATTTTTGTCTCTCCTGAGTTTGAGATTTAGTCACGGTACGAGAGCCGGCCGTGACCAAATCTAATCACAGTAAAATAAACTTTATTCTGACGCAAAATATCAAATTTTTAGGTGTTTAAGTGTTAAGTGTTTAAATTTCGTGTTTCCTCCCAACACAGTATTACGGAACTCGTCAGTCACCATAGCAACCGTGTAAAACGGAGCTTTAAAAGGATACTTTTTTTAACCCAAACCACCCTCTGCTTGTAACAAAGTGAACTTGATTTTATTTTAAATATCCTAACCATAACAAAGTAATCTTTAATAAATACAGATAAAGTTTGGGAAAAACCGTGACGTCTCTATGTGAGCCACGATTTGCACCAACCTCCGAGTGTGTGTGTCATTATTAGTAGTATGCTCCTTTCACGCATGTGGGTACACATCAGTAGGCCTACATATGTAGACTGGAGTTCGGGTTCACGAACTCCCTGAAATTGAGCTTGGGATTTCTTAAAAAAGCTGGGATGATTAGCTTGTTCAGTTAAATGGAGTTCCGGGATGATTTTGGGTCCTGGGAGAGGGTCAGTCATTACAGGAAATAAGCTACTTTGACAAAGATGACAGGACTGAAGAATACGGATGATGGGACTCCACAATTTGTTTTTAATTCAGTTCCGTTTTATTCATATAGCGCCAATTCACAATAACAGTCGCCTCAAGGGGCTTTAAAGACCCCAAGAGACAGATGACCGCCTAGTAAGCACTTGGCGACAGTGGGAAGGAAAACCTCCATTCTTACCAGGAAGAAACCTCCTGCAAAACGTTGGGTGAGAGGCGAAACACCTTTGCGAACCCAAAAAAGTCCAGTTGCCTCCTTTCTTATTTTCAAGCTTTCAAAAGCTCAATGACTTTTGCAGGATCGAAAAATGGACCAGGAACAAGCGAGAGCTGCCATTTTTGCTCCTCTTTGATCCTGGGGATTTGAAATTGGCCATGTCTTCTGTCAGGAGATTTAGTCATAGTTTGTTTTGTTGTTGTTTTATGTTTACCCCTCAAACTTCAAACGTTTCACTTCACCGTGTCTGAAAAACTGAACTAAGATAATTGTATCTTCAGCCTGTGCTCTTAAAGACTGACATGTTATTATAACATGTCAGTCTTTCAAGGTTGTTAGACTTGTACAGTCCAGAGAAATGTTCGTGTTCGTCAGCTGGTAACAATTCTTCAACTAATAAAGCAAGAACCTACTACGAATATATAGCTTTCAAGCAATTTTAAAATACAAGACTCAAATGATGAAACAACAGATATGGAGGACTGGAGGGAGGAGTGACAAATAACACGAGAAATCAAACAATAAACTAGGACTTAAATGCAGCGAGAACTAGCTTAAAAAAGAAAAATACAACATCCAGCGGTCATGGTCCCCGCTTGTCTTCATTAAAAAAAGTAAAAAGTGAACCAACTGTACTTAAAAAGAAGAAAACTGACTTTGTTGTACTCACGAGACACGAATTTGCAGCACATACTCATCTGAACATCATATATTATTGAGTGACAGAACAATGAATTCACGAGACCACGTGGTCATGTGACACGACAGCGATATTAGTGATAAACAGGGGGACAACACATCTTATCACGAGCCTACAATTTAAATACATTCATTCTAAAACAAAAAGCGTTTGATCGTCAGACATCGCCTCTTCTCTCTTCTGTGGCTGTGGAGGGTCCTCCCGCACTGCGAGCGGTGCTGTGCCGAAGCTTTTTTTAAATTTATCATCATATGCTGCCTGCTTCGCAGCACACCGCATGATTTTTTTAAATCACCATTTTAAGCAGCGCTGACGCATCAGAGGGCTTCATGACTGGGACAGTGTGTCGGGGTATGGTCAGCTCCTGATGGCCCATGTCTTCCAAAACCAGGCAAGTATCGCCGACAAGAGGTGGATGGTTGTGCATGCATAATGCGCAGTGTGAGCGGTGAGGGGCAGAGCGGCGGGGGGTGTCATCCAGATGTGATGGATGTAGTCTGTGAAGGTTCACAGACTGGACATTAAATATCAGGATTATCCGATGGTTCAGGGTTTTTGTCGAGGAAATCCTGCACGCGTTAATCTACAGCGAAGATCAATCAGGAAAAAAAAGAATCAATATTCTGCGGCTACAGGCGTGATTTATACAACCCACGCTACTGTATTATTATTAATATTATTATTGTTGTTGTTGTTGTCTCTTAAATTATTACAGAGGTGTGCGTGCCACCCCACCTCACACAAGATTTTAAAAACTTAAAAGTATTTCTTGGTGATAATGTTAAATATTACTGTTATTATTGTTCTGTTATTGTAAATTCACTTAATTTAATAAGTGTCAGGGTTCTGTTTCTATTTCAAAAGTCCAAGTTTAGTTTTGTTCACCTGGTTTTATTTTATTCTATTTCATTTTTAATTCAAGAAGATCAAAGCTCCCTGTGAGGTAGGGTGTCTATTATTTGTGTGAGGTTTTTTTTTTTTTTAAATTTAATTAAAAGGTTTCTTGAAGTAAAACTGCCATAAATGATTTAAAATTATATTTGGCTTTCTTAAAAGAAAGTGGAGTCATTTAAAACCTGTCACTCCACTGCAAGTCATAAAAAAATAAAGACAAGAGGGAAGGGTTCAGTTTTGACACGTTAAAATATATTCAGTTCAGGCTTATTTTCTAGTCCCGCACCCTGAACAGTCACCTCAAAGCGCTGGTGCTATAAGGTAAAAACACAACAGTATTTAAAACAAAACAAAAAAACAATAAATAAATACAAAAAAAACAAGCAACCTGTCAAAGCAAGCACTTTGCAGCAGTGGGAAGGAAACAGTCCCTTTTAACAGGAAGAAACCGGAAAATTGTGGGAATATTTTCACATAGAAAATGATTTTTCTACACCAGCACCTGTCTGTTAGGGTTTTTTTCCTGGAGTGAAAGCATCTTAACTGAAAGCATTTACACATGAATCAGAGAAAGTTGCACATGTTAATGCATGTCCTTTTTTTGTTTTTATCTCCACAGATTTCCTGATATTGATTCTGTGTGTAATCTGGGACATGGACAGACGGAGCCCAGGAGACAGACAGGCAGACACCAGTAAGACAGTAACCACTGCATCGTCATCATCTGTCGTCACCATGGCAACACCCAGTTCCAGCGCCCAGCCGCCCTCTACCTCCCTCAGCATCATCCCACCAGACAGACAAGCAGTCCAGGTAATAAACTGCACCTGCGACCGATATGTGTGTGGCTCGTTTAGTCTTAGTTTCACTTCACAGGTAAAGAGTCGGGGTAATAGACAGGAAGCTGCTTACAGTCCCTACGCACGGTGTGCTTGACAGGCAAAAAGTCCAAGCTATTTCTGTAAAGTGCACACAGAGGACTTGATTTAAAGGTGATCCAAGTAATGAACAGTACCACTGACCTCAGTATGCATTTATCATATTGATATACTGAATATTAATTGTCTATTGACTGTCGTTTGTCAAGCTATCAGGTATTACTTTTACGAGACAGTCCAAAGAATAAACAATAGTAGTAATTATGCATCATAGTATATACACTATATTGTCAAAAATATTCACTCACCCATTCAAATCATTGAATTCACCTGTTGTAATCACTTTCATGGCCACAGGTGTATAAAATCCAACACCTGGCATCCAGACTACTTCTACAAACATTTGTGCAAGATCAGGTAGCCCCAGTGGGCTCATGAAATTTCCTCGTCACTAAATATTCCTCACTCAACCGTTAGTGGTTATAGTACAAAGTTTGTGACCTTCAGTAAATTCTGAAGGCCACAAACTTCATGCGGCCTTCAGAGCAGCTCAGTAGCAGTGTGTAGAGAGTTTCATTGAATGGGTTTCCATGGCAGCTGCATTCAAGTCTTACATCACCAAGCACAATGCAAAGCGTCTTATGTGGTGGTGTAAAGCACGCCACCACTGGACTCTGAAGCAGTGGAGAAGCCTTCTCCTTCTGGCAATCTGACTGTCCAGCATTAGTGTCTGACCTCACAACTACATTTCAGGAAAAATCACCAAAAATTCCCCATCATAATAAACCCTATAGATTTAGAATGGGAGTCACTAAAGTTCATATGTGTGTGAAGGCAGACGGGTGAATACATTTGGCAATATAGTGTATTTGAACAGGTGATTAGATTTTGTTGTTAAAGTAGATAAATAGCCTTGTAAGGCTTTTAGCCAGTCTGAAGAAAATGTACATCGTGTGATCCAACAGGTGATCCAACATGCCATGAACAGACCTCAGAGCATGGCGGCCCAGTACTTGCATCAGATGTACGCAGCCCAGCAGCAGCACTTCATGCTGCAGACAGCAGCCCTGCAGCAGCACCAGCATCCCGCACATCTGCAGAGTCTGGCTGCCATCCAGCAGGTCGGGTGGTGTCTGTCTATGTGCTGTGTGTCTGTGTGAGGATCAAGAATGGAAAGTAAAACGTGTTCTCACTGCTTTTCAGGCTTCAGTCTGTCAGAGGTCACCTTCTTCTTCTACAGGCAGTTTGGTTCAGGCTGCGGGTGTTTCCCAAAACTCGGTAAGTGCTTAAGTGTGTTCCCACTCTGAGCACAAATACACACCTGAGCATATTTAGTTTTTGTCACAGCTCTCATCATGCCGCCCCTCATCCAGATAACTTTACCAGCATCTCCAGTGACGGCAAGGCTGATTGGTCGAACTCAGACATCCACTGCCAGCGCAGCCACAATATCTCAGCAGGCCATGCTTCTAGGAAACAGACCTGCCAGCTGTAACCAAGCTCAGATGTACCTTCGAACTCAGATGGTAGAAACCTTTTTATCTTTGATCTCGAGCTGCATTCATGCTGCTTTACTGTGTTGCCATTTTGAGTGCATGAGCAACTTTTTATGGCTGATTTTTAACCAACATGGCGTCTGAGCTTCCCTGTTGCTTCTATCCTTGCCAGCTGATTCTAACTCCTGCAGCCACAGTAGCTGCAATTCAGTCAGACCTCCCCACTGTGACCTCCTGCTCCTCATTACCTACCTCCTCTCAGGTACAATCCTGCCACAGTGCTGCACAATTATGTGCCTCAGGCTGTTACAGAACATACAGTGGACCTATTATGCTCATTTCAGGCTCCATGTTATTGTCCTTGGACTCTCTTGCAGTAGCTTTGCTCACTGCCCACAGCTTTAAAGTTACTTTCTTCTGATTTGCTGCCCCTCTTGATCTCATCATTAAGAATATCCCTCCCCTCTTTGACATCATAAAGAGCAAAGCGGGTTGTGTTTTTTGTTTTGTTTCAACATTGCATACATTAATTAGATCAGCGGTCCCCAACCTTATTTGCGCCACGGACCGGTTTATGCCCGACAATATTTTCACGGACCGGCCTTTAAGGTGTCGCGGATAAATACAACAAAATAAAACTAGTACCGGTACCGAAAAAAAGAAGATTTATTCATAACACACGTGAAAAGACCCAGGAAAACAGAGTTAACTATAAAAATGATAACATAATAACACTGAAAACCGATAAAACCCTGAAAACCATACATTTCACACCCGAGCCTCAACTCTCGCGGCCCGGTACCAAACGACTCACGGACCGGTACCGGTCCGAGGCTCGGGGGTTGGGGACCGCTACTTTAGATCATAATATAAGGAACAGCAGAATAGGTCCACTATTTCTGTATTTATTTACGTGATGTCAGTGTGTTAGGACAAAGTACAGCACTGGCTCTTTACTCCATGACCAGAAACTTTTAATAACTGCGAAGACTAACTGTTAACCTCTAATACTCGCTGCAGAATCTGGCTCTGCGTACCCATTTGCCGGGAGCTCTGGCTACAGCCCACAGCGTCATCTTAAAACCTTCCACCGAGTCCCAGGCCCTGCCTGCAGCCACCTCTTTGTCCAAGAATCCAGTCTGTGGGCTGAAGAGCACCCAACTGACTGATGGCTCAACAGAAACAGCGCCATCTGATGCCACCTCGTTGGTGTCAGGACCCCAGATTATAACCCCAGGTGAGTTTGTGTCTTCCACGGTTTGAGATAACTGCAAGTGTAAGAGGCCAGAGACAAACTTAGGGTGGACACTTGGTTTTGGTTTGATACAAGCCATGCAGCAAGCATACTGATGTTCATGTAATGCAGATGTTTGCTTTTTTTGTCAGGTTAAGTTTTTAATGACAGCTCACCTGCTGGTTATTATGTTCCTCGTGCTCCCTCTGCAGCCTACCCTCCAGTGCAAACCCACACTCTAGTCAAGCAGCAGCTGTCCTGTCCAGTAGGCCAGCAGGTGGCGCACCACCAGCTCATCGTCCAGCAGGCCACAGGAGGGGCTCCCAGCAGCAGACAGTTGCAACCAATTGCCCTCAGAGTAGCACCCCGAGATACCCACTCCAATCCTCTTCCTCTGTCGGTTAAAAGACTAACCGCCTCCAGCACCTACTCACAACTACGAAACGAGCCCCCAGCCCTGTCTTCTTCTTCCTCCCCATTAGTCACCAGCATGCTTGCATCATCACCTCAGACTTCAGTCCCAGCTGCTGCCGTTCAGCCTCAGCCACCTCCTCTGGTGGCTGCGCCACAGCGTCGGACCTCATTCCCACAGAGCCAGCAGCCTCCACCTCCTCCTCCTCCTCTCATTCTCCCCAGGCTGCCCCAGAACCCCCCAGCCTCCCTTCACAGGGTGTCCCTGCACTCAGTCCGGGCTTTGGCTGTCCAGTCAGGACAGGTACTGCTAACGGAGCGGGAACTGCCTGTGGCGGAGGCTCTGGTCCAGATGCCCTACCAGAACCTGCCACCTCCTCAAACGGTGGCTGTTGATCTGAAAGTGCATCCAGTCAAACACAACGAAACTGCACCCGTGAGTCAGCACGTCCTGCTTTGAAGAGCTCCTGAGTAGATTATGAGTTGGTTTGAATGAGGTTTTGTTTTGTTTTGATTTTCAGTTGGGGCAAAAGTGCAACGTGAACAGTCTGAGCTCAGAGGAAAGGAAAGATCCTCCAAGTTCAGAACAAGACGGGACCGCTACACCACCCAATCAAAATGGTTCAGGTACAGAATTATTCAGTTAACAGGATAACCTGCCTCCATGAGACCCCCTCACCCCTCACTCTTTATGCTTTTTATTGTGTAGCAGTGACGGGTTCATCCTCCATCACCCCCAGCCACTGGAGGAGTCCTCCAGTGGAGGAGTCCTCCCAGCTCACGACCACTGACAATAGCGGCAATAGTGGCACCAACAACCCTCCTCCTCCACCACCTTCTCCTTTACCTCCTCCCCTCCTCCCTGCTTCAGCACAAGTCCCCAGCCAGCCTCCTTCTGCCCCTGCAAGTCTCCCAGGAAGCCCCAAGAGGTCAACCCACGTCCTCACACACCTCGTGGAGGGCTTTGTCATCAAAGAGGGCCTGGAGCCGTTCCCGGTATGTGGATGTGCCCTGTGCAGAAAGTTCACTGCTGATTAATGGGAAGCACTACAAAAGCACTTAAAATCAGCTTTAATCAATTATTTAATTATGTGTGTATAAACAAAATGAAAATATTTCTGGAGCAGGTGAGGAGAGGAAGGTGGAATAAAACTTTTCCAGGCATTTAAAACTTAAGTAAATGTCTCATTTTAATATTATAAACAGATGTAAATATGACAATTGAAATATGACAGTGCATCACTGTCTTTACATTGTAACACTGGTGATGCTCTACAGTCAACAAATGATGTCTGTCACTTTATCAAAGCTGCTGGCATGGCTCATTTATGCAGAAGGTGTCTTTTTACAAGGAAGCTTGATGCAACTAGTTAAGGCTATAGTGAGAGGAACTTAGTTGTGTGAAACCTTGTTTCAGTGAATTAAAACTTTTTTCTTTTTCTTTTTTTTCTGCCATTTGGGTTAAAAAAATTGGTGTAAGGTTTTCAATTTTTGAATGTGCTACTCAATGCAGGTGGGTCGGTCATCACTGTTATCGGAGCAGCAGGCTTCCCTTCCAGAACCCCAGGACGTACCGACCAATGGGGATGCAGCAGACGACAGTCCTCTGGATGCTGACCAGTCAGATTCATCTGACTCTGAGATGGAAAATGACGGCCCTACAGGAGAAGGTGAGAGAGGTGTGCGTGTTTGTGTGTGTG
>NW_005187432.1:4216171-4220389 GCF_000239375.1 Pundamilia nyererei | reverse complement strand
GTGTGTGTGTGTGTGTGTGTGTGTGTGTGTGTGTGTGTGTGTGTGTGTGTGTGTGTGTGTGTGTGTGTGTGTGTGTGTGTGAACATGCATGATTAACAGCTGGTCCTCTGAAGTTGCAGAGCTCGGGGAGAGTGTGCCAGACGTGTTGCAGTGTGAGTACTGTGGAAGCAGCGGCTACGCTCGCACGTTTCTGCGCTCCAAACGCTTCTGCTCCATGTCGTGTGTCAGAAGGTAAATAAAACATTTACACAACGTATTAAGTTTTGTCCTCTAGTGTAATTATTTATTACAAAAGAAACATAGTTTCAGTGATTCACCCTATTAACATGAACAAACTGTAGGTTACGAGACGCTCATCAGCCATAAGCTCATAAGCTTTGCTTATTGCACCACATCTCAAAGGTGCTCTACTAGACTGAGATCTGGTGACTGTGGAGGGCATTTACAGTGAAGTCATTGCCATGTTAAAGAAACCAGTTTGAGATGATTTGAGCTTTGGGGTTTTGGTGTTATCCTGCTGAAAGAAGCTATTATTAGATTGTTACACTATAGTCATAAAGGGATAGACATAGTCTGCAGCTCGGGTAGGCTGTGGTGTTTTAATGGTGCTCAGTCGGTACAAGAGGCCCAAAGTGTACCAAGAAAATCGAGGACGAGCAATAGTTTTACAATCATCTATTGCAAGTTTTGGTGAGCTCCTGTGAACTAGAGCCTTAGTGTTTTGTTCTTAGCTGACAGGAGTGGTATCCACTGTGGTCTCCTGCTACTGTAGCCCATCTGATTCAAGGTTTTACGTCTGCATACCTTGGTTATAATGAGTTGTGAATGGCTATCTGAGTTGTAGCCTTGCTATCAACTTGAAACAGTCTGGCCATTCTGCAGTGTGATAGGCTGATTAAATATTTGTGCTAACGACCAGTTAGCACAAATATATGTGCTATGTGAGTGTACATCATACAGTAAATACTCAGCAGGGACTGAAATCTGAATTAATCCACTGATGAAAATAGCTCCAAAACAATTAATGTTTTGGTTCTGTTAGGCTACAGTGCTGTTAGCTGTTTTAAAAAAACAAACAAAAACAAATTACCTTAACCCTGGGAACATTTTGTGGGGATGACTGGATGATATATTTGAAGTTCAGACTAACAACATGAGATCCAGGTGAGAGTTCTGCTGGGAAAACTTATAAAAATATGCTAAAAAAAACTGCTGCCACAAAAAAAAAGAAAAAAAAAAGAAAGAAGGGGTTTTAACCTATAACCAACACAGACAACCAGGCCAAAGACACTTCAATCGCCAACATAAAGAACGACACTGAAACAGCTGAAACAAAAAAAACAACCAAGCAAAAACAAAACCTTAATCATCTAGTAGCTCCTTTGGTTCATGATGCATCACAACTCACAGGTTATTGTAATCTGGGAAGTGCAGAACGGAAAAGTGGCAGTAAAACGACCAATATGAGCAACCTGAGCACAGCTCAGACGAAGACCCATCATTATGGTCATCGTGTGTGACTTTCACTAAAATCAGACCAATTTTTGTGACCTGAAGGCAGACACCTCACCATCACGTAAGCTCAGTGGTCCTCCAGCATGAAAAAACAGGCGCTTCATCACCTCCATCCTGCTGCCCGTGACCATGAAATCAATCTCAGTTCACCATGTTGAAGGAAATCTCAATTCCTAAAATATATCAGGAGGACTGAGGAGAGAGGACGCTTTAGCTATAATTGAGAATGCAAATGCGTGTCCACTGTGGATGCATTTATTTACCTTTAGCATATAAAAGAGTTGTGGGAAACAGCTGGAATATACAAGTCATAGTGGGAGGAGGATTCTTTTTAAACAAGTCATCCTTTTTTTCACATTATTTAACATGATCAAAGTTTCTGCCCTGCACAAAAAAGCACCATGTGTTAAATTAAAGTAATTCTATTTATTTATTTATTAGAAATTGTCATGAGCACAGTTATGTCTGATGTCATAAAATCCAGCTGTGGGTCTGCTAGAACAAAAATGACACATTTCATTGGCATCTCTTTAAAATGAGGTGTGACATTTGTGAGGATGACTCAATTTTCTAAGTGCCTGTTCCCTCAGCTCATTTGTTCTCATGTCTCTTCCTCACCTCCTCCTCTCCCATCACCGATGGGAGAAAATAATGTGAAGCGATGGAGCAGATGCATTGGGCATTTGCAAACTATGAAATAAAAAGGGGTTAAGACATGCAGACTTAGGGAACAGGTAACCTAAATCAGAAATTAAAAGAGCAAAGATGGGAAGTAAAAGGACATAGTAGTAGTAGTAGTGGAAAACCACATTAGGATCCCACCTTCAAAATAAAACAGGAAGTACGCTGGAAGAAGCACTCACAAGAGGAACACAAGGGGTGTGTTAAAAAGAAACACAAAACAAGAATTTATGATGGCAATAAAAATCCTAGAATCAGCGTTTCACAACACAGGGCCGATGCATAATACAAAGTCTGTGTAAATTGTAATATTTTATGGTTTGTTATGAAAAGTTGATCTTTGTCTGTGAGAACAATGATGATTCATTATTTTGAATCTTTTTATTTTGTTGTTTTCAGTGTTGGTGTGTGTCATTCGGCTGAGGTTCACCACACTGTCTTAGAGTCTGTGGAAAACATGAGCAACACTCACGAACTGTCTGCTTTAACAACAAAGCACTTTTTTCTTCCGCAGAAACTACAGAAAATTACAGTCTGTGTCAGTAAAGTTGAATTACATCATCTGACATCTGCAGCCCGCTGACGCAAGTAGATAATCACTCCCAGGTTTCCCCGAGTCTCCATCAAAGCAACAAAAAGAGGACAGCTCAGAGTCCCGATGCTACCTTTCCCAACTTATTCACAGACTTCAAGGATGATGTGATATAATAACATTAGGGACGAATGCACTAATTAACCATCTGTGCAGGTTATCCGTCATCCAGGTCATCATAGTTTTCAAAAAACCTAAAGAAGTCCAGACGCATTTCCTTCCAAGCTCTTAGAGCATTTATTTACTCTTAAATAACCCTTAAAAATCCTCACTCTTTTTACCCTAAGGAAAAGAGGTTTGTCAGGGCCACAGTTTGCTGCAGGATTTCATCCAGCAGCAGTGCATAGCTGGTGGGATAGTGTGTAGTTCCAGGGATCAAACCTCTGGCTGCTGGGGCGTTGCAGAGTGTTGCAGTTTTTGTGGGGGACCAAAATATGGGGTTGACCAAGATGGAGAAGAGATTGAGGAGTCTATCCTGTCACTGCTTCAACCAAACCTTTCCACTCTCACCTTCAGATGAGTCAGAGCTGGACTCCAGCTGGTCCATTTCTACCTCTGAGGCCTCCTCCATGTCAGCCTCAGAGTCCTCAGAGGAGGAGGATGCCATCTTAACACTCATGGTTCACGATCACTTCCAGAGCCTGTGTGTGCTGTAAAGTCTTGCCATCTCCAAAACGACTGCTCCTGCACTACTGCGCATACTTCTAACTGTGGCTGCCGTGCAGATGCATAAACTACTTGAGTGAGAACCAAAATAAAGTCCAATTTTGTTTTGGTTCCTGCTGCTGAGATATTGTTGAAGCTCTGAAAGGGTTCTCATCATTCACTGTTATCGAATTAGTTCATAACACCGAGTGTGGCCTTCTAAGAGAACAGACTTGAAGGTGGATATCGCACACATGCACACACATGCACACCATCATCCAACATCAGTAGGACACACACTTATCATTTCAGCAGCAAGGCACTTTTGCAGAAAACATCAAAAGTTGTATTTTCAGTGATTTTCAATTGGACATTTTTTGGCCTGAGGATAAAATTAATATCAGCACCGCCAAAAATACCATTTAAAAAAATGGAATGGCCCAACATGTCCCCAGGATCCTCTAAGGCAGGGGTGTCGAACTCCAGGCCTCGAGTGCTGGTGTCCTGCAGGTTTTAGATATCAACCTGGGTCAAGACACCTGAAGGAGGTCGTTTAGCCATTTAAATCAGCTGTGTTGGATCAAGGACACACACCTGTGCTCTAAGGGTTAATCAAACATTTCACGGCTGTTTTTGTTCAGGTTCAGTGTGAGCTGCACCAAGCGTATCGCGGTGCTGCATGCAGGTCGCTTGGCTCACAGGCCTTTGGGAAGGAGAGGACGACCCCCCAGCCGAGTCAACGGAGCCTCCAGAGAGCACTTTGTGATGCAGGTCAGTAGTATCGT
>NW_005187432.1:4201388-4202970 GCF_000239375.1 Pundamilia nyererei | reverse complement strand
ATAGTTACACGTCCCAAATATGAATTTTAAAGTCATTTGAAATGTAAAAAGGCAAAAAATAAATACCACCTAATGCCTCAAACCTGAAACTATACACCGAATATTGTGAAGCTTTCTCATGTGACCTGAGGCGGGAACAGATGATTGGAGAGTGAAGGCTTTTAAAGCAACAGGAAGTTAAGACCAATTTTTAAAATAATAACCAGGTATAATAATAACCAAGTAAACAAATGAATTCATTTCTATGTGTAAAAACAACCCCAAAACAAGCAAACAGCTGAATTACAGTACATGAAATTAGTAAAAATATAAATAAATTCATTGACACGGGAATGATTTTTCAAAGAGGAATGGCTTCCACATGTTGCCTCTCTGCTTCTTGTTCTCTCAAACGTGACATAAAAGTAGGATTTTTGTTTATTTATTTTTTCCCTTTCTGATGGGCGACAGCGGCGGCGTAGCTTATGATGACGACTGACCCTCTCAAACTCCGCTGTGCAGTGCACGAGCAGAGACGACAGGCAAGATGAAAGCTTGATGATGAAACCCTCACTGCTGGATGTCAGCGCCGCTCACGGCGTGCTGCCAGAGCTGAGGCCGTCCTTCTCTGCCGATATTGACTTCACCAGCTCCTCCACCCAGCGGACCTCGGAGGCCACCTGCTCGGCCAGGACCTCGTAGCGGTTCTCCAGGCGCCCAAACTTGCGCTTGAGGATGTTGGCCGACTGCATAGTGACCCGCGCGTCCTCCTGGCACTTCTTGCGCTGCGTCTGCGTGCGCTGCAGCTCTTGGCGGATGTGGTTCAGGTCGCCAGAGATGCTCTGGTTCTCTTCCTTGTACCACCCCTCCTTCTCCTCATATATCGATAGCAGCGCTGCCACGTCCTCGCGGCAAGAGCGCTGGTTGCGCTCCAACTCCTTCAGGCCTTCCTCAGCCGCCGCAATCTCCTCGAGCACCTGGGAGAAGCGCTCAAAGTTGGCGTAGGTGTTGTTCGGAGGCATGCTGGAGTGGGACTTGATGGTATACTCCTTGAGACGAGTAGTCTTCAGGCGCCGGCGCTCAGTCTTGTGATCTCTGTCCTCCTGGCGTACGTTCCGCCTCTTAATGACCTGAAGAGGTAAAAAGGTACAGGTCTGAAAAACGAGCAAGAATTTGATGACAAGAACCAAAAGATGGGAGTAAAAAAAGAGTCATATTTTCAGTTGGCCTGATTATCAGATGTGAAATTTCACATGAAGTTCTTCAATTTTTTTCCCACTTCACTGAATGTTTATAAAGATGTAAACAAAGACTTAAACTGCAAACCTTAATCCAGGGGTGCTCAAGACTGTCATCAATGGTCATTCTTTTCCTGCAAAAGAAAATCCATTAGTGTTGGTTAAATGCTGAAGACCAGGGCACTGTGAGTGCCAGCATCTGCATGAAGTATACAAATATTCTATGCAAATTGTACATTCATATAGATATATTTATCTATATATAGAGAGAGAGATTCACCATGCGCGTGTTTGTTGATTTAGTGTGCTGCATTTTTTCAGTTTCTGCATGTTCTACAATCATTACACTACGTATTTAAGAATTT
>NW_005187432.1:4192350-4200877 GCF_000239375.1 Pundamilia nyererei | reverse complement strand
AAAAAAAAACAAAAACAAAACAGGTTGGTATCTTACCACATGTCTGCCTCCAGTCCAAGTGGCTCATAGTTGACTATTTCTGGTGCTGTAAAACACAGGAATGAGCCCTTTAATTCAAAGCAGATGTAATCTGAAGCCACGATCACCCTCTCACAGGGTCTGACTCACTGCATGGAAACAATCTGGCACAAGGCTGGAAGTGAATATTTAGGAGGCCACAGGCTCTCACCAACAAACTCTGGTGTTCCAAAGATGTTCTTGAACTCGTTTCCTGCTTTGATCTGATGAGCGATCCCAAAATCTATCAGCTTGATCCTGGGGTTGGGGACATTCTTGTCCAGCAGCATGATATTCTCAGGCTGAAAGATAAAAAATAAAAATAAAAACAAATGGAGAAAAAAAAAACTATATCACTGAAAGGAGGAGGAGGGCGAGTCGATGACATTAGACACTGACAAAGCAGCATTTTCTACTTGAGCTTTTGAACCGTGACACTTGCATTTTATCACCACTGTCAGCAGCTTGCATACAAGTCCATAAAAATAAGCTTTGCTCCTGTACATGCCATCATCCACCAACTAAAATAATACAGAAATAATCCTATTATACGATTTTTATTCTATCCTCGTGAAGTTAAATGTTGCAGTACAGTTTAAAGGCGTTGGTCACCGTATCTTTATTGATAAAGATTAGTAGTCTTTTCCTTTATTAGAAGCTTATGTCTAACTTTTAGCTATCAAAAATTAGATTAGTACATTAACCCCATTGAGAGTAGTCCTCCCTTAAAATAATGATTTCATTAATGTTAAGATATTTAGCCCAAAATATATTTTAGCATGTTTTTAGCCCAAAAGAATCAGGGCAGCCGTGTTTGTCTGCTCTCACCAACATGTCATCTACCACCGCTGTATAAGAGTTTATATTTATATTTATATTTCAAGTTTCCCCTCAGTGCTGACCTTGAGGTCGAAGTGAGCGATGCGTTTGGAGTGGAGATACTGAACGCCATCCAAGATCTGCTTGAGAAACTGCGTGGCCTCCTCCTCAGTCAGAGATTCTTTCTCTGCCAGGAAGTCGAACAGCTCTCCTCCAGACACCAGCTCCAGGATCAGGATCACATCCGTCTTGTTTTCAAAGATGTCATGCAGGGTGATGATGTTGCTGTGCTGGATCTCGCGCAGGATGTTGACCTCGCGCTCGATCTCTTCGCGGCTCACCCCCCGCCGGCTGGACGACAGCCGCCGCTTCTTGATAAACTTGGCTGCGTACTCGATGCCTGTGCTCTTCTCCTTGCACTTACGGACGATGGCAAACTGTCCGCTGCAGAGAGGAAAGATCAGAGAGATGTCAACGCAATGTTCTCCTACCTCATGTTGTGATGGGGAAAAAAAAAATGTTTCTTAAGCAGAAGGCACTGCATGTCTGTCTATCATCATAGATATTTATCAGCAAAGACCTCTAAATGCTGTTAGCTAATAACCTCAGTTGTATCTAGTGTTACACAGAGCAGACAGCTGATAATCAGCTGTCTGCTTGACGTTTATTCAGCTGTGTAAAAACTATAACTTTAATCTCAGCCAAACCGATTTACTCAGGAACAAATAAAATACTAAAAAAAAGCCAAACAATAACATATTTAAGTTGTCTAAGTGACTTATATATATTTAACCTGAGTAGCGAAAGACAGCGGTGGGTTTGAAAACGATTTGCCGGGAGTCCGGTGTTCTCACAGGCTCTAGTGAGCCTTGAACTCCGGCTAGCTATCGAGCTGGTGAGACGTCTGTTACCCACGTCGGAGCGCTTTTGAAAATATGTGATGTCTTGATAAACTGAGCAGATATTTGAAGTTTACACAGATGACATATTTTTAACATATTTTCGCCTGAAAATATGTTAAACGTTTATTTTGTGACCCAGAAAGAATAATAAGAGTAATATTAACACTAACTAGCTGCCGCCATTGTTGACACCTGAGCAGTAGTGATGTGCGGATCGATCCTGAAATATTGATTCCTCTGATACCAATCATTTATGTTCTAGAATCGATTCTCACATTAAAATATCGATATTTTTTAGTAATTTAGGGTAAATTTATAGTTTATCATTAACAGGAACACAGTGGAAAGAAACTATAACATTCAGATTGTCTACATTCAAAGGAACTACTTCCTCTTCCGCCTTTCATAGTCATGTGCGAAATACGGCTGTATAAATGTCTCGCAGCGCCTTGGTGTGCGCACTCACAACAATGGCTGAGCATAATTGTGCAGACGTATTTTACTTCCACAAACAGCTGAGACGTGGTTTGTGATACATGTGGCAAAAAAGTGCTCCAAGAGTGAGGTGTTGTGGTAGTTTATGGTTGGCATGGTTGGTTAAACTACCGTAGGTAGTTTATGCACATTTCTGCAGTCACAGAGTAATTCCAGCACAAATTTAAGTAGGTATGACGGTTTGCCACTTAATGTTGCCCATCAGAGTATGCTTGTAGCTTATATTCTTAAAGCCAGGGTGGTTTGCCACTTCATTTTACCCGTTAAAGTATGCTTATAGGTAACATTCACAAAGGTAGCATGGTTTGGCACTTAATTTCACCCGTCAGAGTATGTTTCTAGCTCTTATTAACAAAGGTAGGATGATTTGCCACTTAATTTTAGCCGTTAAAGTATGCTTCTGGCTCATATTCACAAAGGTAGGACAATTTTCCACTAAATTTAGCTGTTAAAGTATGGTTGTAGGTCACATTCACAAAGGTAGGATGGTTCGCCACTTAATTTCGTGTTGTGCGCATGCGCAGAAACAACGGGTAGGATGGTTTGTCAGGTAGGATGGATTCCCAGAACACCGGCCCAGAAACAGCGGGGGTGTCCAAATTCAGAGGCTGCTTCCACCTGAGGACCCGGCCTTCGCGGTCTAAAGAAAGCCGGGTAGTACGGCACGAGCTCCCTCGGTGGAGTGAAACTCTGCCGTCTGCTCCTTGCTATCTAGAATATAACCGGGCTCTGGCATAAACTCTCGACCGTCTCACACTTTCTTTAATTAGTTTTCTGCTTCATGTTTATTCAGCTGTGTAAAAACCCCGGAGGAACCCTCCCGAGGGATTAATAAAGTTAAATTTAATTTAATCTAATCTAATAACTTTAATCTCAGTCAAACCGATTTACTCACGAACAAATAAAACACTGAAAAAGCCAAACAATAACATTTTTAAGTTATCAAAGTGACTTGTATATCATGTTTAACCCGAGTAGTGAAAGACCGCGGGGGTTTGAAAACGATGTGTCGGTCGGCTCAGATATTTGAAGTTTACATGGCTACATTCTCACCTGAAAATATGTTAAAAGAGAAATAAGAGTGATATTAAAACTAAGTAGCTGCCGCCATTGTTGAAAACGAATTGGCTGGGCCGCGCTATGAATTCTGCGATATGGTTTTTCAATTTTGTTGTCCGGGTGGAAATTCGGGAGAATGGTGGCTCTTAAATTCTACTACTTATTCCTGCGCCTTTTGGGATCTTACAAAGCTTCAAACGACGCGTCGACTATTAAATTAGTCAGCGACGATTTTAATAGTCGACGGAATCGTGACTAGTTGACTAATCGTGGCAGCCCTAGTCCTATGGCAAACAAAGCACACCCTTTCTGCTTCGATAGGAATTAAGAGGGTCATCAAATGTACTTGATCAACCAATCAACAGTAAGTGTGAGGACCTCTATAAAAGCAGACGTTTTGGGAGTTTGCTGATCTTTAGGATTAAGTCATCCCAGAAGTTTAGATCCTAGCAAATTCACCCTAACATCAGACCATTCAACGCTCAAGTAAACTGCAAAACACACCCAAGAACTACATCTCAGACTCTAGAGAGCTCAGTTAACATGTTAAATGTTAAAGTTTGTTAAATATTTTGGGGGAAAAAAAACAAAAACATGGCAGCAAAACTTAGGTTTGCAAAATTGCATCTGAACAAACCACAGGACTTCAGAAACAATCTGCTTTGGACATACAAGACCAAAGTGGAGATATCTGGCTATAATGCACACCAACATATAGCAAAATCAAACACAACACATCAACTGTCAGACACTGTGGTGGAGGGGTGATTATCCAGCCTTGTAATGCAGCCACAGGACACGGGCACCTTGCAGTCAGTGACTTAACCACAAACTCCTCTGTATACCAACGTATTCTAGAGTCAAATGTGAGGCCATCTGTCCAACAGCTAAAGCTTGGCTGAAACTGGGTCATGGAGCAGGACATGGCCCCAAGCACAGCAACAAATCTCCAACAGAATGACTGAAAAAAAATGAAGGTGTTGCCACAGTAAATTAAAACTGACATCTCAACCAGACTGAAATGCTGTGAAAAGACCTCAAGACAGCTTTGATAAATGAATGTCCAATGTCTCAATAAACTAAAGCAACATAGTGAAGAAGCATGAGCCAAAATTCACATTCATCATCATGTGCGGTTTGCACATGATGATGATCAAAACTAGCACCACTGATTAACAATTGTTTCATGATCATTGATGTGCATATTATCATGGCCACTGATCAATGGCCTGCAATCACAGCATTGTAACATGGTGAAAGATGTACCCTGAGCTCCTTCCTCAATTCCGAGATGGTCTTTCCATTTTCACATAAATGTTCCCTGTCCAGGATGTGTACATCCTCATCATTGAAAGAGTCACTGGCCACTGGCCTACAAGTGTAAATACTGCTTAAGCCTGATCCAACTGTGCTGTGCTAGCCTTCTTAGACTGTGAAATTTCCATCAGTAATGGGGCACAGTTAAAAGTCGACGTGTACCGTAAACCAACGCACACGGATCAGCATTTAAGGTTTTGACTCTCATCATCCACTAGAGCACAAATGTGTCATCAGGACACTACAACACAGAGAGAACACCGTCCTAACAAAGGTACTCTTGGGCATTGATCAATGATCATGAAACTGACCTCACAGCCCATTGTTAATCAGTGGTACTGCAATCTGCAGTCAGCAGAGACTGAACTGAAGAAGTTACTTGGATGAGTGACAAAAAGTTTCTGCCACTGAAAGTGCTCCATCCAGAATTAAATTAAATGTCTGTTATCCAAACAGAAGTTAAAATCTCTGACTGAAGCTCAAGAAAGCAAAACAGTGTGTTGTCAGCACAACAAAACAATCATTAACACAACTAAAAACAAGAAAATTCTGTTTTATTCCACATAGAATAAAACAGACATTTGTAAATAAAACAGTGTGGTTTAGATCCATTTAGTATCTGCACACACACACCATCCCCTCTCTTACACTACAGCAGAGGTGCAAGGGCACATTGAGAGGCAGTGACGTCACACTTTTGCTGCATTACTGCAGAAAAAAAAGGTAAGCCAGAAAGTTGTGTTTCATCTCCAAAAATGTGATGACTCATTCACAAACTATCCAGCACAGCAGAAAATAATTAAAGATGACATTTAATACAGTGCTGCTCACACATATTAAATATCTAGCCCTGTTCAGATCAGTCCCAAACTGGCATTAAAATCCATCTCAAGCAGCATTTCACATTTAGATCTGTTTTTAATTATGGAAAGCATTGATAAGCTGAAAACTCATCGCTTACACAACTTAAAAAATGTGTCTTACAAATGCAAAAAAAAGTGTTCTTACACTTTCAGATGAACTGAAGCACACAGCACAACGGCTGGATAGGACAGCAATGAAGAAGAAAGCAGGGTTTTCACATATAATGCTTTCAATTAAACGTTTTAAAACAGGCCCACAAAGCTTACCTCCCCAGCTCCTCTCCCATCTCGTAGTACAACTCAACATCCTCTTGCCTGAAGCCAGCCATGGTGTGCTGACTCTTACGATGATGATGATGGGAGTAACGCCTTCAGATTTCCTGCAGCCAAAAAATAAAAAAATAACTTAAACGTGGATATGTGACACAGAGGCCACAGACACCACAGAGTACAGAGTATGGAGGAAGTGATAAGACAGTGTTAGCACTTTAGGGCTTCTTCATCCTTATTTGGAGTCAACGCTGCTTTGGAGACTTTTTAGCTGATGTCAGACCTCTGCATACCAGTCCTACTACATCATGTCCTTCCCAGGATCAGCTCTCCGACTCAATTAAAGGGACTACACAACCAACTATGTTACCTTTCACTGGCTAGATAACAAACTACGAGCCAAATGAATCAATGTTTAACTGACAATACACAGATAATGACTTTAAAAAGATGCTAAATTGCGACGTTTATATTGCACTTTTCCATCATAAAAGAAAAACGGCACAAAGGAAGACCTATTTAAAGCAAACACAAAGGTAAACTCGTGAAACGGGATCGTCGTGTTAACTTATTACAATCTGAACACTGATTAAAGAATTTAAGGAAAGAAATAAAGGGAATCCCGACGACGGAAACCAGCTAGCTTAGCTGTGAAGCTAACATTAGCGTCCCGTAGAAACACAGCGCTTAATAAAGACAAAGAAAAGGATTCATAGTAACTCAAATACTGACAACAACGCATATATTTAGTCACACAAAAGTGAAGGGATTTCTACTACAGATACTTACAGTACGGCTGGCTACGAGTGCTGCATTCCTCTGCCAAGTAGTTGTGTGTGAACTCCCCGACTGAGAAAACATCAGGCTAACTGCGGCGGAACACATAGCTTCCGGTGTCCTTCAAAAGTAAAAGCATTAACCTTCGGCGCCAATCAATGCAGTCTCCAAACCACTCACTTCAAAGTCTCCCTCTGATGTACTCATTTATAATATTGTCCGTCCTGGTCACGCCCAATTGACGTGTTAACATCTTCAATTCCACCACCTCCAGCGCCTGTGTTTTTGTCAGCATATTATTAAATATTTTCAAAATATTAATCATAAGTGTGTTAATAGACCGACAACTTAATGCTACTGATGTTATCATTTTCACTGTCAGACCTGGAATCACATTCATGCACACTGTACTTGCAAGTAGATTTGTTTGCGTGTGTGTGTGTGTGTGTGTGTGTGTGTTACTGTGTAGATACTAACGTTATTGTGTGTTACACACATTCCCTGAGAAGGTGCCCTTAAACTTATGTCTATTTTTATCTCTTCTCCTATGCTAAAACAATCTGAATGTAAATCTACATGGTGCCAACAGAGAATGCCAAACTATGTTTCATTTTTCTTGTAACAGTGACTACAAAGATCTATTTTATTCTATTCTATTACCAAAAGGATTTATCCCTCTGGGGCTGAAAAGAAAAGAGAGAAGCGTGAAGTAATGTTTCCATAAATACTTATCAGTAATATAAGATCAACAGAATCATCAAACAAACCTTCAATTCAATCAAGAGGTGGTCAGCTTGGGTGATGTCAAATTCTATTTAAGGCCCCACAAAACCATAGCTAGGCTCTCGTTTGGCTTCACAGTTCTTTTTCTTTAGCAATCTTTTTTTTTTGTTTACAATATCAACCAGCCATAAAAACTAATAAGAATCATTTCACACTATGTGGCAGCACTGTATTAAGTTTAAGTTAAGATCTTATCAGGCAAATAGAAATATTTAGCCTTGATTTTGTAAGAAAAACCTTTATTGTGAAAGTTGAAGTAGTTTAAGTTCCGCTGTCGTTGCGCATCTTGACGCAGGTAAACACCGGACAGAAGGGAGGACATATGGAATGACATCATGTTGAGTGAATCAGCCTGCTGCAGTACGTCAGTGAGCAACAAGACCGAGCATGCAGCAGCGAAGATTAAAGAGAGGCCAGAGCAGGGAAGAGGCGCACTATTAGACAAAACCCGTATAACAACGGGTTTTGCTAATAACCACTAATTTATTAAAATACTGTAATTAGACACAATACGAGCATGTTTTCAAAGCTATGACAGAGAGACATTTCTGGAAATCAACATCTGGTTAGTGCAATAGGTCGGGATTTTAGCAGGAGGGTTGATGCAGGGTAGGAATTAACAGAACTTTCATCGACCTTACATTTTCAAAATTAGTTCCCTGACCGGGAATCGAACCCGGGCCGCGGCGGTGAGAGCGCCGAATCCTAACCACTAGACCACCAGGGACTGTGGGTATCCCTTTTTGCGCCTTCAGAATCCTGCATATAATATCGTGAGATGGAGGCTGAGTGGAGGTTGAGAGTGAACATGTTTTTAACATGTGTTGAATATGAGCTTGACTATGAGCTTCTGGTTTGTTCCAAAGTTTAGGTGCAGGTACAGCAGAGATAAGATCTCATCAGTGCTTTAATCTGCTACTCTGTGCGACCAGACACATCTGGTCATCTGACCTGAATGCTGTTCTGAGAGTGTACCTGGTTAAAAGATAAAAAATGTAAGGAATTGCTGGTAGAAACATGCTCTAATAACAGCATTTATTTGTTTCTGTGAACAAGTACTGATCATAAAAAATATACAGTATGCAAACATCCGAGTAGACCCTCATGTCTTCTCGGATCTTCCCATGCAGTCCTCCACATTCTTCATCCTTCAAGTATCTTGGTGTCCACATCTCCTCAGACCTG
>NW_005187432.1:4190360-4191452 GCF_000239375.1 Pundamilia nyererei | reverse complement strand
TGTTATACTTGTATAACTATGCATGTGACAAATAAAGAACCTTGAACATTCTGCTCTTAGAAATTATGATTGAAGTTTAAGTAAGGACCATGTCTTATGATGCTAGAGTTTTGAGAGTAGGATATTTAGTTTTGTGCGTAAATCCGGTTAAAAGAGCCAAGGAGTTCATAGTTAGACTTTGATATGTGCTCAAATGTGCGCAGAGTTGACATTGTTTGAAAAATTAGTTCCCTGACCGGGAATCGAACCCGGGCACCGCCGAATCCTAACCACTAGACCACCAGGGACGGTAAGTGGCTGGAGATCCCTCACCTGAGTGGGGATGTTAATGATAATTGTTTTATCAACGATAGGAGAATCAGAATCAGAAGACTTTATTTATCCCCAAGGGACAATTAACAAACAACAGAGCAGCATAACGTTGAAGATAAGGACAATAAGAACAGGCAATAAGATTGAAATAATAAATACACAGAATATACAGTATATACAGTTTTAAAATTACACAGTTTTAAAATTAAAGTGACTGCAGTAAGATAAGATAAGATAAACCTAGTTTATCTTATCTTGTTGTTCAGTAGGGATGACAGCTTAGCCATCATGTCACTGACCACCTCCATTGGGTCCAGATGGCATCCTAGAACAGAGCTGGTCCTTTGGATCAGCCTGTTCAGGCTCGTTCTGTCCCCAGCAGTGATGCTGCTGCCCCAGCAAACTACACTGTCCGTCCTTCTGCAGGAAGCACTGGGTGGAGTTGTGGGAGAGGCCTGCAGTGTAGATGGTGAAGAGGAACGGAGTCAGAACTGTTCCATGTGAGGCCCTCGTGCTACAGATGACCCTGTCCGACACAGCCTGAGTTCTCACATACTGTGGTCGGTCAGATAGTCCAGTATCTATGTTGTGAGGTGATGGTCCACTTCTATGTTCTCCAGCTTGTCCTTCAGAACTGTGGGAAGAATGGTTCTAGAGGCACTGGATAACTCAGTGAAAATGATTTTTGAACGATGTAGGAGGTGAATGACGGTCATCCACTCCGGTGCCACAGCAGGTTGGTAGGCAAACTGAACTGGGTCCAGTGATGAGCTCAGCAGG
>NW_005187432.1:4182286-4190141 GCF_000239375.1 Pundamilia nyererei | reverse complement strand
TATTTATTTATGTATTGATTGATTGATTTATGTATTCATGCTAATGAATTGAAAAACTTTTAACCAAACTCTATAACTCCTCTTTTATTTGTTGTTGGGGGTTTTAAAAAACTATGTTTAACTGTAAAGCATGTTAGGCTTTTCGTGCTGTCAGTGACCGCTACTATTTTTATCGTTTTTTGGCAGTCTGTTTTTATCCAAACAGCAAAGTGGCACATGACAATATCATCCAATTAAAAAGCCTAGCCGAACGAAATGGGCGCGGCCTGTTAGAGCCGGCGTTGGAGGCTCTCGTGCAGGGAGTTCGAGCCAAACGTTTGGTTGGTTGGTTGGTTGGTCGATGGGGGAAGACAACAACAAGCTAGACATCATGAGGGTCCCCGAAACACTGATTTGGGTCGCTTTTCTCATCCAGAAGGTGAGAGAGACCACGTCTGTTTCTTCGAAAACTGTCCCTCAGTGCGTCTTTGTCGGGTAGCAGCCTGCGGTTAACAAACAAGGATTTGGGTTTTTATTTCCCTGCGGTTTTCCGGGAACGTTAGCATAGATGCTATGTCTGTTAGCTTGCGGAGATTTCTGTGGGCCCTGGAAACCCACACATTACTCACCTTTTGATGCAGCATTAATGAAGGGGGATTATTGCCGATCGATTCACCTCACCTGAAACCGACACTGTGATCTTCACAGTGATTACGAGACAGCGAATATGATGTTAACCACTGACAACTTGGACTGCGGTAGTGCTGTAAAATATGGAACGCGTCTGAAATTAGAGTTTAAGAGTGAAATATTTCAAGTCACTGCCAGAAACAATATAACTGAGTGAGCCAACTAAAATTTGAACAGGTTTTTCTGTTTTGTGTGCAGTGAAAAAACTATTAATCTAGCTAAAGATTGTCATGTGGAAAGAGAAAGAAAGAAGAGGTATTTGAGAAATGTGTTTAAAAGCCTTAAATCTAACTTCAAGTACATTGCAGGAACCCTGATTGTAGGAGCTGTTACTGAGCCTTTTTATACACTGAAGGCTGTAGTTTGTAGTGCTGCTGAGCTTTATTATACATTCAAGGGTTTATCATATTGTGTGCACCCCGTTTATATGAAGAAGGGTATACAAAAACCAACTAAAAGGGGTACGAATAGTTTAATCATAGCTTCAAAAAGGCTTTTGGGAATTTTTATGCCGTCTCAAATTGATGCAGACAGCGAAACATCAACATTTATAGGGCTGCTAGAATTAAAGCTCAACTCTGTGATATAAAAATGTACTTTTTCTTGGACATGTGAGATGATCCAGCCATTGTTTTTATGTTGACAGGTGGTGGGAGAGTACGGCATGGCCCATTTCAGTGACAAGGGCAAGAGCAAAGGAAAGGATTACTGCATATTCTTCAACTCCCAGTGGGCACGTTTACCTCAGGATCTCAATAAGGCAGTAAGTCACTAACAAAGGGGGTTAACCAAACATTGTAAAATTTCAAATTGCTTCAAGGCAATAATGAGAAATAATGAGAAACAAACTAGTCTTTTAGAAGTACAAGGATTTTTATGACAAGGCTGCCCCTTTTTACACTAAATGAGGAAGCTTCTTTGTTCCATTAAAGAATAATAAACAGTACATAATGGGTAATTAATTAAAACAAACAACATCTCTAATTACTGTATTTTGAAACCTCTGAGAGTATTTCCAAACCTTTTGTTTCAAAGTCACGTCTCCAGATCCATGACTTGACAACATCGGTCCTGTGCTCACCCTCTGAGGTCCCAGAGGGAGGCTTCCCGAACCGCATCCCCATGGTGATGAGGGGGAACTGCACTTTCTATGAAAAAGTTCGCCTGGCCCAGATTAATGGTGCCAAGGGCCTGCTCATCGTCAGCAAGGACAGACTGGTGAGACAGCTGTTCACGGCTATTCTGTGTCAGAATTAAACAGGTCTTTTGGTTCATGACAAATCAGAAATGTGCTTTGTTTTTGTTTTTTTCCTACAGACGCCACCAGCAGGAAACAAGACTCAGTATGAAGAGATTGACATTCCTGTGGCACTGCTCAGCTACTCTGATATGTTGGATATAAGCAAGGTGAGAAGTCAGCTACCAACCGATATTTCTCTTCTCACTTTAGAAGCTCTACACCTAGCCTTATTATCCCTTTTCTAATTTTGTGTCACTGGATGCTTTAATATGTGTATCTTGTTTGTAGCAGGGTAAACTACCTTTCATCTGTAATTCTTCATGGTACAGATTCAAGAAAGTGCTGGAAGTATTTCTCAGAGATTTTGCTCCCTATTGACATGATGGTGTCACACAGTTCCTGCAGATTTGTTAACTCCATGTCCACAATGAGAATCTCTCATTGTACCACATCCTAAAGGTGCTGTGCTGGATTGAGATCTGGTGACTGCAGAGTCCATTTGAGTACTACAGTGAACTGATTGACATGTTCAGGGAACTACTTAGAGATGGTTTAAGCTTTGATACACGATAAACGGCACATGGCACGTCTATCCAGCTGGAAGCAACTGGTTAAATGCTCCTTTTCAGACAGATTTGTTTTTCCAGTGGAGTGGAAAATGTATCTAAGTGGAAAAGTGTATCTAAAACTGAGCACCATGACGGAGACTCTTGTTGCAATTCTTGACTTTCAGTCCAGTGTTATGCACTGAATTGGGCTTAATAATCACAACATCAGAGTTAATTTACTTTGAAGTAGGCTAAATTAGGGTTTATTTAATATAAATTAAGTAGCACTTCCTTATTTTGGCATGTTTTATTTAGTTTTGAAGGTTGACATCTGGCAAATCTAATGCTGTTTCTTACTTCTGCAGACCTTTGGTAAAGGACAGCTGGTTGCCATGTACGCACCCAATGAGCCAGTGTTAGACTATAACATGGTGATCATCTTCTTGATGGCAGTAGGAACGGTGGCTATTGGAGGCTACTGGGCCGGCAGCAGAGACAGCAAGAAGTAAGTTTACTGGTCCTGTAAAAGTGCTTCTGTGGAAGCGATTCAGTGGAAAATCCCATAGTGCCAGAGTTTCAGCTGTACTGCAGTATGACAGCCAGAGTCTTCAGACTTTTTGAAAAAATTAAAGTTAAAAAGTGATTTTAGTCTGGGTTGAACAAAACTGCATTAAGTGATACAAAAATACAATGATGCAAGTATTGGGTATCAAAGAAATTCCTTCAGCGAGTGCAAACGATGCATTTAGTCACAGCTGCTAAATTTACATTAGAGATATTTCATCAGGAGAGGCTCCAGAGAACATTGGTCAGAGTTTTCCTGGCAACAAAATACAAGTGCATGATTGCAAAAGACTTTCCTTTTGGGTGACTATGAGTGCTTCTCTTCTTTTCAAACCAAGCAATCTGCATCTTACCGCTGCGACTCCAGTAAAGGGCAGCACTGTTTATTTGAGTATGGGTGACTCATTGGCTTAAGCCAATCTGAGTCCATCTTTTTGGAGTTTTCTGAGGTGAAGGAGGGCAGAGTGAGATGGGGTCGCTGACGCACAGCACCGCAGAGAAAAAAACATTTGGAATCATGAGTGCGTGTTTTCAACTCAGGATGGAAGTGAATGCCAGCCAGCTGACCAAATGACTATAAATATAGACTTTTAATGGCAATATGGTTATCCCGTGTGTTTTGGTAAATCACCAAAAATTGGACCATAATCTGCAATTTAAAATGTGAAAGACAAAACCTCAGAGCAAACATGTGTGCATATATACTCTTTGTCTTTAGAGTTACTCACTGTTGCTTGTCCTCCTGCAGACGGTACATGAAGCACAAGCGGGACGACAGTGCCGAGAAACAAGAGGAGGAGACCGTAGACGTAACCCCGATCATGATTTGTGTGTTCGTCGTCATGTGCTGCAACATGCTGGTGCTACTCTACTTTTTCTACGACCACCTGGGTACGATGCAGATACTCACGAAGCGTACACAGAATATAACCGCTGCTATACTAGTCGCGCTGAAGGAAACATTTAAAAGATAAGTAAATCCGTTAGATCAGAAGCACGTTTATGGGACCAGTAAATGATGGTGGTTTCAGTTCCTTCTGCCCAGTATTCATTAGTGTGTTGGGGGCGGTTAGCCTCTCAAAGCTTTTAATTTGTCCTTACTCACTGTGGCTTGGCGTCACTCAGTAGGGATTTTCTCTGGATTGAGGTTGTGCAAAAGATGTGACAAAACCTAAAAAAAACCAGCATTTGCTATGTGCAAAAAAAAAAAACAGAGCAAAACATATTTGAAAAAAAAAACCCTCCAGAAGTGCAAAGAAACACAGAATGGTGCTTTTGCAATAAGTCTTTGTAGTTTAGAATCAAATGAAGTGATAATTTAGGATATGCTTATTTTTACAGTCTGTCAGAATCAAAAAAATGGTTCCAGAGCAGCTGATTTAGTTCAAGCCTGCAGCTTTTAACTGGATCTTACAGGTTTCCTTGTTTTTCTTGACTGAAACACCTGTATGGATAATTCCTGGATTTACTAGGCATTCATTGTCAAATTTGTTAACTAATTTAAACGTCAAATTTCTCCTCACCACTTGGCAAGTTTATATTCTTTTTATCTACAGTATGCAGTAGCTTACTCAGATTAGGGACACTTGTCCTCCTGCTGCCCAGTGCTCACACTGTGCCAGAGGATGCTTACATTTATCTTGGCAGCAGCTCCTCTCTCACAGTCACTCTCTGATTTACTAAAACACTGTTGCAGAGCCTGATGAGTTTTATGAGTTTGTGGATTTTGGGACTTTATTATGAAAGCGGTGGAACGCTTTCCTTTCAGAGTTATATTTAAAGAGGGAAGTGCAGGGGAATGCGATACATGCATACTGTACCGAGTCTAACTGAACCGCGCCCGGGCACAGCACGTTAATTATGTTAGTCAAACAAGCTGGACTTTAATGCTTAAACACACTCAGGCCCATCCTGAGTACATCCTTGATAACGGCTCATTTACATGTTTGTGCAGCATAGTTTTCAGCAGCTGAGGTTCGTTGTGTCTCAGTGTTTTATATGCAGAGCCAGCAGATAGAAACAAGTAAAATGCTGGCACTTTTTCCCCTCCGGGGTCCATGCTACTTGTTGTGGTCAGTTTTCTTTCGAGGTAAACATAACTATCGCTCACGTTTTAAAAAACAAAACAAAAACTTATTTACACATTTCTGAATCTCACTTCTGATACTTTCAGCTATCTCCCTCCAGGAATTTACTGATATTTGAAGGTCCTTATATTAAGAATACGGTTATTATTTCCTATATTGTTGCTCTCTTGCTGATAAATTTAAAAGCCAAGTTGATTTGGTAAAGGACTAGATGTCACAATTCCTGACAATGCATTGCTTTTAATGGAGAAAATCTTGAGGGATGGGTGTTATGAGGAAAAGCATCCCAGAAACTTTACCAGTGGCACACATCGTTATGTGTCTCAACTTTTGTTCTTTTACACAAGCTAATCTGCCATTTTTCCTTGGTTAGGTTTAGGGGTTAGAGATCTGATCTAAATCATTAAAATTTAGACACATCGTCAGTGGTGGACCTTGAATTCATCGGTTGTTTCGGTCATTATCACTAGACACCCTCATCCAAGGAGGCCCTGCCAGGGTTGATCAGTGTGTCAATGGTTTATGTTAAAATTGTTTTCTTCTTTCTCCTGTTTAGTTTTCTACAGTTTATTCTATCTATTCACTGCAGCTGAGAAATATGTACCTCTTTAACATTTATGGAAGGTAGCACATTGTATGTCGCTCGGATGATGAAACTTAGTCTATTAGACTCCATTCCCCAGAATCCCCAGAAAAATTAGACAAAAATGCACAGGAGGAATCACTGGCACTGAACTCATAAAGTCCGCTGGCTTGTTAATCCTGTTGTTGTGCAGTCTCACTTTGTCCATGATGATAGAAGGCTCACCATCAGTGTCTTAAGCCTTTAACATTGCTGCCTCTTTCCTCCTTTAAAAACTAGCTTAAATAAGTAGAATAAATATTTTGCTAACAAAATAAAAAGACAATACAACAAAGCAAGTTTTACTTAAGGTAAAAACCAAATAATAGAAAGGAGCTCAATTAAATAAAATCAATTAAATGAGCAAAATAAGTAAAGAATAAAATGCAATACAGTAGAATAGGTTGTGAATAAAAAAAAAATAAAAAAAGAAGGGTGAAGAAATTAAAAAAAATGCACATCACACACAGGTGCAACAAGAAAATACACAAAATGAATAAAACAGGATTTCTGGTTAAAAAGTCCAAGCTTCTAAACTAATCTTATTAAATTAATAATCCCCTCTCCATTTAGCTCCAGGGTAAACTGAGATTCTTCAGAGATCATTTCCTCTCGCAGAGCTGCCTGTTGTCTGGCATTAAGCTGCAGCAGAGTCAAACCCTGCTGAGTGTAAAGAATGGCTGCACTGATAAAGAGCTCAATGGTTGAGATAACATTTCGCCTTTAAACAGATTAAAAAGCTGCTGAAAGCTGCGGATGGCAATAGTGTACAAAAGGGAAAGCAATACCACTATTCAGGCGTTTAAGGAGGGGGGATGCCAAAGAAGCGGGTTTCCTCACACGGTAATATCTACTCAGCTTCTGTCTGCTGTTTCTTCACTGTTTAGCCATTTGGGTCATCAGGATCTTCTGTTTGGCCTCCTCTGTCGGCCTGTACAGCTGCCTGTGGCCGTTCGTCAGGAGACTTCCTTTCTGCAAGTGCAGGTGAGTCTTCAGGTCATATTAGCAGGTGCGATGATGCTTTAAACAGCATGACATTTGGTTTTTTTTTCTCTCCATTCATTTATGTTTTCTATGTCTGGTCAAGGTGCAACTTGATGATTCAACCAAATATTAGTCAGGGTATATATATGTTTGAGCTTCTCAAATCTAAAATAAATTCAAACTTGTTCGCCCAGTTCTTATTTATTAAATTCAATAAAGATGCCTGCTGTACAATCACTCCACCCTGGAAACAGAAAAGCTCATATAAATACTTAAATACTCATTATACTTACAGCATGATGAACGGTTTAGGAACCTTTTTTTTATATTTTTTTCAGCAATGCGGATTGAGCAGTTGTTTCCTGTTTCTTCTGTACACCCTTTTTTTCTTGTGTTTGTAGACCAAATGATACATGGTTAACATGATTATCTGCAGATTAATGCTAATAAAAACACTTTTTAGTTGCATTTCATGCTTAGCAGTGACTGTATTTCTCTGAGAGAAAGTGCTGTGGTGTAGTGGCTGACATCTGACCTATGTTTTGGAAAAAAAGGATCCCGGAGAACAACCTGCCGTACCTGCACAAGCGGCCGCAGATCCGCATGCTGCTGCTGTCGGCCCTCTGCATTGGTGTCAGCATCATCTGGATGGTGTTTCGCAACGAAGACCAGTGAGTGCACAACACAAAATTTAAAAAACAATTGAATTCATTCCACTACAGCTACAGACAAAGGCGCTGCAGGGCTTCACAGTCATAGAAGAAAAGGTCAAATTCACCAGCTTGTAGCGATTAAAGGGGGAATAATCATGAGAGGCGAAAAATGAGGTCAGGTACGGAGTTTAACTTGAGGTGAATGGGAGTAAGGAATACTATTGATTGACATGTGCAGCGGTGGGAAATAACCAGGATATACCGATAGTAGTAACTGCGATAGCTTTAAAAATAAAATAAAAACCTAGACCTCTGTCTGGGTCTAAGCTTTATCTGTAGGCGGCCCTTTCAACTTGGATCAGAATTGGCTCACATTAGAAAGTAAACTTCTAACCATAACCTGTGACTAAATGTTTCATAGTAGATACAGTGGGGCAAAAAAGTATTTAGTCAGCCACCGATTGTGCAAGTTCCCCCACTTAAAATGA
>NW_005187432.1:4166046-4180896 GCF_000239375.1 Pundamilia nyererei | reverse complement strand
CCTCTGGTGCAAATTACTGACCTCTGTCATCATTTTAAGTGGGGGAACTTGCACAATCGGTGGCTGACTAAATACTTTTTTGCCCCACTGTAGGGCAGGGCAATATGTCCAAAAATATTTATCACGATATATATTTGAAAATTTGCCATAATGATATAACTGATGCGACTTTGATGGGGTTTTTTGTACTAATAATGTCACTTCACTCGGCACCCGCTGGCCCGGTGGCGCCAGTGTCCGGCAGCCTCGCCTCTGTCAGTGAGCCCCAGGGTGGCTGTGGCTACAATGTAGCTTGCCATCACCAGTGTGTGAATGTGTGTGTGAATGGGTGGATGACTGGATGTGTGAAGCGCTTTGGGGTCCTTAGGGACTAGTAAAGCGCTATACAAATACAGACCATTTACAATTTCACTTAAACAAGCAGCTGTTTTTTATGTGCATTAAAGTTATATAAAAATTTAACAGTGCAAATGAAAATTCCTTGCTGACAGTTTAACCAAAAGGCATTTCCAGGAAATTGACCGACATGTCCTCAGCATAACCATGTATAATATCCACAAAACATAAAAAGAGGTTATACACACTCAGTGCGGTAATATTATGTTCAAGCACAGTACGTATCACTCGGCGAGGCTCCCGACTACGGTAACCATAATGCTCCGACAATCCATCAAGCGGTGCGGCTTCGTAACTTAGCAAAGTCGTACTAAAACATTTTTTGACAGATTTTTGAGCGGCGTGTACCACATAAAATCGGTTTGGTAATAACGACGGCCCGCTTGCATGCTCTACCAAAAAATGCGATTTGGTGTGTATCTGAGGGCACGAAAGCCAAACCAGTTCCACACCACTGAAGTTGCAGCATTTTTACAAACCAATTCTGCTTCATCAGTTTTATTCAGCGATCCGCTTTCGCCCTTCTCATTCTCTGTCGCCGCCATGCTTTTTTCCACCATGTGCGTATGAAAACAAAGGCACTGCGCATGCGCGTTTTACCCATATTCTATTGCGATATTTAATTTTCTTATCATTTCCTAACATTATACCGGTATTACAGTGAACGGTATGATATGGCCCAGCCCTAATAGTAGATACCTTATCACATAATCCAGAAGTGTCACCACTCGGGCTATTTCAGCTTTTTGAGAAAGGAATTATTATTGTGGGCTTCTCCAGAAGTGCATATCTTCTGGTTTAAAATTCAGAGTGACCCCGTAGGTGCTATATTTGGGGGGAAAATTTTCACTTTCACTTGGAAAGATGCTTTTGCTGAAGTATCAAAAGAGCTGAAGCTGTTGGTTTCCTACAGGCTGTGCTTCACACTTTCTTCCAGCACACAAGAATTTTGGTTTGAGGGCAGAATTATTGTGGGTGTGTGTGTCGGGTGGCGTAAAGTCTGTGTGTAATGACGCCTTTGAGGTACATGATATGGTGATGGTGTTGGCTGACTAATGTGTTATGTGTCTTCCAGGTGGGCGTGGGTGTTACAGGACGCCCTGGGGATCGCCTTCTGTCTCTACATGCTCAAAACAGTCAGGCTGCCCACATTTAAGGTGACAGATCTGAACCACAACGCGATTTTTTTTTTTTTTTTTGAAAGGTTTTTAACTGTGTTTGATTGTTTTAATAAAAGTTTGATCATAAACTGTTTTCTTTTGCTCCCTGATGCAGGCTTGCACTTTATTAATGACCGTCCTTTTCGTCTATGATGTTTTCTTCGTATTTATTACACCTTCCTTCACAAAGGTATGTCAGCTTGTCACACATGTCTCTTTAGTTTAGTTGTTGTTTGCTGTGTTCTTTGTGTTTTTACTCCTTACCTTTTCTCCAGAGTGGGCAAAGTATAATGGTGGAGGTAGCAGCTGGTCCCTCTGACTCCTCCACACATGAAAAGGTGAGCCTATGTGGTACACCTCGGTTAAGTCCTCCAAACACCCCTCTCAGCTCAGTAGTTGATGGTAATGTTAATTTTTGTGTTTTCCCCAGCTTCCCATGGTGCTTAAAGTGCCACGGTTAAACTCCTCCCCCCTGGCTCTTTGTGACCGCCCCTTCTCCCTGCTTGGCTTCGGAGATATCTTAGTACCAGGTATGCAAATCAAATGTTTTATGATGACACAGTTCACATGCTTTGAAAATAAGAGCAAGGGCTTGTCCAACAGTAAGTCTGTCACGGATGAGAGATTTTCATCAAAGAATTTAAAACAAATACTAAAAATGGAAGTCTGCTAAGAAAGCTTTGTGAAACTGCTGTTAGTCGTTCCCTTTGTTCTGAATGCCTCTTTGGTTTTCTTTTCTCAGGTCTGCTGGTTGTGTACTGTCACAGATTTGACATTTTAACACAATCCTACAGGATCTACTTCATGGCCTGTACAGTCGGTACGTACGTGGGCTGGAGGAGGGGATGGAGGTGGGCTGTACTCTGTGAAATGCTGATGTTATGATGAGCCTCATTCAGGTGGGAATGACATTGATAAGGGGAGGTTCTGCTCTGTAGTTCAACTCATCGTTTTACCCCGAGAAAAATGACCGTGGTGCTTGTAATGTAATAAACAGATTGTTAAGACTAGCCAGTAGAAAACATCAGCACTTCCTCTCCTGAGGACTTCAGTTTTAGAGCAAAAAAGAGAGGATTTCATTTTCCTGCCAGATCTGGTACAAGCTTTAGGAACAAGTCTAGGAACAAAAGACTTCAGTAACTTTTCTGATGGTTGTAGCTCAGTAAGGTAGAAGCAGGCCAAGGACGACCTGTAAATAAGAATATAGCAGCACACCAGCTTGCAGAACACCTGCAGGAGCTAAAGTGACGTCTGTCTTTGTCTCTCTCCCGTCAGCTTACGGCATCGGCCTGCTGATCACCTTCGTGGCGCTGGCCGTGATGCAGATGGGTCAGCCGGCGTTACTCTACCTGGTGCCTTGCACTCTGCTCACCAGCCTCAGTATTGCGCTATGGCGCAGGGAGTTGCCCCAGTTCTGGACTGGAAGTGGATTTGTGGTGAATACCAGTTTGATATGACTGCCTACTACGGAAGAACAAAAAGACTTAACAAAAAAAAAGGAGAAAAAAAAAATCTAGGTTTAAATAACATGCAGACTAAAGTAGAATTTCAAGTTGAGTAACCCCTTTAAATAATTCCATCCATTCCAACTGCTTCTTTCTGTTTTCACTGTCCCCCTCCATCGCTACTCCTCACCCTTTATTTTACTGTGGGTGTGCTCTAGTCTGCTGCTGAGGGTTCAGCTGTCTGTGAATGTCACTGCAGGTATTCAAACCGGGCTTCATTCTACCATCAAACACCCCGACGGGCGTACTACGAAGCGAAATCAATGGCTTTAGTGAGCTACGTCGAGCCTTAAGTCAGAGTTTTCAGTGTCCCGGGGGTGGCTTTCTTGATCACCATGGTAACTGAAGCTATTTAAAAAGTGCCACGTTTGCACTGATTCTAGATAGATTCAGATTCTCTGCTGGAGCAATAGGTTTTATACATGCCATGTGCAGATATATACATTCATGTTCCCACAAGGGAAATTATTGTTACAGCAGCTGTATAAAAAGAATAAAATTAGCACAGGAATAAAAATTTTTTGTATATACATAAGTGATTACATACATGGTAGAGCTGTGTTTCACTATAACCCCCGAAAGAGAGGCAGGAATATGTTAGCATTTATTTTCTAATGCAGAAAACGATTGTTTTTGTATTTTATTTAAATCTGCTGCCAAGCCTGCTGAAATTCTAGCTTAAAAAACACAGATTAGAAAGTCGGTCTGTTTGTTTGTTGTCCATTTATCCGGACTACAAACAAGAATATTAAATCTGTAAAATAACTTTCATCAGATGCCTGCTCTTTATTGTGAGCATGCTCAGAGCCTGAAGCAGAAAACCTGAGCTAACACAGGAAGCTGAAAACCACTGTTGAGATGCCTGTTACCTCTGACTGGGGTTTTAGGTGTTGTTGAGCCAGCTAACACAAAGTAAGCCTGGCTTTATGAACTTGCTTCGTAGTACCTCCCTCTGCTCTCTTAACCTTGCTTCATTTCTGCATTGATGATAAAGTAGTGATCACATGGGAAACTCTGACTCCCATTAGTGGGGCTGATGTTGATGTAGATTTTTTCTGTGTAGCTTGATGGGGCTAAAAACCTCAGTGGGACGTTTCTATTCCTGTGAATACCTCTGAGGGCACAAAGCTTCTTTAGCTGGGGTTAAATTTGTGCCTGTGTAGCGTTTGGTTCTGTTTGCCTTCTGCTCTCCTGTAGCTCCTGTCATTAAATTTTGTGTTCAGCCTGGTGCCCTTCACTCATGCAGGCTTTTGTTTTCTGTCCCTTGCAGCCTGCCATAGTGCTCGCACCGATCAACTGCACACAAACCGCCGCGCCGCCGACCAAGGAGGCCTCAGCTAAACCAGAGTCACCAACCGCAGAGGAGCAAGCCAGTCAGAGTGAAGACTCCCCCCAGGACCCGCCTCAGAAAACTCCCCCGGTGGAGAGCAATGAAGAGGGAAAAAACCCCAACTGAAATAACGTCTAGTACGGCACTTTTCCATTTCACCGTGTTTACTTTGTTCATTTTCTTTCTACAGTGTGTCCGAGTCAGTGGACATTTCACATACTCATGCTTGTTTGCACTCGGTGCCAAGTACGAATCTGTGTTTTCTGAATGTCGGGCTCAGCCGGGCACAGACAAACAGAAGCAGTCCCATCACCACCTCCTACTAACATACAATTTGCACCACCCGAAAGGGGAGTGAAAAGTCAATCTACACTACTCCATTGAGAAAACAATAAATATTTCCACTCCTCTCAGCTCTGTGCCCACCTAAAGACCCCGTCACGGCAGCAAATAACAGTGCAATGTATAACTTGACCAGTAACACCAGAGCTAAATGGCAGATTAAAAAAAATACCCCTCCTGATTTTTGGTTTTCTTTACATTTAAGAAGTGGTTTATGGAGAAAAAAAGACCTTTTAAAAGCTGAGATCTAAACCTGAGTAAAAAATGTTTTTGACCTATTGTTTAATAAATCGTATTATCGTAATAAATTATAATGAGCACCCTGACGTGTTACAGATCAGAGAAAAGGGGAAAAAACTTCGTATGTGGAGGTTTTAGTGCTTCACAATTCAAACGGCATGTCTAGAGCAGAAAAAAATAAGCGATAGTAGTAGTTGCTGTGTAGAAATACTGGCATCGCTATTAAAGGAATCGTGGTAATGAATTAATTAGTGAGCCGTGAGCTGCATGTTTTGCACCCCTGAAAACCAACTTTAATGAACTTTGAGCAATCAAAAAATGTATTTAGTGCCTGATCAGTCTCATACAAATAACTCCAGGATCCAACTAACCTGATGGAGCGAAAAAAGAGAAATGGTAAAATATTAGGTGGCAAACAGAAAATTAAAGATTTAAATATTCATTCTTGCTCCAGCTTCTCATTTATGTATAAGAAACAGAGTATTTGGGTTTTGAAATGTTGATCACACAAACAAAACTTGTAAAATAAGGCATCTCGAACATTGTTTTCTGCTTTTGGACAAAAGAAAAAAATTCTAAATAGCAGTCAGTTTTTTTTATCTATCAGTTAAAGGTAGTGCCAGGTTCATAATTTGTTGGAGAAAGGCACATTTATTTTGTAGTTTTTGCCTCTCTGCACCACAGTGGATCCTAAATCGAACAATTACTATGCGCGTGAAGAGCAGACTCAGATGTGTTTGACCTCAAGGTGCTCCTGTTAGCGAACGAATATAAAATTTTGCTCAGTCTTCAGAATAAAGTGCTAAAACTTCTCTGATGACAGAGAGGTGTGGAAAGATACTCTGATCCAGTTTGTTGCCACAGTCACCAAGCCTCGGACCCAAATATTTAGCTGTTCGTCTTTCTGGTGTGACCGGGCTTTAAAGGTCCTGGCTACAACCCAGCCAAGGGGAAACCGGAGCGCAACACAAAAAAAAGAAAAGGAAACGTAATGCCCACGCTGCCTGCTCCCAAGGAAAGACCAACGCTACCACAGGATTGCGGTTTCACAACAACCAGATATTTTATTAATCTCCAAAGATAGCAAGCAGCAGGGAGGGAATGGCCAAAACAACAAACAAAACACTCCAGAAATGAAACAGAACTGATTTACCTATGACGAGAAACCCAAAAGAAAATTTCACTAAGCTAAACAGGAGAAAAAGGTTTTAAAAGAAAACCCCAACAGCAACCAGATCACCAAGGTTTACAATCAATACAAGACAACCAAGCTCTTCTCATCACAGTAACTTGGTCACACAGCTCACCACTAAACACAAGACCCATGGCTAAATGCACAGCTTGTTTGGAAATAGAAAGTGGGCGGGGCAGCCAGCCTCATTCCATGCTTAGCCAATTATCTGCCTCCACCTGGAACTTACATAAGCACAAACAACATACAGCAAAATGACTTGGGTCATAACACGAGAAAGCGATGGCAGCAGCTCTGCAAGCCCATCAATTTTCAAGCACTTAATTTGAAACGCACGGAGACTTAAATCCCCTTAAAAAGCCCTTTTGAAGCGTGTGTCCCAGAGTCAGAGCATGAAGCCGCTGAAAACTTTCATACCCCTTAAAATGTGGTGCTAACCTGGTTGTTGACTGAGCCAAAGCACTTTTGTTATTTTCTCATCAAGCTTTTGTTACATTTTGTGTTTGCATGCTTTTATTTTGATTTTAGCCCAGATATATAACCCAGACTTTGTAAATGTTGCTGAGCGCTGCAGTCTGCATCACCCGGGAGGCGCTCGTGTTATATTAAGAGTTGGGTTTTTGGCCTTACCGTGTCCACGTCTGGAGTTGGGGGGTGGGGGGAGGCTCTCTGAAAACCGTGTGCTGGACTCAAAGTGCTGCAGTTTCATGTGTGAACTGGAGACTATGTGGTTCTGGTTGTTTTTAGTTTGTATTGAAACATTTGCACAGCATTTTAACTCATGAAACGGCCTGTTGTCGGCTCATGTGTGTGTACGTGTATGTTTATGCATAATTATAAGGGTTTAAAGATACGGAAACCATGGTAACGACCTACTTGTCCCATATTTGTTCTGCTTTTGTTTGTCTGACCCGAGGGCATCATGTTGGACAGCAGCGTGCTGCGAGTGAGTCCGGCCTCGGTGTCCGAATGTGATTGAACAGTTTTCTGGACGACATTATTCATTCACCAGGATAGTTTGGTGTCACCCAGTGGTTTTTAATGCCTCCACAGAGGCATATGTATAATAAAGAACCATTGTATTTAATATTAGGCCTGCTGTGTTTCTTATATCACACTTTTCAAGACTGATCTACTCTATACACTTTATCTATACTCTATATCCACACACTGCTGCATCTCAAATAGAATAGAATAGAATAGAATGCCTTTTGTCACTATGCACATGTACAATGAGATACAGAGCATCTCCTACGCAGTGCAAACATGTGGTAAAAGAAACGGGTGTGAGGTGCTCAGTTCTGCTGCACTATATACATATGAGCAGTATTCAAAAGAATATATAAAATATACATATGGGGGGAATTAATAATTAGTGTGATATATTTACAGTGTTACAGGGTTATTGCACGTAAACTATTGCACAGTAATGATAGTTGTGTAGTCTGTTTATAGAGGGAAGGCCTTGGAATCGGGGTGGGACTGTATTGTCAGTGCATGTGTGAGTTCAGGGTGGTTATGGCTTTTGGGAAGAAATTATTTTTGAGTCTGTCAGTCTTTATGCTGATGCACCTGTAGCGCATTTTTGTTGCTCTGCTGAGGCAGCGGGAGGACTAAATGTCCATCATGGAGGAGAGAGGGCAGCCGATGATCTTCTGTGCTGCTTTGACTTCTCTCTGAAGCCTCACTTTATCTCCCGTACCATACTGTGATGCAATATGTCAACAGGCTCTCAATGGATGAGCGGTAGAAGTTCAGCAGCAGCCTCAGGAAGTGCAGCCGCTGCTGGCCTTCTTGACGACTGCTGTGATGTTGTCTGTCCAGGAGATGTCAGCGGAGATGAGGACACTGAGAAACCCGAAGGTGTGGACCCTCTCCACACACTCCCCTTTGATGTACAGGGGGGCTAAGTCAGTGCTGTGCCTCCTGAAGTCCACAAGTTGGTGTTCAGTGCCAGGTTGTTCTCTGAACACTATGCTGCCAATTTCAGGACTTCCTCTCAGTAGTCTGCCTCGTCTCCCTTTGAGATGAATCTGACTACCGTGGTGTCATCAGCAAACTTGATGATGAGGTTGTGGTGGGTGGAACTGCAGTCGTGGGTGTAGACACAATACAGGAGGGGGCTCAGCGCTCAGGGCTATGGTGATGCTGTCTTCTGTGGATCTGTTCGCATGATATGCAAACTGGTAGGGGTCGAGGTCTCGGGGGAGGTAGTCCTTGATGTGCTGAAGGACTAGTCTCTCGAAGCATTTCATGATTACCAGAGTGAGGGCCACAGGGTGGTAGTTGTTCAGGTTAGTGACGGGAGACTTCTTCGGCACTGGGATGATTGTGGCTGATTTTAGACAGGGTGCCCAGTCTAGTGAGAGGTTGAATATTCTGGTAAAGATGAGGGTGAGCTGGTGGCCACACGCTGTTAGCGTCTTGCCAGGTACTCTGTCTGGACTGGCAGCCTTCCTGGGGTTCACTGCTAAGAATACACGTCTGACATCATATTCCGTAAAGTGAGTGGAGCGGTGCAGGAATGAGGTGGATGGGAGCAGGCCTGAAGCAGATGAGGGCTGCTGTTGTGGTGTTTCCAAGTGGGCGAAGAGGCAATTTATCTCCTCTGTGAGCACTCAAGTTTTCTGTTTTCAGACCCTCTGTGGATTATAAAGTCTTGTACGCCCCGCCACACCTCCCATGTGTTGTTGCTGGACAGGCGGGACTCTGCTTTTGTTATGGTCTAAATTGGCCTTTGGGCTGTAGGAGAAAGCCAGGACCAGCAGACTTGAGCCAGGAACCTTCTCGGCTTAGCTGGACCCCCGCCCCAGGAGCTGATCTCGGGGTGATTTATGTTCACATTTCCTTCCAGATTCTGAATGAGTCTTTTCTTTGTGGCCTTCCAGCTGTGAGAAGTCCCTGCAGAGATGAACAGCAAGCACAAAGAGCCTCTGTCACCTCATCAGTGGAGGATGGAGAGTGTCCATTTACTCTGGGTCACTTATCTGATCAACCAGCACACTGTTAGTGGTTTTGCAAAAGGCCCTTTAGTGACGCATGTGCTGCTATATATTTTAATAGCACCCTCAAACTCTGGAGCCAGGTTGGTGTTTTTAAATCACCTCATCTTGCACCCCAAAGATAACTTTTATTCTTGGAGTCTAACTCGTGCTTTGCTGTTCAAAATAATCCTCAATTAACTTTTACTGATCCTTGGTTGTTTTAGCTTTTCTCCCTCGCTGAAAAAAGTCCACATTTTAACTTAAAATTACCAAAGAGAAAAACTGAATTTTAAGATAATTTTTAGGCATCTTCCTGTTAGAAAGCAGTTCTTCCTCCCCACCATCACCCATTGCTTGCTCGTAGTGGATTGTGTGATGAGTGTTTGTGTTCTTTGTACTCTTTACCCAAGTAAAAAGTGAAGTAATTATAACTTCCACCTGCCTAAAATGATTTTCACATCTAGTTTTATTTTCAGAGGCTCAACCCTCAGCAAAAGTCATTAAACAAACAACAACAACAAAACATTTACACAACTGTAAAATCAGCCTGCTTTTATTCCACGACATGTCAAATATTTTACATGGAACAAAGAGGAGCGAGAGTGTTTCTACCAGAGAAAATTAGGCACATGAGGTTAAATATTTCACATCCCCAGAACATTATTTTAACAGAGTTGTAAGTGTTGTGGATGCAATCTGCTGAGCCTTTGTTCATGTTCATTTAACGATGCGCTCACACTACTTCCACACACACTTTTAATTTGTACACATGCTCAGCAGGTTAAAAAAAAAAGAAAAAATTTAAAATCATTGATATCTGATTCACTCAAACAAAAGTAAAATAAATGCTTTACAGTTCAGTTTTAAATAGGTAAATCTGTCAGATGTACTGCTCACTTACTCACACACCATCGTTGACTATATAAAAGCAAGAGCTTAAGACTTGAGTGCTACGTGGCTACAGATCGTACTTTAAAACAAAAATGACTAAAAAAAAAAAAAGAACACCTTTTTTTGGCCATAAAAATACAAAATAAGATCTTTCTCAAATGTACAAACGTGGCCAAACGTCTTCACTCTTTCAACATGCTCTAGCAGGACGGTGTATACATTCATCAAACATCTGCTTTGTTTACAATTATTTCTTTACACACACACGGTCATCCTGAAGTCTTCTCACAGCTCCGTCTATAATTCCAGACTCGCCCGATGGTCTGAAGTTTAGGGTTAAAGAAAGATTTCCTTCTCTTTTTTCTGTTTGGCAATGTCCTTGGGGAAAGGAGGTGGAGCTGGTGGAGTAGTGTCGCTGCTCCTCCGTCTGAGGTTCTGAGGCGTCTTCATGTTCTGGACAAATGCTGGAGGACTGAAAGTATCTGAAGGAAGAAAGAAGACAAATCCAGCACTCCAGGGAAATAAAAGCTCAAATTCAGTGGTGTTTATCACTGAGGCGGCAGTTTGTACAGGTGTAGCAGTGCAACCCACTGCAATGACCACATTTCTAATTTTATGTCCCTCCTGTTTATGAGACATGAGAGCAGGATCTCATTATTAGGACCTCAGTCACGTCCGTTCTGTGCCACCAAACTGAAAAGGTACAAACTCTCCACAAGAGGGTGCTGCTCAGTCATTCGTGAACTAAGGATGAACACTGCAAATACGATCACGGGCGTTGCCACTCGTTGCTTTTACTCTGGATCCATTTCTGTATAAATGCAAGGTGGCCCACATCATACTGCAGGTAAACTGCTGTCCTGCAGGAACTACATCACTATTTGTGGAGGAAGTTTTGCGCTTTTGGCTGGACTCTGAATACAACTACTTAATGTGATGTGGATGGCTGATTCTTCACAGTTATTCGCATCACAACCAGATTACAGAAGTTACAGGAGTAACTGCCAAACTGAGCACACACACACACACACACAAAATGAACATGTCTCCTGTCTTATTGCAATTTTACTGCCGTGTTAACACAAAAAAAAAAGTTGCTTGGAAGATGGCAACTGACTGCTAGCGGTCGTAGACCTGGTCTCAGTCACATTTCAAAGGCAACGAGTTCACAAGTTCCGTGCACACAGTCACAATAATTCTAGTTAAAAAAAATACTGACAAGTGAAATACTGAAGAGTCAAATCTGCTCCCTCCATCCAGTCTTTTAAATCTAAACTTAACTTGTTTATACTCTCTGGGATTCGAGTCTGATTTGCTCATTGTGTCTCCTGCAGCTTTTCCCAGCCATGACTGTGCACGTTTAGCACATACTGAGATCTATTTTACTTATTTCTTAGCCAACCAAGTAAAAACATTTTTTTTTACATTTTTCTCCGGTCGTACCTGTATTTATGATCCTTTGAGGACTGGTTTTTCTCTGGAACCTCAGACTTCCTCCTTCTTTCACCGTCACCTGGATGGGCGCCACCTCGCTCAGGTCTATAGAGGCTGGAATTAGAAACACAGTGAGAAATGGTTTCAGTTCACAGCCATGTGGTGTAACAGCTGGCTTCAGATTAAGTGTTGATAAATATTTTTCAAACTTCAGGTTTTAAACGTTAACCTATTTCCTGACCTGCGCTCTGGGCCCTCTTGTGGGTTTTCTTCTTGGAGACTTTGTCCTTCTCCTTGGCCAGTTTTGTGGGGATCTTCTGCTGCACGGGTACAGGTTTGAGCGCCTGGTTGGTGGTGCTGACCAGGTTGGGGAGCAGACTGGGTTTGGCCGGGTGTATGCAGATGCTCTCCCTGCGCGGTGGAACTTTTGGGGGGATTTCCAGAGAATCGAGCGGTTTTGTGTAGAGTTGTAGCGTTGAGGTCAGAGTGCCTCCGTTCACTGTGCTTCCCCTGAATGATGAGTACATCAAACACTTCGGAGGGAAAAATAAATAAATACGCAATTTAAATTTTCTTTCACATTTGAATTTGCCTTGGTGTAATGTTTCCTCACTAGATCGTACTTGGAGATTGTATTTCCTTTTGTTTAGCTCAGTGGACACAAAAAAATGGCCACATGAATACACAATCACACCGTTAATGGTGATAAATGTTGCATTCATTTAATTCCAATCCCATTCCTCACCTGTGTGGGATCGTCGTAGCTTGGCATGAACTTCTTCTTAAATTTATCTAATCGCTCCTTGTCTTGTTCCAGCCGCTCCTTTTCTTTTTCCAGTGATCTTGTGGTCTCCCTCAGTCTCTCCAGGTCCTGCTGGTATTCTTTTTTCAGCACGTCGAGTTCGGTCTTCTCCTCGCCGAGCTTCTCCTCAAACTTCCTGCACTCCTCCTCCTTCTGCTTCAGCTGAGCCTCCTGAACCTCCATCTGGCGCCTGAGCCGCTCCTTCTCCTTCTCGCAGTGCTGCTGCTCCTCTCGAAGCTGCGCCTGCTGCTTGCTCAAGCTGTTGAGTTCCTCCCTCTGCTTTTCCAAGCTGCGCTGCTTCTCGTACTCATACGAAGCGTTGCTGAAGGTAGCAGCCCGCTGGTTCTGTGACTGGAAAGCGTGCTGCAGCGCGTTCTGGCTGTCCTGTTGAGCAACGATTGCCTGCACGATGGAAAGTTTAATTTAGCCGGCTGATACCAAATAGAGAAACATCCGAATTTAAGATAAGCTGCTTTACTTTTAAGCTATAGAGCATCTGCCCGAGCATTATCACCCTGTCATAAACCTGTAAAGAGAAAAAAAAAAGGGGGAGGGGGGGGGGCAAAAAAGTAACATTTATTCATGAATAAAACAGAGGAAACGATTGCAGTAACTAAGACGATAGATATGAGATTTTGACCTCAGCCTCGGTTAAATGTAGCAGCGAGGCATCGTGGGGTTCTTCATCAGCCTGGAAGTAAAAAAAAGAAAAAGCACAAATGGTGTAAATGTTCATGTTTCACCACAGGATGGACGTCAGGTTCTCACATCGTCTCACATCACTCACAGACTGTTCTGGGCCTCCGGAGGAGTGGTGCTGCTGCAGCTGGTCACTAAAGCTGTGGCTCATAGTCGGGGGACTGAAATTTTCAAGGTCATCAGCTTCTTCGCCATCTGAGAAAAACAAATCCTCTCATCATTCATATTCGATGTCACTGCAGGTTTTGGATGTCTTTGTTTTTAGCAGATCATGGGTAGTGGTTGTGGTACGTTTGAAAGAAGCGTGTTGCCGATCTTTGGATGTGAGACCAGTTGTGTCATGCTCACATCAGCTCTAATCGGTACAATCAAAAACTATGTAGCAGGGAGCCGACAGATTAAAGAGGGCACCACACACTTCCACCGATACCTCCATCAGGTAACTGAGAAAATTACAAGGCAGCTTTCCATTCACTGATGTCACCACAAGTTAAACATGTCACAGCTTTGATTCTGCATTAGCTGTGTTACTTTAGTATACATGTGTCCTATAAGAGCCACACACAAAGCAGGACAGCACATCAGTCTTACATTTCCAAGTGCTAGCTGCAGATTTACTATCTGCCACTCCTCCCCGTGCGTTACTCTCATCCACGGGAGCGTTTGTGTTGCTTGTCTTCAAGGCAAGCAGGTTCTGCAGGATTTCCACTGACAAAAGAAAAAGAAACAATTCTTTAATCTCTTCCTTAAAAGATAAGATCACTGCTGACTCATGATTCAACAGTGTGAGACGTGAATTTCACTTTTCCTTCAGCATACGTCTTCTACCTTAAAAACGCGGCTGTTTTCCAGCAACATCACACAAAACAACCGGAAACTACAACAAAACTGAGTCCACCTCCATCTCAGTCGCTCCCTCACCTTCGTCGATGGCTGTGTTCAACAGCATCTCCCGCTGCTGGAGGTCGTTGGCGCTTCCTACGAGATGCAGTCCATCACAGGGGGTTTCCTGTCCAGTCACATGTTTATAGAGAGCAGCAAAGAGCTGCTGCTTCTCTGTCAGACTTTCCTTTATGCGGTCGTCCCTCTCCTTAAGATGAACTAAAGAGCAGCAGAACACAACAAAAGCACTTTTTTTGGGCCATGAAAATAAATAAATAAATCAGTGGAAACCTTTTATTCAGAGAAAAATAGACTTAGCACCAGCGATGGGAATAACGGCGTTACTAGTAACGGCGTTACTTTTTTCAGTAACGAGTAATCTAATTACTATTCCTATCGTTACAACGCCGTTACAGTTACTAACAAGAAAACGCGGTCCGTTACTATTTTTCAACAAACAGACGGTTGAAGCTGTGTTCAGCTTACGGCATCTTATATCAGTTGCACGGAAGTAGCTGCCTACATAAGTAATCTGGACGCTACAGCTTTAAGCAGCTGCGCGCGCTCCCGCGGACGGTAATCACGATCACTGTCTAGCACGACACCTGGAGCTAAGGGGGCAAAACGATCATGAGTGCTGGTGTTTGACTGAGGAAGAATAAAGTATTCGTGGTAAGCCAATCACACGACCACTTAAAGACAAAGCAACAAGGTGATAGATACCAGTTTTTAAATTGTGTTGATAGGCCACGTAAAACCAGAGTCATGATAAAAAATATATGCGCGGCGTTTTTTCCTCAATAGTTTCGTCACGCTAGCAAGCACACTCTGCTTATGACCAAAAAAAACAAAAACAAAAAAAAAAAACCCACAGGGGAAGTTTCAGGAGTGAGAGAGCGAGAGCAGAAAAAGAGAGAGCGAGTTTTGAGATGTGAGAGATTTGTGACGTTTAGCTTGTTTGGAGTGTGTAGTTAATGTGTTGTCTTGTGTAGT
>NW_005187432.1:4120673-4164153 GCF_000239375.1 Pundamilia nyererei | reverse complement strand
ATTTTATGTTTTTTGTCTGATTTTAGATCAATTGTGTTAATACAGTATGTCAAAATGAAAACATAACTGTAAATTCAGACACGTGAGGTTGTGCTGAAAACAATGATACCAAACACGGCAAAGTAAATCGATTTTAAAGGTGAAATGTAGAGGAAACATCAAAAGTAGTTAAAAATGGTCAATTATACCCAGAGGGTTAAACGTTTTTTTTTTTGTTTTTTTTTTTTTAAAGTAACGCAATAGTTACTTTTCAAGTAATTAATTACTTTTAGAATATTGTAACTCAGTTACTTTTTTGAAGAAGTAACTTGCCCAACACTGCTTAGCACACAGTGACTCTCGCTTTGTACACCTAACATTATAACAAGAAGAGAAAGGAAGAAGGTCGTTTTCCACACTCTTTGATCTTCCGGCTGGGACAGGTTGAAAATGCATTTAAAAAAATAAAATAAAATCTTAAGTAAAGAAGGTGGGTGAGCACAAACCCAAAATCAGTTAAAAACTGGCAAATCTCCAGAACAATTTCCAAAAATGCAATTTTTAAATCCTTTAAATCCCTTTCCTTTATGAAGATGTATGTAGTAAAATCAGGTCAAGTTTCCCTCAAATTAATTACTGCAAAAATGTCACACCGGAGGATTTGCCGAGCACAAAAGTGGCCGATGTTCTCGGCCGTCTTACCTTGAAACCTTTGCAGAGTAGTGATCATTTCATTGTACTGCACCTCTTGCTGATGACTGAAAAACACAGACAACCTACTCAGTATCCACTTTTATGTATCATTTTTAATTAGAATTTATACATTTTTATTTGTACAGGGATGAGAATATGACATGAAACGTGCCACTTTAACACATGCACAAGTGTCAATAAGAAATAATCTGTAAAATAAATATAAACACTAAGAAATAAATGGGTATGATCTCACAAAGACAACAAAAGCTGGCTGTTGGCTGCTTTAATGCTTTAACGTTCAAGTCTTTAGTAAAGAGACACCACACTTTGATCAGGGAGATGTTTAACCAATGGCCAGATTTAAAAACAATTTAAATAATTGACTTGTTTTTAATTTAATAGGAAGGCTTTCACTCACCATGATTTAAGAAAAGGAATTTGTTTTATTTAGAAATAAAATGCATCAAATAAAATCCATCTATACCTTATCCTGGTCAGGGTCAGTCTAAACAGAGATCAACTTCTCCCTGGAGAAACTGGAGGTTTCTTCCTGTTAGGGTTTCTTTTCTTCCCACAGCCGCCAAGAGCCACCTCAAAGGGGATTGTGTGATTGTTGGGGTGTTCTGTGTATTACTGTAGGGTATTTACGCTATAAAGCGCCTTGAGGTGACAGTAGTAATTTGGAGCTATATATAAATAAAAGTGAATTAAACTGAATCACTGTCTCCAGCAATGATTCCATCCTGATCTCCTGGAAGGACCCGCCCAAAACATCTCCCTTAGGAGGCTATTTAATCAGTGATGTTACCAAATTCTGAATGAAATGTAACATTTATACTGACTAACTTGCTAACTGGAAGGAAGCCAGAAAGGATCGATGGGTGGAGCGAAGGGTGAATCCCCAAGGACACATGGTCTAATGCTTTTATTTTTCAGGGCTGTGTCCACTTAATACTATACTATACAACTTTATAACACTTATTAATAAAAAGCATAGCATTATTAAGGCACTGCAAATTATTTAATCCCAACACTAATCATTAGCCAATGAGCTTCCCCCGGATAAGCTTCCCTGTGTGACGCCAATAAAAGTAGAATTGATCTTTAATTGAACACATTGATACTGAGCCTGCAACAATTTTTCTAAATCTTCATTCTAATATTTAGAGGTGACTCGAGCAAAACTCAGTCCCAGAGACTAAATTTGGTTACACATTTACACATGGTGACATATGTTGAATGCGACACATGTGAACAGAAGCAAACAGAGAACGCAACGGTGCATTCGCAGGCAGATGATAAAATCAAAATTTATAATAAATGTTTTTGCTGTACATTTGATGATGCAAACTTTAGTTCAGACTGGTCCACCCATCAAGGAGGACCTGGGGTACATAGAGAACTATTGATACTACACTATGGTCATTTTAGTGAGATGACCTCATACCAAAGACTGCACTGGCTTCCTTTTTCCAGAAACTACGTCCATCGTTTGAACGTTTTTCCTAGAAGCACTCGGCTTACCGTTCCAACGCTTCTCGTATGATGGCCTCCCACGTGATGCGCTCCTCTCGAGAGCCCATGCGGATCTCGTACATCTCCGGCAAGCCGACGGTCCGTGCACAAATGAGGAAAATAGCCTTCTCCTCCATGGCCACTTCTCTGACTATCAGTCTTTCAAGGGAGATGACTGGAGGTTTGTTATCCTGCACGAGGCGCAATCATAAACACTGATCTTATTATTAAATGCAGTGAAACCTTTTATGTATAAATGATACAGTAAATGGTGTGTAAACGGTGTCAGCCGTTAACGTTTGAGAAGAACTCACAACAGCAGCAAATACGAACTTCTGGTCTTTCTCTTGTAAGAGGAGCAGCACATCTGACAGCAGCACAGCATGGACGTCTGCAGGGGGAGATTAAAGCTGCTCAGCATCAAAACAACACAAGCACTTAATGCTGCGACTCAACAGGACTGCTCATCATCGCTTAATGACAAAAAAGTAGTTTTGCCGGTTGTCGGATTGTTTCGGATTTTGACAAAAGCCGCACTGAGAAGTCAAAGTGGTAATCCACTGAGCACTCAATCCTCAAAGTTTCATTAAAATCACACCAGAGTACACACACGCTCACCTCAGTTTACCGTCTGACCTCTGCTGATCGCTTCACAGTCACCACTGCATTTTGAAAACAAGGCGGGTCCAAGTTATGTGTAAAGCATAAGTCTAAATATGGACACGAGTGGAAATCTGTGGGAATCTTCATGTGCGTCACACTTGGCTGAGACGTGTGACATGCTCTTTGTATTATTACAAATTCTCCCCCCGTCTGAATTTAACTCTGTGGCAATATCTCAAAGGCAACAGCCGCACAAAGCGAATGGATGTTGCTGTCAGCACGAGGAAGTAAAACTGTTTCACAAAGCAGGACACACTCTGAACTGTAAGCAGCAGGCTTTAAAGTCTCTATTATGCTCAGAGCAGCTTTGCATGACTCACAGTTCAAAACAATCCTCTTATATTGAGCATTTACGTTCGTTTTTTTTTGGTTTGTTTTATTTTGCTGCTCTCAATGGCTCAAGGCCTTGTAAAAACCTACACAGGTTCCGTCTTAAGCACGTTGAGTTTACATATAATTAAATGTGCTTAAGACGGAACACAGATAAAACAGCCATTACTAGATCAAAGTGTTTGATTGTGACACCTTTTGACTGTTTTGAGTTTAAGTTTGATCTTTGATATATTACATGCGTGTGTGTTTTATTTAACATATGCTCCTGCGTTTTAATTTTCATGTGCTTCTGTGCATTTGGTTTTGTTCATTCATTTAAATACCATCAACTTGCTGAGGACTGCAGTTGAAAATGAATCTGTGTGGCTAAATCTTATTTATATAAACATAAACACGAATATCATGCTGAACCAAGAGAAGCGGAAAGAATAAAAATGGGGAAAAAAGCCAAAAGCTCAGGTTTTAGGCTTGTTTAACACGAGACCTGCTGGTTTGTGATCTCATTACAAGCTCAGCAGCTCGGCTCGAAGATCAAAATGTCTTAATAAACTATTGTCTCTCTGCACAGTCTACAAAATATAAAACAGAAATTTATAACATATAACAACGTATAACTAAGAAAAATAAAAATGAAGAATTTATCGCAACAAATCAACATTGAAAACTAACATTTTCATTGAGAACTTTTATCCTTTTCAGGTCGGGACTCAGGAAAACTGACCGGACCGTCAGTCACTGTTTACTTTGGATATTTAGTAAAACGCAGACACACACCTTTCTGTTTACCAGATGACTTCCAGGTGACCGCGCCTTCATGCACCAGCTTCCTGTTGCCCTGAATCAGATCCTCCCTGCGGATGACCTCGCCTCCGTTCAGCCGCCCCACAGATTTTGGATCCAGGCGATAACCGATCTCTCTCACACGAGCGGCTTTCTCATAGTCTTTGACCTGAGCGTTCACCTGGGCGATGGTGTTTTTGATGCACTCCAAGGCTTTGCTGAGAGACCTGTGGTCGTCTGTGTCGGCTGTAAGAGCGAGAAATAAACGATCCAACCACATTTATTTCTTTTTAAAACCCTGCAGCCAGCAAGGTGAGCAGATTTCACTAATTTCAGCTTGTAGACATGTTGCTTAGTTAAACACTGAAAGTCTCTTTAAGGTGGCTGTTGAGATTTTACCGTCGATGTTTTGTAGGAGTCGCTCCACCAGCACGGGATACTTTGTGATGCGCTGAGTCACCAACAGTAAGCAGTCGGAGATTCCCAACCTCCGCACCAGAGGCAGCTGACCTATTTTCTTATTTATAAAAAATAAAATAAAAACAAAGTTTCATACATTTTAGAAACTTGATCAAATGTGTTACTGTATTTGCTTGTTCAAGAGATTACATTAGAGTACCAGATGTGTGACTGCCATTTAAAGAGAAAGTCTCAAACACTGTTTGACAGTAGACAGCAAGACAGAGAAAGTGATACACACAACATGTTGAAGAATAAGAAAAAACATGCCGCTTTGTGTGGTTACAAAGAAATACACTGGTCAAAAACGCTGAAAATACATCAGATGTCAATGAGAAAAATAAATAAATAAATAATCGTACTGGATATCTATGCCGCATCGTTTGATAGGAATGAAAATGATCAACCTGCAGAGGGGCTGAATTCAAAGACAGCCTGAAAAAGCAAAGTTCCATTGCAGTACCTGAAAACTCGTACTTAGTAATTTGTATTTGTATTAAAGAACGCAGCTGACACAATGGTTCCTGTGACCTGATACTGTAAACACTTGATCTAAATTTAAGGATAAACAAAGCGGACCTGCTCTTGTTCTTCAGCTAAAATTTGAAGGAAATCATTTCGACTTGATGCGAACAGCGAGTGTGGATTTCTTACTCTGTCGAGGGCCTGCAGCCGCTTGTTGTTCTGGATCAGATCTTTGTAGATGCGGTCGGCTTCTAAGTGATGGCCGCAAAACATCCCGTAATAAGCCACCATCTGATCTCCTTTTGAACCTGAAAACTGAAATAATTCAGGGGGGGGGGGGGAAAAAAAAAAAAAAAAAAAAAAAAAAAGGGATATGAAGGCGTTAATACTAACAATGATGTGCTGAATTCACGCAACAACATTTTCCTGGTGTGTGGATGCTGGAAATAAGAGAATTTTTTTTTAAAAAAAGGACATTGATATATGCTGATGTGCTGACTTGCGTTAAGATTTCACAGATCTGTGAGTTTACCTAGAAAACAACAACAGGTGTAGGCGTTTTAATAAACATGAACCCTCTGTGTTAGCATCGAGTTACAGTTAAAGTTTTCCATACACTGTGTCAGAAGCAGAGGTTAGAGAACGAAGACTAACATTTCTACTTGTGTGAAAAATGAATATGAAACAGAAAAATTCAGATCCGAGCTTTCCTTCTTGCTTCCCAGCTGACCAATGACTGTAAAAATCATCAGAGGTGTCTGGATTTGCCCAACAACAAATTCAGCTCACAGAGGGATGCACTTAGACGGGCTCTACAGGTTAAGGCCAGTGAGCTCAAGGTCAGTGAGCTCCCAGCCTGGCTCCAGGGACAGCAGGTCTACCTGCTCTCACCTCCGGCTCACCTTTGGGTATTGACCTAAAGAATAAGGCTGAGTAATATGAGCAGCAGAACTGAGCTTCCTCTAAATGACACCTCATTTAAAGACAGGGTGAGGAGCTCTGTCATTTGGGAGAAGAGCAGCTAGTCCTCCACACTGATGACAGCCAGTTGAGATCAGGCATATAAGAAGATTACTTATCCCACATGAGCATTTGAGCATTTTTGACCCACTCCCAAACTACTTTGAGGGCCTATAACAGTGTGGCACTGTGTGGATTCTCATTTCTCACTCAGGAAATGTGTTGATAAATGGGGAGCATGAAAAAAAAAAGTGTGTGTGGGAATATGACGTCAGTGGCATTGCATCGTTCCTGCACGTATTTACTGCTCTTTGTTTGTGGGTCTGTGCCTTCAGTTTTGTCTTGAGTCACTGAAAAACTGCCCTGTTGGGTTGAGGTCAGACTCATTTGACTCATTTGCGCACTGAAGAATATCTTATTTCTTTGCCTTAAGAAAATATTGGGTGAACATCCATTCAGTTTTGCAGAATCGGGCTAAATCTGGGCAGAGTGAAGAGCCCTGCGCGCTTCACAATTCATCCTGCTGCTTCTGTCATCTGTCCAAAAAAAAATAAAAAAATAAAAAATCTATTTCAGAACTGTGCACGCTCTCATTAAAGTAAAAGTCTAATCTGGCCTTCCTGTTCTTGTGGTTTTTACCTTGTTATAATCCCTTTTTACCTCCATTCATGAAGCCTTCTCTTGTTTGTAGACCTTGATAATCACTCCTACTGTGACTATCAAGGTCTGTCTGTGGTCTGTGGTTGTTAGGGCCTTTTTCAGTAGCTGAGCTGGTCAGTGCATTCCTTTTTCAAGAATGAACCAGACTGTTGGTTTAGCCACTCCTCTGATAGGCTTATTTTTGGAATTGGAATTTCAATCAGGAAAAGTGATCCTTCAGGATGTTGAACAACCTGTTTATTCTCCAATTTCAGGACCTTTTTCCCCATTTGGACCTCTAACAAATGGCTTCCAGATTCCTGAAAGTATTTTGTGGAAGCTGACCTTAACGCATCGCTTTGCGTTGTGTTACCATAAAAACTCTTAAAGCATTTTACCCTCAGGATGAGTAAATAATAAACATGTAAGCAGATACGGCGCGCTGCTTTCCCAGCTTACCTGAGAGATGAGGACATCTGTTATCTGTGATATTTGGTAGTTAATCGGGTTTCCTTCCTCCTGACTCTGGTTTCGGCACATTTTGAGGCATTTGAGGAAGTGCTCGTGGATGACGAGTAGGGATTCGATGCCCAGGAAGAGCCTCTTCAGCCGACCCTCTTCTATCAGCTGGGACTGCCTCAGCTCGTGCATGAAGACCCCGAGAAGGATTTTTAAGGTGTGCACGAGGTGCACCTCGGTCTTGATCAATTCTAGGAAGTACATGAAGAGAAAAACTCTTGATAAAATATTCTTCTTTCTCAGCACCAACCACTGTGACTCTAAATGTTTCCCCAATGCAGCGTAAAAGACAGGGTCAGCAGGTCAAAGCAGCGTTCAAAGGCAGACAAGAGAATTACTAATGTCATCGTACTTATTATCACAGCAGAAGTGTGTCTCAGCAAAAGGTCCTATGAGGTAAAGAGAGAATCCACCACCGCTGTTGTAATCATAATTATAGGCATTAGAAAGAGCTCTCAATTCAATGGGTGACTGACATGAGAAGATTCTGACACGCTGACAAACACAGGAATTTATGCGCGGATATATTTTGACAGGTTATAGAAAAATACCCATAAAGAGCAAAACAGCATTCAACATTTAGGCCTCAACTTGATTCAGTATAGCTCAGCGTACCATAGATGATGTCTTGTCTTTTTATTTCCTCTTTGCTCAGGTTCTTTAGGTAGTTCTGATCCACAGTCAGACTCCAGGAGTCTGCCTCCAAATTCTGGGCATCGGCTTCAAGCTCGAGTTGCAGCAGGGTATAATGGGAGTCTGGATGACACACACACACACACACACACACACACACACACACACACACACGAAACAAGGCTTGTGCTTTGTGGTCATATGAGTGCGTGTCAGTGATTCACTGCTGGTTACACAGGTTTTTTTGAATCTGCTTTTAATAACTTTTCTTTATATAGCAACAGATTTAGGTCTTTTCCTTATTTATATACAACTGCATACAAAAATATTAAAAGTGAGTAAAACTAAGCAGCACTGGACTGTGTTAAATATATTTATGGACAAGAACAACAAAGACTATAAAAGGTATTTTCACCCAGGAAGTTTCCACCATTATTTTCCGACTGTGACAGAAGTGAGGAGCTGTGAGCAGCTCCAGGTCGTGCTTGACCGACTGACCTTCGAGGTTGATGGGATCAGTCAAGTCCTCACTGGAGAGCTTCAACCGATCTCTCCAGCTATCGGTCTCCTCCATCTGTGCTAATTTGTCAATTTCTACTGAGTGAAAAGAAAGAAAAAACCCCCCACAAAGGAACAACGTCACAAAGAATAACACAAACATCACATGTGTGGTTAGGTTTGAGTTTCTTCACTAGAAAACAGCCTATTTATTGTATCAGGAGTAAAACTAAACCTGGGGACGTACACACCTGGGGCTTGTGTTGCTGTAAGAAGAGAGGGGTTGATTTTGGTGTTTTTGGGTGGGGTGGGGGGCAGTCATGCGTGGACCGAGGAAGTTGGCTGAAAGGCCATTGTGGGCTGGGGGAGAAATACTCTCCCCAGGGCTGTGTGAGAGAGCAAAAAACAGTCTGTGAGAAACATGAGCAGAAAGATGAGGACTGCTAACAGACTAAAGTGTCAGGTGGTTAAAACACTGAATCTCTAGCAAATTTGCTACATCGCAAATGTCCCCCTGCTGCTGCTTTGTCACTAGCGGATTGCTGCTGTTACCCACAGCTTGTTTGGAAGACTTCATTCCTGTCTGCAAACAGTCGCCAACTACTCTCTGAGCTGCCTCAAAGTAGAAGTGTGCAACTGAAGGCAAACATTCTTCATTTACTCCATTCACTCTATTCTTCATTGCAGATAACCCAATGGAAGGAGGCTTTCGATGTAGTGGTAATTCTCGGCCAGTAATTTCACGTAGCAACAGCAATTAAACCTCAATCAACCGGCCAATCAACCGGTCTCCAGGTCTGTGTGACTGGAGATTAAAGCAAACTGCTAGAATATCAATTTAGACAGAAACTTTATGTAGTCAGGGCAACATGATACCGCTGAAGGTCACAGCGTGATTGCTTATTGCCATCTGTGAAGCCACAACTTAAACTCAAACACAAGTTTATCATTTTAGGGGAAATAAAGTAAAATATAACTTATTCAGCTCTGAAATCTCTCTGTCCTCAGACAGTTACACAAAAAGACTTCCTACCAAAGAAAAAGAACAATATTGGCAGACAAGTGGTTACAAAACTAATCTAGTCTTGTGTAGAGGGAACTGGTTTAGCAAACTGTGACAACACAGCTCAAGTCAGACCAGCTTTCAGGCTAACTAAAAGAAGAAAAAATTATGCAAGACAAGTGGAGCTGCACAAGTGATGTCATTTATTCAATTAACACAGGTACAGCAGCTGCTTGCACAAACACAGATCAACATTTCCTTTTATTCTTTGAAGGGTCATTTCGCTCAGCATTTTCCTCCTGACTCAGAGATCTGCATCTCTGCAGGGAGATGACTACGGACACATCCTTTTACACTCAGCTTTTCCTCGTCCCTCAAATGACTTTTTATCATATTCTTTTCTGTGACCCTGAGTGACTCATCTGCTTCTAACACTTCTGCCTCGCTTGTTTTCCAACTTAAGCGTGTCACCGTTTCCCTGAGACAAGGGGCGGGGGAAGGGAGGGGGGTGCAACAGAGAAAAGACACTTAAATTAGTGCACAGAAACAAAAGGAGGAAAAAAAGTATATGGGGGCCTGCTGGCTGGCAGTGTGCGCATGCTAATGGGTGCTTAAGTGTCAGCGACAACAATCTACTGGTCTTTGCACACACCTACATGTGTTTAATCAGCAGCAGCAAAGCCTGCTGGAGGTCTGACAAAAGAATGAACAACGCAATCAAGAAAATGATGATGGGAGTAAACGTCAAAAACAGTCACAATTTTAGCAGCAAAGATCTGTATTTTACTGGTTTCCCACCACACCCAAGCTCAAAGCTTCATCATTTCACCCCACAGTTTAAGGAGGAAAGGCAGCAGCTGTTCAAAGCCAGACACACCTAAAGCACACACACACGTTACTATGACACAACTCATAAACACGCTCTCGCCTGCAAACTTATGTCTTTTTTTTTTGGTAAAACAAGAAGAAAACTAAACTTATACTTGCAGCACACTCTTCAAAGAAGCAGTTTCGGAGCCTCAACATTATTCTTTTGGCTGCCATCATGTTATTTATTTGTAGAACCAGAAGTGATCTTTAGGATACAGAGCTACAGCATGAGCCAAGCAAGTTAGAAGTTAAAGGCAGTGTACCTACCTATTTACTTTGACTGTCTCTAACATTTTATATATCAGGAGATAAGTATATTTAACAAAAATAATCTGGAAATACAATCTAGGATGAACTACAAAATGGGGCATATTGCACTTAATTCACAAAAAGTCAAAATACAGAAGCATTGTGTGGAAAAACTCAGTAACCCGTTACTGCTTCCACAGAAATTAAGAGTGTGAGACGTAGGTCTGCTAATAAAAAGCAACTCATTGATAATAAGCAGGTGTTAGCACCTCTAAAAAGATGTTTTTGCTAGCAGTCTTAAAGAACCAATTGCTGCTGCCCATCAATCTGGGAAAGGCTATAAGGACATTTCCAAACTGCATCTTTCTGTACTGCAAAAGATTATTCACATGTAATAATGTGAATAATAATCTTAAGGTCAGACAGTGCAATGCTCAGAGAAACCGCAAAAAAATCCAAGAGCTCTCTCTCAGACTCTGGAAGTCTCAGTTAGCATGTTAAATGTTAAAGTTCATAAAAGTTCATGACAGAGTAATTGAAAAAAAAAAAGACTGAATACACTTGGCTTGTTTGTCAGGTATGCCAAGAGAGTGAGTGCACAGCTGAGGTTTGCAAAACTGCATCTGAACAGATGTCCTTTGGACAGCAGAGATGTTTGGCTGTAAAAAACAAAAACAAAAAACCAAACACAGCACATCAGTAGAGAGCTGAGGATTTGGGCACCTTGCAGTCACTGAGTGCACCATGATGTATACCAAAGTATTTTAGCGTCAAAGAGTGAGGACATCTGCCCAACAGCTAAAGCCTGACTGAAAGTGGGTCATGAATGACTGACAGAGTCAGTCACACTGATTCTTATGTTTTATTTTCAGAATCCAGAGCTCAACCCTATTGAAATGCTGTGGTGGGACTTTAAGAGAGCTGTGCATAAACGAATGTCTGCAAACCTCAATGAACTGAAGCAACATTATAAAGAGGAGTGGGCCAAAATTCCTCTGCAGCGATGTGAGAGGCTGATACCATTACTTCGGGTTACTGCTGCTGAAGGTGGCTCTACCAGCAACTGAATCACACACTGCATCTGCATATTTGTTTATTTTTTGATTAATAAATTGGATGTACACAAGATGTAATCAGTTGTTGTTCATCTGAAGTTGTATTTACTCAATTTACTCAAGACCAGATAAGGGCGAGATATCTTTTATGATGTCCACATAAATCAAAACGGTTACAAAATAAACCAAAGTGAGAATACAAAGACAGCATCATGCCTTACTGTATCATGTTACAGCACTTTCTTTAAAAACCAGCTTTTAAGCTGCATGGCATATGGTTATCCATGTAGTGGCTGTATCATTTAACAGCTCGTTGAAGGCAGAAGCCACACCTCAAATGATTCACCCACATGGGGAAGGGAGCAGAGCAGCGTGAAATACAGGTCGTTCTCTGCAAAAACAAAAAACAAGACTGGCAAGTCTGCCGAGTATTCTGCAGAGGACAGAGACGGGAAAATACTGGTGAATGACGTGTTTGAAGAGTAGCTTTACTCAGACTTACAGCAGCATAGCAACAGGAGGACTTCTCCTGGCAAAACAGCCCCAGCAAGGCCACCCACAGCTCAGAGCCTGAAGAGGCCACAAATCCAGTGATCCATTTGCTCTTGGCCCTCATAAAACCCAAACAACGTACATTTCACACATAACTACAGTAGAAAATATGATCAGAGAGCGAAATACTGCAGTGCTTGCTCTCTCGTGCAGCCTTGACACACAGTTTACTTATTGACTAGAAACAGGGTGTTTTTAACTCCACTGCAGTGTGCTGTAATCGCATGCCAATGTGTTTCTGTCAGTATGAAGAGGTGAATCTGACCTTTACTGAGTCCTCAATGTGAGGCTGGAGCAAGAGCATGCGTCTGCATCGTGGAGTTAGAGTCCCGGATAACCCAGAGCACGGCTAAACCTTTAAATGTTACACCAACCTCAAGGCCTTCAGCTCCATTTGTGGTCTGAATTTATAAGATTACAGACGTTTACTGTATTTTCTCACCATTTCAAGCTGCTATTGGTTCACCTGAATTCATTAAAGTGTGTGAGACTAATTAATAAACCTTAGAAACCTTAAAGTATATTATGTGCAATTTTTAATACTTAAATATACTGTAAAACAATATGAAAAACAGTAGACCGATTATGCTGCTTTAACGCCTTTCCAACACTCATCTGCAGCTCCCTTAAATATCAACAAAAGGTCCTTTTAGCCGCTCCATTATTTTCTATAACAGATGGATTACTATAATTGATTGAATAGACTTTACTCCGGGTGCCCTTCCTTCACTAAATCTCGAGCCTGTAGTGGGACCTGTAGTACAAATGACTGGTGGGCAATACAGCCGCTAATCATCCCATCATATTTCAAGAAAATCTGTGATAAAGATAAGATTGACGATATAGAAACAAAAATACTCAACATTATCAGTGCTCACAGCATTTATAAGTGTAAGTAAATGAAAGGCCTTTTCTATTCTTCAATGAGCTACTGTCATTGATGACTCACCTAATACCTAATTTTAGGTGTGAACCTAATGAAATAGCAGCAGCATTACAATGCAACAGTAGGTCAATTCAATTTGACCTTCAATTCATGTGCGAAGGAAACCAGGCAGTGCTCATCACTACAGTGAAGCATGGTGGTGGCAGCATCATGTTGGGGGGGATGTTTTTCAAAAGAAAGATTAATGTAGCAACGTACAGAGACGTCCTTGACGAAAACCTGTTCATCTTCCAACAGTATATAAAACAGTCTCCGCAACTCTGAAAGTCTATGTGGCCAACAGCAGACAACATTATGCCCATATCGTGGCCTAAACCAATCATGAAGGTGCTGCTTAGAGTAGCTGAACACGCCGCTGAAGCATCGCAGCACTGACTCCGTGCTGCTGCTGTTCGATCGATTTGTGTGTCACGCGCATCTCTGCATAGATGCGCAGAAAGGGGAAATAACGTAGAGAATTCCCAAGATAATCCAATAGTGCACGGCGATACCTGCACATTCCACCAATGTGCTAATGTTCCGCCAAAAAAAATCCTAGGTTGGTACGACCAGCCGCAACTCTGAATGTCTCTGTGTGGTCAACAACAGACACACATTATGCCCATATCTTGGTCTAAACCAATCAGAGCTAATCAAGGGCAGAACCTCTCAGATGCCCATGCCCAAGGTAAGATGTTCAGATACTGAGATGTTCAGTTCGAAGCCTTTGAGGCACTTTTAATTTTGACTTTCTTTTTATTTTATATATCTTGAGATATTTTGAGTTTAAATTTCAGCTCAGTGAAACACTTTAAGCACAAGAACTTTTTCAGTACCGTATTTTTCGGACTATAAGGCGCACTTAAAATCCTTTCATTTCCTCAAAAGTGTACCTTATTGTTGGAGCATTACGGCTAGCGGACCTAAGAAAAAAAAGTTAGGCGCACCAGTAAGGAGTGGCTTCAGGACCACTCTAAATACCCCCGGGTCGCCCAGCCAGAGCCCAAACTTGACCCAGACTGAACATCTCTGGAGAGATCTGAAAATGGACCTTTAGAGGTTCTGCCAAAAAGAATGGGAAAAACTTCACAAAAAAAAACTTGTAGCATCCCACTCAAAAAGACTTGATGCTGTAATTCAATAAAATATTGAGCAAAGGTCCATTTAATTTATTCCATTTTGGAATACGGCTGTAAACATGACAAAATGTGCTGCTTGATGTCACACAATAACATTGAAAAAATATTCGCTTCCTTGGATTATTATTTTATTTTATCTTTTAAACCAGCTGCTTAAAGCCCTGCTTTTCCAACATGAAAGCACATCATCCACCGTTTGCACTTCCTGTCATTATGAAGTGCAGCTAGCTGAATGCAGCTTGTAATGCTCAGCAGATTCATTTGTTTACATTTAGGCCACACATCACCAGCTGATAGTATCGCCTCCTTTGTAGCCTCGGTGTACGGTGTGTTTTTGCCCAACAAGTTTGTTGTTTCCAGTCTTCATCAGGAGTGGATTTCTTACATACTTTGCAAAGTTCTGTGCTTTATCGGAAATTGCTGAAGTAGCTCCCTTTTTAGATACTAAAACGTCATCGCAGGGCAACACAACTCTTGCTATCAGACACGCCTGAGCTTTTTTCATTGTTGTGCAATACTGTAAATTTAGGCAGTTATCTGATACAATGGCTAGTACTGCCTATACCAATACTTATATCTTATAAAGTCAGCTTATGTAGGCGAGAGCAGTGTGTCATGATTTATGAGATGAATCATCAGTTTGCAAATTTTGAAAACATTTTCATGACAACTAAATCAGTTTTTTACTTTCCACAATTTGAGGTATATATTTTCATTAAATAATAATAATAATAATAATAATAATAATAATAATAAGTTAACACAATTCAGTGGACTACATACTAAAGGTAGAGGATAGAAACAAAGTATTGATCTTATCGTGCCGATATTAATTTGATAATATCAATATTTGGCTCTATCCACCTACCTACAGTGCATACTGGGATATATAAACACATGATGATGTGAGCTTTATATCACGTAAAGATGTATTAATGATACGGTACAAAGCCCTTAAAAAGCACGTTAACATACCCAGGATATTTTTTCTTTTGATTCAACCATGAAAAGTGCTTTACAAACCCAAACATGGCCGCTAACAGCTGCATTTTTCAGTTTGAGTGCAGCTAGCCAAACAATACACAGTCAAAGTGGACAGTATATCTTTGGTTATTTAACATAAAACTCATTGTTGCAGCCAGGTGCAGATCAAAAATGGTCTTATTGTCCTTATTTTCCTCTGAGTTACCGATTCTGTCACTAGTTAGCCAACATAAATTAAGTCTATTAGTCACAACCAACCACATGACGTAGTTCAATATTGACAAATGGCGATAAACATGTTTTTAAAACTTAAACTTGAATTATTTATTTCTTAAATCCAGCTTCACAGACAGTGTTACATCTACGTCAGTCTTCAAGAGCAGGGCTCCATGATCTAAATTTGCCTTTATATGATTAATGTTTCATGTCTTCTTTAAAACCTAAATAAATAATAATCACATCCTGCACAGACATCCATCCAGTTGTCAAGTGATGACGTATGAACCCTGCTTCCAGGCCCAAACTACTCTGTTTTTATTAAGGCTGTTGTGTTTTTAACATATTTTAATGCTTTGTATCTTGTTCTACTTGATCTGAACAAGCCCCTTAAAAAGTCAGTGATTACTGTCTGCCTCTCTGGGCTTTTATTACCACTAATTATCTGCAGCACGTAACTACAGCCCAGTCCTTCAAATTCTCAAATCTTCACTTTTAAAACCAGCAAAAATTGTCTTCAGCTCTAAGCTTTATGTACACAAAAACTTTGAAAGATTAACCTTTCAGTGAACTTAAACTTGTGGGTAAATTTGTGGCTTCTATCATTTAATCCAATTTCAAGTGCTTCAATTTTACTCAGATAATAAACTTAATATGCCACTTCTGTAATTTTCCTGCTACACCTGAACTCTTTCAGATCTTAATATGATCTAAATATGGCCACTTCTGGCTTCAAAACCCCCAAAATGGTAGCCAATAAAACGCTAGACCTGAGGCTGCGAATACCAAAACAAATGGTGTAATGACGTTGCAATGGCTACTTCCATCTTTTGTATACAGTCTATACTTCCAACTAGAACTGTTAAGCTTTGTTAAGCAGATTTAGATTTTTCCTTTTCTGATTATGTTTGGTTTGTCTAAAATTCTTAGTTCAAACTTACATCTAAAGTTTTACTGGTTTCAGACCTGCATAAACACGTCTATCAGAAATATTTTTCAGAGGCATTATTTAAAAACCACACATACATTGTTTTTATTTTTAATGTTACAACTTATATGCTTACATATACAACTAGCTTCTTAATGCTCTGTATTTTTTTTGTTTTCTTTTTTTAATCAGCCAAGGTTTAAAAACTTTTATGACTAGCCTACATTTCAGCGGACACCAAGATTTATCAGCAATTGTAATTTAGCTGACACTTGAGGTTTTTCAGTTGTATATGATTAAATTTATGGATTTCAGTCATTTCAGATACATTTCAGATACATTTCAGATACATTTCAGATACATTTCAGATACATTTCAGATACATACAATTTACTTATTTTTATTTTATGTTATTTTGGTCGACACGTCCTAATTTTAATATATGTGCAGCTGGCAGAGCTCTACGTATCACTCCGCCAAAGGAAAAACGTTCCATTCCTGTGCGTTTTATTGGTTCGACGTTGTATATGAATATCACTCCGCGTATGGAATAACCCTATTTTTGTACGTTTTTAACGGTTATGGATTAATGTCACTGCGTAGCTAGTGACTTGACACCCCAAAAGGAAAGTTCAGAGAATACTCTTAATTTCATAGGATAGTTACACATGATAATTATAAACTCTCGAACTAAACTCCGACTACATTCTAATGTGAATGTGAGGTATGACAAGGTAACTTTAATTCAGTGCGTATGTTATTGAAGAACCTGTCATAGTGAATCTGCTTTCACCGAAAGGAACAGAAACAGGTGTAAAGCCAGGAGAGTCGAGAGAGAAGGGAGCGCCAACAGGTGACTGAACACGTATCCCAGCCTTGTTTATAAAGTTTATGACTCCTGTTTTTCCCACTACTTGGCATACGGAGCTGAAGTTATGCTAATTTAGCGACCAAATTCAAGACAGTCAAGTCGAGTCAGTTTTCCTGCTCACGTCTTCTTAAAACTTTCTGCGTTCGCGACGCAGCGTTGCGTTTTACGGGGTTAGTAAGCTAATTTAGCTTGCTAACGCAATCCCTTCATGCTTGTTAACTACTTCTATCCACTTGATGCTCATATGCTAAACAATAATAGTTAACTCCGAGAACGGTTTCATCTTACCTGCTATTGAAATGAAGCCGAAAGAACGAGAAGACAGGTTTTCTGTTATTTCCAGGTAAAGGTAAGCGAGATCAATCTTATCTGTCAGCAGCGCCCGCTAAAAACAACAAACAGAGAGGATGTCTCCGAAGGAACAAGTGCACAAATAAGAAGGAAAAAAATGGAGCTGATGAGGGAGGGAGGGAGGGAGTGTTTTAAAACAAATCCCAGCCTCTTTTGTGTAAACCCTCCTTCCTCCTCTAAGCATTGTGGGAATGTGCTGCTTCTGTAATACCTGATCTTCATACAGCAACTACCTCTTCTCTCAATCCTTAAATTAATACAGACAGCTGGCATCTGCTGCAGTTCACCTTCCCAGTAAGAAACTCTGGTAGCCATTTTTAGTGAAAAACAACTGCTGTGAATAGTTATATGCTTTTATTTTGGCAAAAACAAGCACTTGTCCTTTGTGTAGGTTCAATCAGGTGTTGCAGGTAGGAGCTCAGCTAGCATAAATAAGACAGCATTTCTTTCATTTATTTTGCTTGCTAAAGCAACTGTCTTGAGGGTGTGTGTCTGTGTGTTTTTGGTAAGCTAATACTAACAGAAGTTATACTACACTCAGTGTCTAGAAGGTATTTTGGACAGAGGAGAAGGAGATTTGGTGGTAGAACAAGGAAATTCAGTAAAGTTTTCAAAGGAAGAGCTCAGCAAAGACAAAATGAGATGAAGGGAGTAGACAGGGGTGGTGGCAAAGGAAAAGGCATATAATGAGTTTAATGTGAGCCTGGACACTAAGGAAGGAGAAAAGGCAGAGATTGAGCTGAAAGGATGTGCAGCTGGTTAGGATGATTGGATGGAGATGGAAGTGTACTAAGGAGTGAAGAGAGTGTGCTGAGAAGATGGAAGGAGTACTTCGAGAAGCTGATGAATGATAAAAATGAGAGAGGAGGAGAGAAGGAAGAAAGTTAGTGATGTGCAAAGAATTAGTATAGAGGAAGCAAGCGCTACAGTGGTTATGGACAGACTGACAGATGAGGTCAGACAGGAGTCTCCTAGGTAATTCCTAGGAGACTCCTAGGAATTAGGATGAGTGATCTGTGGTGAGAGTAGGGAGTAGGTGGACGAGAGCCTGGAAAGGTGGAGATATTCTCTGGAGAGAAGAATGAAAGACAGTAGAAGCAAGACACAATACATATGTGAATGAGAAGGAGACAGGAGTAACAGTGAAGCTGCAAGGAGGAGAAATAGTGAAGGCAGATAAGTTTAAATTTGGGGTTGACCATCCAAAGCAACAAACCGTGTACAAGAGAGTGCAGGCTGGGTGGAGATGGTGGAGATAACAGCAAAAGTAAAACTAAGGTTTATGAGATGATAGTGAGACCTGCTATGATTTATAGTTTGGAGACGATGGCACTGACAGAGAACCAGGATGCCAAACTGGAGTTGGTAAAATTGGAGATTTTCATTGGGAGTCACCACGATAGTCAGGATTAATAATGAGTACATAAGAGAGGCAGCTCAGGTTGAGCGGTTTGGAGACAAAAAGGTATGTAGAGGTACATGACAGAGGAGGGATAGTGAATTTATTAGACAAAGGATGTTGTAGATGGAGTTCCCAGGAAGAAGGAAAAGAGGAAGACCACGGAGAAGATGGGTCTAGTGATGGAGAACATTCAGAGGGTTGGTGTAACAGAGGAGGATGCTAGGGACAAGATGAGGTGGAGGTAGATAATCTGCTGTGTGTATAGGGAGCAGCTGGAAGAAGAAGATTGTACCGCACTCAGAGGCAACTGTGGTATTGTAGCTGTATTTAGTATTTTGTATTATGTTTTGTGGAAGTGTTTACATCAGGGTGTGGTGTTGGCAGGTTAACCTGCATCTGAAGACCTGTATATTATTTCCCTTTATGATAAAGGACTTGATCATGTGACCAATCTCTAACAGAAGTGTTAATCCATGATGGACTGAGCATTTCTTCTCCACTTGTTCCATATGTTCCTACTACATATTACTAACTTTTGTCTACTCTGTCTCACATTGATTGATTGTAGGTATTCTTGTTCTAATACTGCAGGATCTGTAATTAAAATATAAAGGTCCTTGAGGTGGCTATCATCATCAGTTGGTACTATTAATAAAATTGAGTTGCAATGGTTTGGGTTTTTTTTTTTTTTTTTTTTTCAGGCAACTTCCGGGTTAAAGGCCGGGTTTTAAAAAAATATCTGTCCTGTGCTGTCAGGCTATTGGTGAGGGCTGGGTATGAATGTGCCCAAGTTAATTTACTGTATGTCTCTCCCCTACTCTTCCTCCAAGCTTTTCTGACTTCTTTTGAGTGTATCAAATAAAGGCTAAAAAGCCCAAAAGAAAGGAAAAACATTCAGTCATTTTATAGTGGAAGAAAAAGATGTGCCTTTTAGTCAGACTTTTGAGTGTCAAGACTTTAATTCGATGTTGAGAATTGGGCCTTGAAGTATTAAGGAAAATCAAAATTAAAGGCTTGTTTTGCTAAATATCATCACTATACTTTTAAGAACCTGCCTTTGTTATAAACACTGACAGCTCGGGTCTTGAAAGAAAATAATTAAGCTAAACCTTAAAAGTTAACCTGCACAGAGATGTATTCAATGGGTTCATACTTCAGTTTATAGTGTATTTAGTGACCCCTGTTGGTCCAAAAGAATAGAAAGAAACAATACAAGAGAAGTCCCCTGGATGCTCAAATTGAGTTCCTGGATCCAGAAGCATATCTGTATCAGGATCAGTTTGTAATATTTTCTTGCTGTCTCTCATTTTTCCCAGTGTATTTTTAACATTGGTCTGTTTTATGTTGATAAAGTTCTTCCAAAACTTTTGAATCCACACCAACTCCACAAGTTAATCACTATGCTGGGCCAAGCCCTGTGTTAGTAAACTTTTCATACAAATCCACCAATTCATGATAATAATAATAATAATTTTTTAGATGATCAGATGTGAGGCCACTGTGTTAACCTCTGCGCCACTGTGTCGTCCCAATGATGATAACATAGCAGCGGCAGAAAGTTGAGGTTTTGAACATCCTTGAACTGCACTGAGCAAGTGAAAGCAGAGTTCTAAGAATTCCCCAACACATTGCTCTGCTGCTCCTATCATCTCGTATCCCAGAAGATTTGGTCCAGAGTTTAATTTCATCTTTTCTTCTTGGTTTTTATTTTATTTTCAGTTCAGGTTACCTAAACTTAGTTTCCAGAGTGAATCTTTTAGTTAATTTTTTTTTAAATAGTTTTAGTCCAAACATATATTTTAGCTTAACTGGTGATTCTGAATTGGACATAGAGACAGACATCATTCACATCTATTTGTCAACACTTTCATGGGCCATCAACCTATCCAGGGTGGACCCTGCCTCTCTCTCTGTGGGACCTGAGATGGACTCCCAAATGGTTAAATAAAAATGGATGATTGGATGGGAAAATCCTAACTCTAATGATTTTTATAATCAGCTAGTATATTATTAGAAGGTGTTAAAGTTTCTCAGAGTTATACTTTTTAGTACCAAATTTCCTATTTCTTATTCTGTCATAATCCAGTGAAGCATAATGAGGGAAAACTCTAAAATAACAAATTTTGAATGTCTGTGTAAATTCTCAGTCATCCAGGTTATGGTAGCCTAAGGAGCTTAGAAAGATAGTGACTGGTTTCTTCTTCTACCTAAGTTTCTAGAAGACGTTTCACTTCTTACCTGGGCAGCTTCTTCAGTGGCTTCTTTAGTTCTAAAAGAAAAAAAAAAGAGAATCCCAACTATTTAATCTCTAGTGAGAGTTGTCCCTTGAAGAGGGTTGTTGACCCACATGTGCCTCACCACAACCAAGGTGTGAAATGTCTTCAAGAAAGTCCACACACCTTCTTTCTAAGCTCTTTGGACTACAATGACCTGGATGACTGAGAACTTACACAGAAATATTGCCTCGTACTTTGGGAGGAAAACACTGCAACTGTTGCTTTAATATGAAAGGGAATCAAGAAAACCAACGGACTATAGAAACTACCTCCACTTTAACCTAAGATGCAGACAAAGCCGACTTGTTCCCAAGAGTTTGTGCCTTGGATCCACAGTCGGGACATAGAGCTGAGCTGATTTTATGGAGAGCAACAAGACTTAGCTGCATCATCTAAAGGATAAAGGTCACTCTTTTAAGGATGCTGATGTTCACACTTTGGACAGAGAAGACAGATGGTTTGAAAGAGAAGCGAAAGGGGCCATCTGTGTCCACTGAATGAAAAATCTTTGAACAGACTTTGCAACACCAACTGTCTGCCACCTATAATGCAGTTTTGAGATCCCTCACCTGAAACTTCTGTTGATAATGACCGACGCCTTTTTTCACACCGTGGCTCATGTGGTGAGCCAGATGATCAATAGTGACAACTCTTAAGGGACAACTCCCACCAGGGATTTAAATACTTGGGACTCTCCACATTTTGGTTTTAAAACTGAAGAAGCTTCATGGATGAGAGGTGAAACGTTTTCAAGAAACTTAAAGTAGTCCAGTTGCTTTCTTTCTAAGCTCCTTAAACTAACTTTGAATGATTTCCATCAGTTTCAGAATGCTAAGGTATCATAAGAGAAAAATCAGTTTGGGTTTTGTCCAGCAGCACTACCTCAGGAAATTATCATAGTAGCTTCAGAGGGATTTGAGTGTATAAGCAAGCAAGACTTAAATGTGACTCTCTTCATTTCCATTTAGAAGCTGTTTTAAGGGATATATTCTGAGTGAGTGAGTGAGACACCACAGAGTTACAGATTGTTTCACTAGTGCATGTAACCTCAGCTTAGCTGTTAAACTTTTAAAACAGTACACACTGAAAGTTAATTTAGTCACATCATGCACTGCATCTGAAATGTTTGTATATGTAATGCTGTGGAGAATCCTGTGACATATATACAGTGATATGCACTAGGGGGCGCCATTTCACTATCAACTGTGTGGAAGTTCAGCTTAATTGATCCTATCCTGCAGGCCCAGATATAACAAAACAAACAACAATATCCAGTAAACAACAAAACACAATTCAGTCTCAAGTACAGTTTTACATTATTTAGCAGATCCATCCATCCATTCATCCAACTCAGGGTCACAGCATAAGCTGTGAGAGGCAGGGTGCACTCTGGACAGGTTGCCAATATGCCACAGGCCTAACAGAATCACCATACAACCTAATTCGATGTCTGAGGACTGTGTGAGAGGAAGCTGAAGTACCTGGAGAGAACCCACGCAGACATGGAGTAGAAGTGCCAGGTCAGCTACACAACACTAACTCATGTACACTTGATGCAAAATTTTACCTTCCAGCTATGAATCTTGGTATCAAAATGTAGGTAGAAAGAAGTCACAGACCATAGACTGGTGCCTTTTTTACTACTGGAAAAATGATATATTCCATAATAGTGACACTTGGAAAAAGTGTAAAGTGGATTTGGTTAGTTTTTACTTAAGCGTTAACTGTTCCCCCATCAACATTTTTTAGTATTTGACAAACTCACTTGTAGCCCTAATGAAGTATGTTTCGACATATTAATATATAACATTAAAGACATAGTTTGGCAGCCATTCTCCCAAGGAAAGAGAAGTAGGCTATACAGGGAGAGATTATCCTCAAAAATTTCTGATCCATACCTAATCGTTTTGTTCTAGAAACAGGCCTGAAATATCATAAACCGCTCAGTTCAGAAAAGAAACAAGGATTACCCTGGTGGGTGTACAATGGGGAAAGAGTCCTGAAAACTCCATCTGGGTAACTACAGTAATTACTTAGTACCAGCAAAAATGCTGTACAAAATAATTCTAACTGCAGATTTTCATATTTTGAGGGAAAAACTGTTGAATTGCTTCAGTAACCACACAAACAATTTGATTTTGATGATGTAAGGTGGCAACTTTTTTCAGATTTGGTTGATCTTACATGTAATGAGAATTCACAGCTCTCTACTGTCATTTGCTTTGAATTAGAGATGGCATGATACCACTTTTTTATGTCCGATACCGATATCATAAATTTGGATATCGGCCGATACCGATATGAATCTGATATAGTGTTTTTTAATTAAAACTGTTTTTGTAATATCTTGCTGCATTTTGTATAAGTTCAAATTCAAGTAAAAAAACAAAACAAACAAACACTAAAGCTATTCTGTTATACCTGTATGCAAAATAATACAATGTACCCAAAATATTTCATAGTGATATCATAAGCAATCTAATTAATAGGGTTGCAAGCTCCCAGCAAAAAAAAGAAATTGGGAACCACCCTCCACCTCATGATGCTTAATCGATGTAATCAACTTTAATTTGATTCAGTGTGAAAGAAAATGCACAGAAATCCATTATTTTTCAAGAATAATTAAATAGATTCAACATCTTTCTTCAACAGAAGTGCAGACTGCACAGATGGTACCTTCCCAAAGGAAAAAGTGTATATTAAGGTATATTAGACTTAACAGTTACTATATACAGTAATGGACTTCTATACATTTTACATCAGATTAAAACTTTGGGTGTAAGATTCAGATAATTATTAAAAACTAGACATTTTAAATGAGAATAAGAAAGAAAAGTATTTCTTTGTGCCCCCTTCTCCCTGTTAATGCCCTATCGGCCCTCCCTGGCTAAACTTTGCTAGATCCGCCCCTGCACAGTTACCAGCTGTCAGCTAAGTAGAAAAAGATCGTGGTGTAGAAAGTAATATTAAATAAATTCTAACAACAGCTTATCAAGTTTAAACGTGCTGCTGTTGTTCAGCCGCTGGTTTCCTCTTTCTGGCGCGAAATGGCCGATAAACAAACATGAGAGACGGACTCGCGACAGAAAAGCTGATCAGCTGATCATTGATCAGTTTCACGATTGAAGTGGCAGCAGGAGAGAGAAGAGGCTGTTCAGGTTGTTGAGCTTAATGCTGGAATGCTTTACAAACATTCAGAGATGAACTTACACACTTGCTTTACTTCTCTCTGGGATAACTTTCTCGGAGATGAAATGCTAGTTTGGTAGTGAGGCTCCAAATGCTGAACCAGACAACAGATCTCGCACGCCACAGCCGCTCTATCACGTGATGCATACTGCTCCAACACGCTACGGTTATGAGCCGAGTTACGCCATGTCGCAAGTTTTGTGAGGTGCTTTTTTGATATTTAATGGATCGGATTACATTTTTTATTTCTCTCCGATATCCGATCCAGTGATTTAGGTCAGTATCGGACAGATACTTAATATCGGATCGGTCCATCTCTACTTTGAATGGGGTGAAGTCGTGTGCTGCTGAATTGTAGATTTGTTGCTTCACTCCTGGTAAAAGAGCCGGATTCAGCCAATCAAATCCCGTTAGAAATATATCAGTAGAGCGTGAGGTAGCCGGCTGTGGAGTTCAGCATCAAAGTGAAGGAGAGTTTAATCATCACCATGTTGTTTAGTAACAGACAGATGCTTTGTAAGTGACAGGTGTTTGTTGCTATGGCAAAGACACCCAGAAACATCACAGCATCAAGTGTTGAAGTAACGCAGAGCCGCCACTTTGTATGTAAACTAACTTCTGTGTATGTATATGATATTTTTTAGGTAAACAAAATGCTTCAGATGTGTTGTACTCACTGGGGAAAAACACAAACATCAAATTTACACATAACCATTTTGTGAACACAAACATGCTGGAAAAATAAGACAAGCAGTGGCAGAGCCTACTCACAAATGCATCTCGCTGCATTATTTACAGCACTATTTTATTTGATCTTGATATGACGGGCAAACATCTTAAGCCGAAGACGCCACACACTCCTTCCCCCGGGCATCACATAGATCACATAGTAAAAAGACCAAGTGCTGTTGGTTGATCATGAGTCCAAAAAAGCTAATTAGTATGATTTTCTGGATTAGAAAAAATAAAGGTAATAGACTAACATGTAAAAACATTTTCTATGACCGGAAATACCTCAAAATTGACATCAACTATGTACAAAAACATCAATATAACATTTATATATATATATATATTTTTTTATCTTCTATACCCACTAAAATATACCAACGAAGCAGCTATTGGTCAATCTGAGGAACTCGTTCGGCAACGTGTTTTTGAAAACAGTTTAAATATCCTTCAGCTATAAGTGTGAAAACTCCAAAACAAAAATAAGTAGGGAAAAAGGAGAAAACAAAAAAGAAAGACCATTATATAAATTAAAAAACAGAACCCGACAAACGTCCTGTGTGTATCCCGTGTGCCTTTTTTGGAATACTGCAGAGTGTGAGGAGGTAGGCTGCTTCAGCCAGCTTCTCCAGTGAATAAGAGTTTGTTCGAGGATGGGCCGCTTCTGACCATCCAGCAGGGAGCTCCCGAAGCTTTCCTTTTCAGTTCGTCTTCGTGTGCGTGCAAAGATTCAGACGCAGCTCCATGATGTGTGATGTAGGCCACAGACAAAATAGAAGGGCACTTTTTTTTCTCTTTTCCCCAAAAACTCGGGATGAACTCTTGTGATGAAATAAGGGAGAGGAGACGGAGTCTAGAATTAGGGGTGGGGGGTCAGTGGGGTTAGCAGCCTTCTTGTTTGTCAAGAGTTTGTTTCACAGTTGAATCGAATATCCACCCAGACTAGCACAAACTTGGCAATATATATATATTTATATACAGTATATAACCTACAATCATGAACAAGAGAGACACAGGAGATTCATCCTTAAATACAAAAAGTCTCTTCTGGCGTCCGAGCTTGGACTTGCTGTAGTGTGTGTTTGTGGCATCTGAAGAGAAAAATAAGGTCCTGAGATATGCACTGAGGGGCTGCTGAGGAGAGTGTTTGAGTGTGAGCTATATAAAACAACAAAAACAACAAAAATATATTTAAATCTATAGCATCAATGAGTTTGTGTGGGATGTGTACAGTATGTTAGGAGGGGCTGGACCGTGGTAGGGCCAGTATTCGTCCGTTGGTCTTTCCCCCGTTCATGTGTGTGAACGGGATGTGATGCTCCTCGTAACTGCCCCTCAGGCCCATGGAGGAGGCCTCGTCCCTGTCCAAACACTGCTCCCTCTGCGAGTACGACGAGGGGTCCAGTGGTATGCTCTCCATGTTTTCCATGTCCAGGTCGAAATCCTCGCTCTCTGGCGGCTTGTTCTCCTCGCTGTAGAAGAAGGAGACCTCCTGGAAGGTTGGATGCAGGTCCTCCCGCAGCATCTCGATGATCTCCTGGAAGGTGGGACGCATCTTGGGGTTGTACTGCCAGCACATCTGCATCAGGTTGTGTCTGCAGGATGAGACGGGGAGATTAGGAGCTGAACTGTCTACATCTTTATTTTTATAATGTACTTATGGTTGTTCTGTTAAGAATATTTCAGTCAAATCAACTTCACCTGATCAGGCTTCATAGATACGATATTATCCTTTTAATAAACAACATTAAAAACAAAACCAACTCCCTGATTTATATTATCCCCTTCCCCTCACCTCTGTTGTCCATGTGCACTGATTATTTTGAGTCACTGTCCTGCTGCAGCAAATGCTCAGACATCAACAGCTAAAAATATGGCCACCCTGAGAGCACACTTTAAGCAACACCTGCTAAAAACTGCTCTGCCCAGCTGTTTTAGGAAACTAAAAAGTAAACTGTACATCTGTTAGCAGCTTCTTTTTTTTTTTCTTTAAAAAAATATTTACATATTTGCTCTCACAGCTGAGTTCAGATTTAGCACCCTGCACATTCCATTTTATAATGTATTTTAGCACATCGTTAATAGTTATTTATGAACATCATGAAATCCTATGCTTCACTTCCAATCTCAGTGATCTAAATTGAATAAAGTTCAACTTTTGACTGTGGACTTGTGAAATAACTGCTTAAAAGTGTTTTGACACAGTTTGTAGTTTAAGCAGGAGAAGTTGTTTTTCTCAGTGCGTAGCCACCAAATCCCCGTGATCATACTCACAGTCTGTCAGCGCAGTTGTCCGGCCGGTCCAGGAAGCCTCCTTCCATGACAAACTTGAGGACCTGTTCGTTGGACATGCCCTGGTACGGCTGCTCAGCCAGCGTGCTTACCTCCCACAGCACCACCCCAAATGACCTGGTAAACAAGCGAAGAAGAGGGAACGACATGAGGAGAATGAAAACGCAGCAATTAGACCCTAGAATAAATCTGCCTGCAAACATGATTGATGCTGTTAACAGATAGACAGAGTGCAGACAGGTGCAGGTGATACTGATAAACAATGCTGTCTGCTCCCATGTCGCCTAAATATCTGTCATATATTTAAAACTTCCACATGGATGGTTTCAAAAGTGAGAAGTAAAGGATGAAGGAGGAGAAGGAGTCTAAAATTCACACGTGTCACTAACCAGCAGTCTGAATGTGCAGTGAAGACGCCGTCCTTCAAAGACTCAGGTGCCATCCACCTGACGGGCAGCAGACCCTTCCCTCCTTTCCTGTAGTAGTCGGTCTCATAGATGTCTCTGGTCATACCAAAGTCTGGAAGGAAAACATAAATCAGACTCCAAATTACAGCCAAACCTGCACCAATTATCAGAAAGATCTGGTGGTTGTTATTTTACATTCACTATCTGCTGTGATATCAGCTTGTGTAACCTTGTGAAGTTCCCTTTTGTATTCAGGATATATCTAATTTATCTTAATTATAAGGGTGCCATTACCATTGCTTCTGCTCACACCTGTTCAGTCAATACATGGCACCTAAAGCTGTGGATTTGAATACTGTCTTAGTAATGTCTGATGACTGAATATAAACACCCATCAGTGTGACAGTGCATTGTTGGCTTTTCATGCTTCCACTATGAGGCACCAAAATCTAAGCAGTTTTTTGTGCCCATTTACTTTATGAATTCTTACCTCCTATTTTGACTGTAAGATCGTGAGCTACCATGCAGTTTCTGGCTGCCAAGTCTCTGTGAACAAACTTCTTGGCGTTGAGGTAAGCCATGCCATCCGCAATCTCAGCAGCCATCTGGATCATCTCCTTCAGAGTGGGTGGTGGACGGCCAGGGTTATTCTGAGGAACATGAGACAGACTTTGAAATTCTGATCTACCAACAAAAGGTTTGGCACAGTTAGGGCTGCTCGAATTGAATTTTAATCACGATTACGATCTGGGCTTTCAACGAGTAGATTATTAGCCCCTCCCTCGTGCTTTACTCTCGTGCTGCTCCGTGTGGCAAATCGAGCGCACCTCTCTGCATTTCGAACACGTGTCACAACAATTAAGAGCAGCGGTCCCCAACCTTTTTTGCGCCACGGACCGGTTTATGCCTGACAATATTTTCATGGACCCGCCTTTAAGGTGTCGCGGATAAATACAACAAAGTAAAACTAGTACCAGTACTGAAAAAAAGAAAATTTATTCATAACACACGTGAAAAGACCAAGGAAAACAGAGTAAACGATAAAAACGATAACAAAATAACACTGAATACCGATTTAAAAACCCTGAAAACTATACATTTCACACCGGAGCCTCAACTCTCGCGGCCCGGTACCAAACGACTCACGGACCGGTACCGGTCCGAGGCCCGGGGGTTGGGGACCGCTGATTAAGAGGACCCGAGGGAAGCTCGGAAAGCTAAGCAGAAGTTATTTGGAGAGGAGAGAGTGACTGCCGTTGGTTGAAAAGAGAGGTAAAAAAAAAAAAACTTCAGTGGTGTGGAAACATTATGGTTCATGGAGTCAGACGTGGATCAAGTAGACATAGTGTGTAAACTTTGCTACAGTGTCGTAGCTGCACCACAGAGCAACACTGCAAAGTTCACTAAACATAGATGTTTACATTTTTCATTTATTTTTTATATTGCAAACATTTGCACTGTTATCAGTATTTGCACACTATTTTATATTATTTTTTTAACAATCTTTAAAGTCATTATTCAATACATTGGTATTGTTAAATAAATATCGTCAAATAATCGAGATTTCAATTTCAGTGAAAATAATCATGATTATCATTTTTGCCATAATCGAGCAGCCCTAGGCACAGTCATTATATTATTACACTTTAGGTAAATTATTGACAAGATAACACATCGTACACGGTTACACAACATAACACTCCGACACAGGCTCGACTTTCAGTTTGAACACTCAGAACTTATCAGAAAAATAATGAGGTTTGTGCAGATGTCAACAAACATAGCATGTCAGTTCAGAAACACTTTTGCAGTTTTCTTAGTTTTGAATTCAATTTAGTTTAATCAATTTAGTTCCAGTTTAATTTCCAGAGTGAGTTTTACTCATTGCAAATTACATTTTTAATCTTAAAAATGTTCAATTTCAGTTTAAGTAGTAGTTTTTCATGATATCAGACTGAAGATCAACCAAGCAAAATATTGTACAAACACTTGACTCATTATCTAGCCATACAGCAGATTTCAGATTTCCACTGTTTGTTGTGTTAACTACACTGTTTCTCAAAACTATGCCTGAAAAATGTAGCCAACTGAACAGTTTCTGATTAAAAAAAACCCCCAAACACACTTTTATGTCCTAAATCCTCATCCAGCACACGTCTCAGCTAAAAAGGCAAAAGTGCGCACACTGAACACACATAAATTTTTTGTTACCATACTGTATTGTTAACTCTGTGATTGATCAATGATGTTCTTTTCACAAGTTAAATAAAAAAAAATGCAAAAACTAAAGTACAATAGTTCAGAGAACGGACACAGTTTAACATCTTCAAGTTAAAAACTGAAAGAAAATAAACAAAGATGGATCAATGAGATGTGTTTTAATCTTATGAAAATTAGAAAAATAAAAAGTAAAATTCTGGACTTGTTCTCTTTCTGAGGTCTGGTCAGGTCACCGTAGTAAAACAAGAAAATCAATATTAAGTCATTTTAGTTTTTAGATTAGTGAATTATTATAACCTTGCTCCCAACACACCAGCCACCCGTTTCAAGGCAGCTGCCATGTTTTCAGTTGGCTTTACTGCTAAAACCTTCTGTCAGCATCCTGCAGCTCAGCCCTGCTTCTGCTCTAACAAAAACGCCATCTGCATGTTTACTTAAAAAGGCGCCGCATCGCTTTGTACACAGAAGCCCCCTCAACATGTATTAAAAGAAAATGCAGATTTTGATATTGAAGGCTTCAGTGTTAATGCCACATAAACTGATCCATATTTGTGCACACAGTCTCTGATGTAACACACTATTATTCTGTAGATGTGATTTAGTCCCAAACAATCTGACTGGAAACAAAATAGCAGATGTTTCACCAGGAAAAATACCCTATGACTCCAACTTTGTTAACAGCTGCTTACTTTAAACACTGATGGATTTAAAGTGTTGTTTATCTGCACTTTTGCAGTAAACTGAGTGTATCTTTAAAGCACCTCTCTAGATAAGACCTCACTAAGAACCAAAGTAGAGCCTAATGTGTCAGTAAGAGCAGCAATAGCTCCTCGACTGAGCAGAATTAGCCCAGTTAAAACATGACGCTTTAAAAGCTTTTATGCTGCTCAGTGTAAAAATAATTTCCGCATCCAGTTATAAAAGATTGTTTTGCATAAAGTCAAGAAAATGCAACCTAAGTCTAGTTTGCCTATTATACTCACAAAATGCAGAAGTGAAAAGAAGAAAAGAAACCAGAAGTACAGTCTGAACTAAAAGAAGAATAAACATAATTCAAACTAATGTTTTACCTCAGCGTCGGGTCGCAGAGAGCGCAGGAAGCTCTTCAGGTCTCCGTGGGTCATCAGCTCCATCACCACCAGGGTGGGCTGCCCCTTAGACACCACACCCAGCAGACGCACCTGGCAGATAGAAACATGGGGATTTTCATCTTAATGTAGTTTAGTTTTTTCAAAAACGGGAATTAGAAGTCAGCAGGTGAAGCAGGTGCTTGCCTTTCACACAGCTCTGATTTTAGTACATTTAGTACTTTCTGTTCTAAATACTCAAAAATAACAGCTAACACACACACACACAGCTACGGCCCACTGCTTCCAACCCCACCTTAAACTTTTACACATCGCCAGTAACCAAAACCATCAATGTCCTCTGCTCGTGAACAACATGAGAAAAACATGTTGCTTCTCTTTACCACGTGGTGGCAGCTGAAGGCTTTCATGACGGAGGCCTCGTTCAGGAACTCGATTCTCTCCCGCAGGCTGGCCGACTCGTTCACCGTCTTCACCGCTACTCGTGTTTCACCCTCGCCTTTGACAATGTCCTTGGCAATGCCCTCATAGACCATGCCGAAGGAGCCTTGACCCAGTTCCCGCAAAATGGTGATCTTCTCCCTGGGCACCTCCCACTCATCTTCCTCATACACTGCAAAAAGAAAAAGGGAAAGAAAAAAACATTTAAATACATAGGAAAACAGGCATGCCCATCATTACTAATAATAAAATAAAATAAACTATGTGAATAACATTATGAAATTAAATCCAAATTTCATTAGTTGTACTGCTGAAACCCCAAAAATAATCAATGTTTATCAACTAATGCAATAGTAGATCTTATTGGATTAAATCTTTGCAAGTGAGAGTAGAAAATGCAGCAGCAATTAAATTCATGCTAACAAAACTAATTTAATGAGATCCTGCAGAGATGTCGTGGTGCAACAGTTAGTTTAATAGTTGATCCACCAGGAACAATTTCACCAGCCAATCACAAACCAGGGGATCCAATCGCTGATAACGCTGATGTGTAATTGCTACTAAGTTGTCAAAATCCCTTAAATGAGCTAAAATCATTAACTATTCTGTTGTTGACAGGAGACCCAAACCCTGTTTACCATCAGTGCTGAGATACTCGGGATTTGAAGAGGCATAGATGGGCCCGCTGGGTCCTTGGGTTTGACTAAAAGGAGAAAAAAATAAAACAAGCTTAATAAGAACACTGGTAACACGTCGAATAATAAGAAAATGACTAATGAGCCGGATGTGAAAGATATTTACCTTTTCTTGAACATGACGAAGCCTACCAAAGCCACAAACAGCACCAGGACAAAGCAGATGACGGGCCCGATGATGATCTTGACGACATGCAGAGGATCGCCTGTTCAACAAGTCCAGTGAGTCAAATTTCAGGTGAAAAACAAATACAAGCTGCACACAATAAACCTGCTAAGCTGGGATCAATATGCTGCTCTGTGATCCTAATCTGCTTCAAGTACAAGCTTTTGATTTGGTTTAAGAAGACTGAGTCATGCCAGGTGTCTGTCTGCGTGTTTTCAAGTTAGAATTCTGCATTTATTTGTATTTACACTCATTTCTGAGCTGTACTCAGAGGGGTTTTTCAGCAGCAGGTCAAAATAAGAACATCAAACTGTATAAAATTTAATATAAGCACCTTGGTTTCTTAGGTAGGACCACAGGAGGTACTTTATTAAACACGGTTTTGAAAGGTTTTATAATTTTGTGTGCACAGCAGGCCAATTAGATTATTTTTGTGTGTCTAAAACAGACAACTGATTTAGCAGGATTTGGTCAGATCAGGCAAGACTAGAGCAAAGTCACCATGCTGAAACTTATATTTACTTATATTTGTAAATTAATATCCAAACACTCCATAAAGCTAAGTTCAAAATCTTTGTTTTAATTTTGCTGGCACATTAGAGTGCCAAGTTTTATAGAAGAGAGATTACTTTTTTTCTTATTAGTGCATAAATCAAAATATACTGATAGCCAAGAAGAAAACATACATTTTCATCATGTTTTACAAAGAACGTGATATAGATCAGACTGTAATAAATGGACAAACCCGTCTACACATGCCTTCAGAAAACAGAAGGTGTCCGTAGACAAACCATGTCTGAACTCATTCTGTCTACTTACTTGGATCCTCGACGTAGAAGTACGTGGGCTCGGTCCATGATCCGTTCCCAGCCAGTGAGGTGGCCCGGATTCTCACCGTGTAATTCCCAGGATGCATCACTTTCAGTCTGCAGCCGCGACTCGCTTTGTACATGTTCCTCGACACGCAGTAGTGCAGCTCCTGCGGAGGAACAACGCGGCCGTTCAGGTTTGGAAAGTTTAAAACTTAATTTAGACTCATTTTGTTTCATATCTGTGCGTTAAAAACAAGCTTGTTACTCTTTTGGTTTGTTTTGCACTACAAATAAAATCACCAGCATCAACAAGATGTTCTGACTAACTGATCTCTATAGCAACTAAAACGTGGTGCATCGTTAAAATGACTCCTCCATTAAGGTTATCTCCCAAATGACATTAGTGAGACCAACAGACCAAATAATAAGCGTTGCTTTTAGCCGTCTGTGCTGCGTGGTGAGCTTTAAGCTGAACAATTTGTTTCTTCTATATTGTTTTCCATTGAAAGCCAAAGTCATTATGTTTAATGAGAAAGAGGAATATAAAAATTGCTTGGTGTAAGAACCATTTGCATTGGCATGAACTTGCAATGAACTCTGCCATCCAAGATTCAAACTATTACATATACTAAGGCAGTAAAGCCATGACAAATGTGCATGCAGATGTGGAAGCCTGTGGACATGTTCACCTCAGAGTCACCCAGCTTCTTGTAGTTGATCTCATACAGGATGATCATCCCATTCGGGGCTTGCGGTTCCATCCAGGTGATGTGTACCGTTTTCTCTGTCACCTCGCATTTGATGAGACCCAAGATGTCATCGGCTTTGTCTGTGGCGAACAAAACGACATGAGTCATATTTGTGTGAAGAGTTGGGCGTGTTTGGAGTAAATAAAAGATGAGCTGCTCATATTAAAAACTGTTTCCTGTGAGCCAAAAGCTCAGGGGTCAAAGGAGCTTGCAAAGAAAAGCGCCTGGACTTCTTTAAGTTGCTTGAAGACGTTTCACCTCTCATCCGTCTTCAAGCAACTTAAAGAAGTCCAGACGCTTTTCTTTGCAAGCTCCTTTGACTACGATGACCTGGATGACTGAGAACCTTCACAGACAAAAGCTCAGGGGTTCATTCTGTGCTAAACACTCTGTTATACACAGGTTTTTACTACTTTTGGCTCTGTATGATGTCCCAGAGAGGGGAAATCCCAAATATGGTCATTTCTTTTCAAACTTTCTATTTGCAACAAGGAGCGAGTCAGAAGAAGGTTAGCTAAAAGAGATCCGGGTTTATTACACAGACCTACATAACCAAGTTCCTTGGTAACGTTAGCAATGCCTCTTTACCTTCAGGCATTGTGCGTGCGCTGACATATGCCGCCATGCTGCAGCGCGCCGGGTCGGTTGGGTGGTTACAGGCATGGACCTCGATCTGGTAGCTGGTGAAGTGGCGCAGGCCGGAGATAATGGTGGACTCCTTGGCATGGACGGTGACCACGGTCTTGGTGCTTTCAAAGGCTTCCTCATCCTCGGGGATGCTCGTACCCGCGCGAGGGCTTGGTGCGGTGGTTAGGAAGGAAAACGTTCGGTTGGCGATGCCATTCAGATCACGCCGGTCTCTCGAGCGTCTAGATGACAGAGGTCAAATTTAAAGTTATTCAAACACAGAAACCACATTACTTGTTATCTGCATCCAACCCTTTAAAATTATTTAAAAAGTCAGGCCAATAAAACAAACAAACAAACAAACAAACATAGGACATTTTTAGCGACTGTTATTGTTCCTGTGCAGGTTTGTTGTCAGGAGTCTTACTTGATCTCAAAGACTTCATTGTGTAGGTAATTCTCAAAGGTTTTGCGGTACTCTGAGTCCTCTTTTTCCTTCTTGAGCTCCTTTTCGGTTTTGGGGCAGGCGCAACATCGTGTCCCCTGGCCCTGCTCCTCTGTCTGGTTCCACTTCTGCTCCTCATCACTGTCCACCTGAGTGGGCAGTCGTGACGGCACCTTCATCCCTAGTGACACGTAGTCAGGAGAGAATAAAAATGCATTTCAGCCAGGCAGTTTGGGATGACAGGTGCGATAAACACGGATACACAACACAGTCTTATGCACAACCCCTCGCACCCCCCATGCCCCGGTGGCATGTCTGTCACTGTCATCCCCAGGTCCTCATTCTCTCTGCTGGAGATAAATTACGAGTGACACGACCTCCCTGCAGACTCCCATCTCTGTATGAGCGAGCGTTATGGGAGTTTAAAAAAGGAGCGATTGCGTTGACACAGACGGGCAGTGATGGAAAGGCACACACGCAGGCTGGGCTACGACCAAAATAAATCAACTAAGATATGAAGTCTTCCTGAATTGGAGTTAAAGTGGATGAAGAATATGGCTGTTTTAGTACCACGTTTCATTTAGTTTCAGTTATGCACTGCAGCCCTAACACAAAAGACACAACTTTACTCAATTTCATTTCCTTGTTTAGTGACTTTTAGAAAAAACAGGCCAGTGTTTTGGTTTGGGTGACTCATTTCCTTTGGGAACATCATTTAAAATATATTTTAAACAGTGTGTTTTCTTTTTGATTATTCAGTTTGTCTTTCATCCACTGGTCTCCTCCATCCTTTGCCTTCACCACAGGAGGTCCAAAGGTGCCGATGGAGGAAACAGTGGCTTCCTGAGATAATGAACCCGTGGAGAGGGAATGAGTCCCAAGTCATCAGCTAACAAACAGCTCTGGTGCATAGAGCCTGCACTGGACTGAGGGAGAGACCCCAAGTGTCAGACACAAATGAAAGGGTAGTACAACAACCATTAATGATGTTTGTGCGGGTTCACCTACGGAAACTTGTTAAGACTCCCTCACACGGCTGTAAAGACAAAAGCTGGATTTTCAATACCAGAACAGCAATGACGTAGTAGCTCATCTGGGGCAGAGTGCATCAAATTCAGAGGTTATTGGACATATTTAATCTGAACTTTGAACCTATCGTGGAGACCTATTATTATGTGCAAGTCTGATCAAATTCTTACCAAAACTGTAGGGGAATTAGTGATTCTAGTGAAATGTGGATATACAGTACGTTTCACCATGACCCAAGGTCACTGGTCCTTTGGCTAATGAGACAAAACAAAAGATTTATTCTGAAAACAGATTCAGCAAATCTATTAGTTATTTGTTTTCAGGTGCTGAAAGTGAAGCCATTGTGTTCTCACTGGTCGGGCTACTTGCACAGGAGTTATCTGTAGAGACCGGCACAACAAAACAAAGAGGAACCTGCCAGTTAAGATGAGATATCTGTTTTCAAATTAACTGAAAAGCAAAACAACAACTATAGATAAAATTCAGTTAATTGCCCTGCCATAATAAATACACTTTAGGTTAAATAAAACTATCACAGCACTTTCCTTTCTTCAAGGTAACAAAAGCCATCAAGAAGAATTACATCACAAAATATTTACTGTGTCATACGAGTAGACTGCAGCAGCTTGTAGTAGTCAAGAGCCTTAAACTGAGACGAGCTCCCGAGCTAATGAAAAGCATTCAGCGTGTCGGACACAGAAGCAGACGCACAAACACAAAATGACCACAAACAATGTGGCTAACCCTTCTGGCAGTAGTCAAACTTGTAAAGCTCGCTGGCCTCGGGCTGACGCTGGCAAAAGACCAGGTAGTGAGTGATGTTGCCGTTGGGGTCATTGGGAGGTTTCCACTTGAGGATGATCTGGGAGGAGGAGTTGGAGGAAGAAATGGGGTCCAGCGGTACCGACGGTTCTGGGGGGAAAATCACAGAAGTAGCCGATTAAAATGAAGCAACACGTATATTAAGCACACAGAGTAAAAAATCGCCTTATTTATCCCAAGAGTGCAGTTCAGAAATACACAGAAGACTTAATAAATACTTAAATTATGATTTTGCATTAAAAGAACAATACTGAGATTGTTACTCATTGTTAGTGATGTGTTCAATTAGTCATTCATGATCTCCCTAGATCATAGGTGTCAAACTCTGGCCCGCAGGCCAAATTTGGCCCGCAGCCTAATTACATTTGGCCCGCGAAGCCATACCAAATTACTATTAGAGCTGGCCTACTGGTATTATACAGCTAATATATATATTGTTTAGTATTAAGTTTGCTTGTTCCATATTCAGTTTTTCAGCAAAACGTGTTTGAGTCCATAAGAAAAGATTCATTCTTATATCTGGAGGAATAAATATATTTCAATAAATATTAACGTTAGCCCACGACTTTGTTCCAGTTTTGAATTTTGGCCCACTGTGTATTTGAGTTTGACACCCCTGCCCTAGATAGTCAGACTCCCAAATTTGGGAAATCTTTGTTTTTTGCCCAGAGTGTTTTATCAACACATGGATGGCTGTTTGCGGGACGTGAATACTCTGACCTGTTACCAGAATTGCTGCCAAAAAAAATTACTTTTCTATATTTACTTTCTTCCTGTATTTGTGAATTCTCTGAAATTTGCCAGGAGGAAATTAGTCTTTCCACTATTTTACCATCACATAGATGCATAATAGAATGAATAAATAAGACAGACAACATACACCATGTTCTTCCATATATTGGTGCATAAATTAAAGAGCTGGATCCAGGCCGTGTCACCACCTAGCACTGCTATCTGCAGGACCATAACTCAGCTAAGTTTAAGCTCCTGAGACCCTGCATACTTATGGGGACATTACATTTGGCTTTTCTGCACCCTGTACACTCTGCTCAACACAGGCCTGTTGCATCCCAAACAGCAGCTGCCGTTTCAGCAGATTAAAACAGTTTCGAAGTTATTGAAGATTGTGGTTATCTGCTGCAAAGGACCGTCTGGTTAATGTCTAAACTCAGTTTTGACTATTTTCACTGTAATTTTCTACTGATTATTCATTTTTCCCCCTCACTCACATTTAATGAACTAGGAACATCTCGCTTCAATGTACACATATTAAAAGCACCAGGAATCTGAATTTACATAAAATAGACTCTCTACGGGTCTATTTTATGACTCTCTCTATGAGTCTATATTGAGACTCTCTACTCTCTTTGAGATGAAAACTTGCACTGTTCCACAGATCGGGCTGCGGTTTGATCATCTGCATTTGTTGTTATTGCAGGACGAGAAGTCCTCTTTCTATCCAATTTGCATTTCATACTGAAACACGCTTACTGGCACAGTTTGGCTCTGTGACCAGCAGCTGCCTGCTCAGGGTATTCCCCGTCAGTTTTGTTATTTGTTATTACAGTTTGATGCTTGTAACGTGCAACTCTCACAGAGCCCAGCGTTTCAGGTTACGGGGAATGAAGATCGAACTTTTCATGGGTGCTTTCGGCAGTAGCTTTAACTTTTTCATTCAGCTGCAATTTGATGACAGTTTTACTGAAACAACTAGCTATAGCTTTGCTTCTAGTTTACTGTAATTACCCCGGTGATTATTTTGTGGTGTCACATGCACTGATGTTGACACTGAGTTAACTGCTGGGGGTGTGTGTGTAATTTATACAAGTGTGTGTTGTTGGTGAGGTTTAGTAAATATGTGGGGGGGGGAAATCTGACAGCTTTGCAAGTTTGTTTTTCTTTAACATCTGGTTTCATGATCTGGAATCTGTATCAGTTGATAACAAAAAGCCCTGCAGATCAGAAAAAATAGGTTGCTAGCTTGTGGGTTGATCAGTGACTGGCATCGCCCTGTATTTGATCGCTGACACATGGCCTTCTTTCTGAGTGTGACGTAGATTTTTCGAGTAGGAGGAAGAACAAGAGACACTTCAGATCTCAAAAGTGTTCTGGCCTGAGATGGAGTATCGTTATGACGCTGCCGAGCTTCCAGTGTTTGATCAGGAGAGTGTACGTGAGAAAAGTGGGGCGCCAGACTGAACCCTTGGGAGCTGCAGAGACCTGAGCTCTGTTGTCACACTGTGATTATGTTGTCCTTGTTTCTTGCCACACACTGGTCAGACCACATTGTCTGACAAAGATTCACCAGCAACAGCTTATTTGTAATGACAGCTTTGCCCTGTTGGTTAGATTTGACACAGGCCAGGAACCCGGAGCGCCTGCCAGACGGGTAAAAAAAACAAAACAAAAAAACCCCAAAACCCTGCTTGACATGGCTGTCTGTGTGAGTGATGCGCCTCTGCTGGAAGCCTATTTCATGTGAGCGAGAGATGTCATGTTTCATGCGGTTCATCTGGAAGGAAACGTATATTGTCTAAAAGGAAGCTAGCTAGACAGGCCATCACCATGGTGCACACAGCGAGATCTGTGGGTGGCAAGGTACAATTAAGCAGTGGGGAAGAGCACGGTGATGGCTGCTTGAGTGACTGATACGGACACCTTGCACGCGGTAAGGCCCTGCAGGTCTGTGGCACTGTAAGCAAATCGTGCCGTCTGTCTTCCTCCTCCTTGTTCTTGTGCCAAGGACATTTTGGCAACAGCAACACACACAACACTGACTCCACCAGTCAATGATAGTAACACCGCGGGATGAGCCTAAAAATAGCTGAATTCTAGTACAGGACAAGATATTGACCTTTTCCCCTGTGAGAATTTCACAGCCGATGACCTGCTTTTGAAGAAGCTGATACATCTTTAGCTTTAGGTTTGCAGTGGTTTCCATGTTTAGATTACACAGAGCAATTTTTATGCCTGGTTTGGTAGGACAGTCCTTAGATTCAGGTCCAGAACAGGCTTGACAATGCAACATCATTGATGTCTGAGTAGTGCTGTTGCTTCTGTCATAATGTTAAGGTAGAGTCACAAAACATTTTTGGTATTAAAAAAACAAACTAGTGGAAAACAGTCGCAGGTAGTAAAGTTCCTGCATGAGGACAAAGTCTCCTAAATCAACTCCAAAGTCTTCAATCAAAATATACTTCACAATTCAACTACATCAAGGCAATACTCAGGTGGAAGAAGCTGCGATCCACTCATCACACTTACTTGTGGCATTGGTGCGGACGTAGATGATCTCGCTCTTGGCTCCGTGGACCTGGTTCTCGTCAGAGGCCGAGAGCTGGGTTTTCACCATAATGGCGTATTGCGTCCACGGCTTTAGGGGGAAGATTAGATGACCCGGTTCGATCTGTTCTTTTTCTCCGTCTGTGGCTCGGCGTGGAGGGTCCACGTCGGCGATCACCCAGCTGTTGGAGCCGCAAGCGTCCTGCCCATCAAACTCCGTTACGTTCTGAAACGGTCTGTTGTAAGAAAAATAATTTATCGATTTATTTCAACAGCCTACAGAGGAAAATCTGCTCATATAAGATTACTGATGTTAAGAGTGACGCTCACAGCGCTTCTGGTTAGAAAGGAGGGTATTCCAGGATGTTATCTTAAGATTTTATCCGTCTATAGGGATCACTTTTAATTATAGGAAACTTTTGAGGGGCCAGTAAACACTGGTGAGCATGTATCAGATGTGTGAGTACAGACAAACAATAACGTTCTTTAAAACTGATCTGGTCGCTTTAAAACATACTTTTCAGATGTTACTGTATCTCTGCTGTCCTCTGCAGAGTATCTGAGCAGCTTAGAACAATATTGGTTTGGCAGAGAGCCGAGTCAGATTCTGAGTCTGATTGTGAGAGTGGCTGACTGATGACTCGAGATGAACTCACGCTTCTTTGTACAGCACCATGAAGCCCAGCAGGTCTCTGAAGTCTTTCGGCCAGAAAGGTTGCCACTTGATCATTATCTTATCGCTCATGGTTCGAATCTGGGTAAAATTGAGCATGTGGTTCTCACCTGAGAGCACATAAGACAGAAATAGTGAAGGTTAAAGATAATGAGTAATTATGCAGGTTTTTAAATCTCTGTTGACTGGAGAAAACTAAGGAATCATATCTGCTTTTGTTCATTTGTGAGAAGATTTTCATGAACTCCACTTGTTCAGCCAATTGTACTTTTCTAAACTTAAATTCTTCTTCAGCTTACAAACTAAATCCTTTTTCATTTGCTTTGCTGAACATGTGTAAAAGCACATCTCTTGCTTACAAAGAACTAACAAAACTGGGTTAACAATTCAAAAGCACAGCCGACATACAATTAAAGTCTTCCAGCACACAACAACAACAACAAAGGTCTCCTCAGCGCCGCTGTCTGCAGCTTCACTCCTACATCTTTACCAAATTTATCAAGGTCTTTGATAAAGAAAAAAACGAAGGCTTTTAACATGTCAGTAAAGAAAGACGACCTTGGCCTTGTGCATCTCTGTGGCTCAATTTATGAAGACGCACTGCTCTGGCATTCAAATGTTTTCTGTGGCCTTTGCAGCAGAAGTAAAACATGGATGACAGGAAATCTACCTGAACTCAGAGTTATCAAAAACCCTGATGGCCGCCAGTCTTACCCCCATCACCCTCCTATTAGATCCACCTATGACGTCAATTTGAAAGTCTCACATTGTCTATTTGTAGAAATATTGTATTCACAAAGTGAGGGTGACACAACACTCCATCAGCCTTTTACAGCTGAGGGGTAAAAAAGAGACTCAGGGCCAATCAGAAGCTGATCATCAAGATCCCAACTATATAAACACAAGTCCAAGTTACACAGACTGAAGATCTGTGGGTACAGAGTGGACCCCACTTGGGAAATGTAAAACTTGAAAAGTGACTATGGAGATTTTTATTTATTTTTTTGACGAAACTGAGATAAAATTCCCAGGTTGATGAGAAATCATGAATTTCTTCAGTCAAACCTTTGGTCCAGCAATGTCGAGGCACCATGCTGGTGCCAGGTTTTATAACATCCTGTTAACCAGCTCGTACACATATGAATTAGGATGGAAAGGACACAATCAGAGCAACGCCTAGATCACCAAGTTACCATGCATAGCGGTTATTAGTGCTTTGCTTTGTTGGTTGTTCCTACACAAGTTACACAATGTCGGTAAAAGGTCTGCAGGAAGACTTCTGCAAACACAGGACAGGAAATGACCATCATAACAATAACTATGAGTATGTTTGCATGTACCAAGCCCGACTCGGTGTTTTTCGTTGCTATAATAACATCCTGCAAAAGCCGACTCGAGGGCCGAGGGTCTTACATGAAGCCTGGTCTCCGTTGGTCTTAGAGGCGATGTCGTTCTTGACCTGACGATCTTTGGTTCCCGTCACCTCCTCCATCTTGCGGATCTCAGACATGCAGAGTTTGGAGTTGTAGTGGAAAAACATGCGCCCCTGCTGGATGGTCAGCTTGTGTTTGGACCAGTCCCAGAGCTGCCGCAGGTTCTGGTTGTCCAGTGCATAGAAGGAATAATTCCTGGAAAAGAAGAGTGAAGACAGCATGAACATACTTTAATGATACATGACATTTGGCTGAGGGTACAAAATGCTCCTTTGAGTAACATGAGCAGGAGGTTATCTGAGCATGGCTAGTCTTCAATTTATATCATGTCTGTCCTTTGCTATTTCTTCTGTAAGTGCAGCTCATTGTGCTGCAGGCGTCTTCCACTTCGTCTCAACGAAGCCTCGTGTATGATTTGGGAAAGTCTAACCAGAAACGGCTACCACAAAAAGACATTTTGAAAAGGTCAGTCCTTCCGCTTTTAACTCATAATTACAGGACATGGCAAGGATGAGAACAGCTAAGAAGAAAGAGTCTCACCCGATTTCCTGCTCCTCTCCACGAATAACACGGAGTTTACGGAAAAACGAAAGGGACACGAGGGCGTAGGAACGTCGCACTGTCAGGTAGCCAGTGATCTCCTCCAGCTGGCCCAGACTGGCCTCCAGTTCAGCAGCTATGTTGTCTACAGAAATCCCCCAAAAAACAAAAAAAAAACATGAGCTTTAAAAACTGACTACCGATTCTGCAGCATGACTCATAAAAGACACACAACAAACTGTTCTCATTCATTTGTGATTCCCATTTTCTTTTCATCTTTTTCCCATTAAATCGCAGGCTTACTTTGTAAATAATATAACTGGATTGATTTCAGCACAGCGTTTATATTTTAATGACTGCATTAAATATTCACATCCATTAACTTTCAAATGAAGAGGAACTTCTGCACCACTGTACATCAAATCTAAATGAAACTATGAGCTTGCTGTTTGTTCCTATTAAAATTTATTTTAGCTTTTAAAATGTTCAAAAATCATCACACATCTATGTTTTCCAGAGTTCCCATAGCTTTTATTTTCTCTTTAATTAACGTTGCTGGTTGTTTGATTGTACATTCTGGAGTATCTTCCTGGTTTCCTGCAATGTCAACATCTCTGTGTTTGTTGTTCTGCTGTGCTGATCTGCTGCACGATGTAATCTGATTCAGCCAAACAAACCGCACACACTCACTTCCTCCACGCAGGTTGATGACCAGGCTCCCGTTGAGGATGGTGCAGCCTCTTAACTCCTGGGCAGCAGTGACCGAGTCCACGACTTTCAGACCCAGACACACCTTGGGGCACAGCCCTGCGCAGGGAGTGCAGTTGAGCCTAAAGAACAGGAAGGAACAAGATGAGTTTTGAATTATATTCTGCTCTCTC
>NW_005187432.1:4100956-4120653 GCF_000239375.1 Pundamilia nyererei | reverse complement strand
AAATACTAAAACCTTAAACCTGCGATGAATGATTTTTGGACAGCAGACAAACGTCTCAAAATCAACTCTGACGTCATATTTCAAGGTGATATGACAACCCTGCTAGTAAACATGTCTATTTACACATCCAGTAGAGGAGGAGTGGCATTGGCAAAGGTTTCTCCTGGCTCAAAATCAGCCTTTTGTTGTGAGGCTATGCACGTAAGCATGACTGATCCAAATACAGTCAAGGCACAGAATCTGTTACTTTACCGTTTTTCTGTCCCTCTTTCTTTCTTCAGTGGAAAAAGGCCAAAACATATTTGATAGGTAAACACAAACAGAGTACATCTGTGCACGTTTTTCTCTCCCTCTCAGCTTACTGAACAGACATCCTACAGCCGGCACACATTTGCTGTGGAAAATGTTTCAAATTGAAGGGATTAAAGTGGAGGATTAGAAGATGGCGGACTGTTTGCTCCAGGTCATTGTCCTGGTTTATGAGGTGAGAATGGCCTTTGTTTAGTAACAGCTGATTAAGCAGGCAGGACAATTAGAGAAAAATGGCAAATAATGGATTCTTCTGGTACGCTTTTAATGGTAATCACTCATTTACAGACTATAAATACTTAATATTTCAAAAATGAAGTACACACTGTGAGCTTTGGCACTGATATAGTTGTATATGAAATTAACAACAGCTTTCAACAAAACAAACCAGCCACATGACAACAGTTTAAAAGCCAGAATGACTAAAAAAAACAAATAAAATAGAAGTTTACTCATGCCGGTGAGTAAAGGAAGGTTTGTTCTCTTTTATTATCTAATCTGGCTCAAAACCCGCCTTGAACTACCCTTGACCCTTTTCCCTCCCGAGTGCCACATCTGCACTTTCAGCCCAGACACTCATCACACCTTTGAGTACACTGCTTATCCTTCAAAGCACTTTCATTTCCACAGCTTAGTTTAAAGCCAACAACAGCAGGAGGACGCCATTGAGAAGGAGGAACCAAAAAAGGGAACAGAAAGGAAGTCAAAGTGAAAAGGATGAAATGGGAGTACAGCTGAATCGCCACAAATCAGCTGCAGCTGGAAAATGCGCTGTCTCTTTAAAACTTTTATACACAAAGCTAAAGGTATATTAAATATTATATTCAGTATTTTTGCTAAAGGTTTTTGGTGATAATAATATAAATTATCATCCATATACTTACACACTCACCCTTTTTCTGACTTCAAGGGGACCTATTATTCATATTTCCAGCTCCAAGTTTTTAATCCCTAGATTTTAGGGTGTCTTTGTATGATTTGCATATCAAAATAATCGCTGCTTATCTTGTGATGAGCAAAAGTGCAGTGCCTCGGTTCCTTTTTCGTCTGGAAGAAGCTGCTTAGCTCCTCTGCATTTAAGGCAGACCACCAATTAAGCCCACTTTCATTTGATTGGCATGACCTTTGAACAGCATGTAGGTCGGGCTTCTGTGCTTAGAGCCAGAGATGGGATGATGTGTGTGTGAGATGACACTAACTCACATAATATAAAGCAAAGAATAGAAAACTGCCTGAAAATGAAAGCTTAAAGCTGTCTGAAGCCCGAGGCTGTAACACTGGTGTTTTCAAACAAAGCACCTCATCTGCTCCACTGGAGATGGATCTGCTTTCAGATGACCTGTCAGGTGTGAATGTACCGCATGCAACTCCATGAATGTGAAGCTGCATGTGGTTCAAACAGAGATTATGTGCTTGGCAAATCCTCTGTGGATTAATAAAGGTGAAATAAACCTGGCAGCAGTGGCACTGCCACCTTTCCTGTCATCACTGACAGACTGCATGGACTTTGTTGCTGCGTGTTGCTTGCCAGACACGCCCTCTATCTGTCCGCAGCCAGCCAGGGGAGTCAAGGCCAAGCACCCCGGGGTGCTGACAGCCTGTCCCCTGATGTTTCACCACTGGCCAGTGGTTCTGTAACAGACGACTACGTGTCCTGAAAGACCGAGCTGCATTTTCAGCCTTTGCCCAAGCAGAAAGACTTCGGCTGTCTGGAGTGTTTGTGCTTACAGGCACACCCACCCTTGTGGACAGCCCAGTCACAGTAAGCGGAGGTGTCAGAGGGACACAGCGAAGGGCACTGGCAGGTCAGCACAAGCACAACACCTATTTGAGGTAACTGCAGAGCTAGAGAAAAGGGAAAACACAGTTCACTCACAAGTGTCTGCATTTACATAAAGATCGCACGCTGCAGTGCAGACACAAGCGTCTGGCTGGTACACAGCGAGCGAGTGAGCAACACAGAAATGTAGGATACTGAGTCAAATTCAGAAATGCAGACGTGCCCACTTTGACCTAGCTGTCTGCGGTGTCTGACAAACACACAAATATACACACAGAAAGAAAAAGAGGTCTCTGTGTCTGTGTGTGCACGTTGCTCTGTGTCTGTGTACACACACAGACACAGAGCAACGTCTGAGCTCAGCAAGAAGACCAATTCCTGCACCGTCATGTGCTACAAACACACACAGTGGCAGCAACACGACCGACTATTTTTAATTCCACATTGAATTTGTTGAATATTTTCTGGTTTTGTTTTTTCATGTTACTGCAGGATGAAAGATCTTTCTGATTGATTGCCTCTAACTAAAAAGAAAAAAAAATGCTCCCTGAAGCAATCTCGCATTTTGTGCCAAAAAAACCCATCATAACAAAATTCCTGCGATGTCTGCTCACTAACAATAGTCAGCCTGCAGTTATTATAAATGCACTGGTAAATGAAAGTATCGCAGCATTTTTAGCAACATGCAACCCAATTTAGACAAATTTAGACGTGTTTGTAGGGAAAATTATGCATCGTGTAACAAAACCATTGAGTAGGTAAATGTATATCGTTGGGGTCTGTGTGTTTATGTTTGCAGCCTCATTGATCCAGTGGCTCTTCTATGGGCCATTAAGAGCCTCTCAGCCTGACGGCGTGTGCACTTACGAGGAGGAGTTGACGGTCGTGTAGCCAGAGGGACACTCGGGGATGCAGGCGCCGTTGTGGATGACGTATTCGCGGCAGTCCGTGCTCTTGCTGCGCTCCTTCTCCCGCTTGCATGTGTTGTGCAGATTCTGACAGAATTCGAATGAGACACAGCGCCAGCCCTTGTAGGTGAAGTGGTTTTCTGGGCAGCGCTGCACGCAGGTACCTTCGTGCTGGAGGCCGCGGCAGGCCACACAGTGACTGGCTGAGTTGGGCTCCAGGCAGCCGCCCAGGCACTGGCTGTGGCAGCACTGGTCATCTTTGGTGCAGGCCCGATGTTTGCACTGAACAGGACACACTGAGGATTGGAGAAGGAGGATGAGGTTAGAAAGAGTGTGCTGCAGGTGAAACGAAGATGACACGAGTTAAAGAAAGGACAGGAAAAGGAGCTTATCAAAAATCAAACACCTACATGTTCTGATTAGTCCCCACTGACACTGAACTTTTACCTCTTGGAGAAACCTCATGTGATCAGATCTCTGTCAGAAGGAGTGAAATCCCTCCCTATTCTGCAAGCCAGCAGCCCCGAGGACCATCTGCCATTGGCCAAGGAGCATACTAAATACAAATAGCAGGGATCCAATACCAAGTCGACCAAAGAAAAATACTTCTCCAGAAGGCTTGGTGAAAGTGAGACAAAGGGGAGAAACTGGCATTTAAAGTATGCAAGTATTTTGCACGTGAGGGCTGGTTAAAATGAGTTTATTTGCAATCCCTTTTATTGTCATTTAAGCTTTGCACTATCCAAGCTCATGAAGTTAAGTAAGAAAACAATGACTAAGCAACTGAAGTGCTTGGGAGACATGATATGATAATCTCCACAAGACCACAAGTAACCAGGGATACTTGTACCCTGGGTGGTATTTATCTGTTTTCCAAGCAGTACATGGAAAGATTAAGTTAATCAGTCAAGGAACATTTTCATGTTTTTTGTGAACTTTTATGTTTGCTCTCTGATTAAATCTAATCTTTTACTGTTGTGCTCATGCCTGTACGTTAAAAGGACTGTTTTTTTAAAGGTGCTATATAAAAAACGTTTAATATGCAACTGTAATAGTTGTTATAATGAAAAGGGCAGCGGTGGCTAATGAAAACTAATTAGCAAACAGCTGAGAAGATTAAATAGTCTGTAAGTTATTGGAAAAATAACAAAGAAGCTGAAAATGATGGATTAAAGGGTTAAAAAGATTTGTTTTGTTTTTTTTTTACTAATTAATACATTTTAATAGCAATATCTGCTATTTATTTGCAATACAATTATGCTTAAAAATACTTAAATGTCCACCTCATATAGTTAGTATGAATTTAGGATTTACCAAACAGACCTAAATGCTGACTTCACATGTTTAAAATTTATCTGAACGGCTTGCAAGGCAGTAAAATCAAATGAAACCTGCTGTTGATTAAGAAGTACTGGAGCTCGTCTGACAAAGACTGGAAATCAGTGATAGAGATCCAAACTTCTGTCCAAATGTTTTAAAATCTCAGCAGCCCTTTATGAAGATTTCTTCTCCCACATCTCTGATCTCAGTGTTACAGACCAGTGTGTGTCATAATTTTGTGCACCTGCAAAACGGTTTTAAAAGAAAATAATATAAAATGCAAACAATCCATCTTTAAGATGTGGCAAATAATAAATCAAACTGTCTGGCTCATTAGAACATACCAACGTGTCTTTTTAATTAATGCTGGGAGAATTATTTCAGAGTTTATTTATGAAGGTCAATAATAAGTAATTTATGTTTTAATCTAAAGTCAGTTACTAGTTTAGCTCGTCATTCGGGTCTGGGATGTTTTGTAAAGGCATTTTTATGCTTGTGTTGCTGCAGCTTTATCCTCCTCAGGCTGTGAGAAACCTTGTCCTGTTTCAATGAAAACAATATTTAGCTGAAGCCTTAATGTTGATAAAACTGCCACACACCACAAAGTGTTGGAAATGATATGATATAACCTAAAAACATATTATTAATTATGGCCTGTGTTTAATATCCATGTATTTCTAAGCTCTTGGCCGAAACAGCCACGGAATAAACAAATGATCTAAAGCGGCTGCAGAAAATGTATCCACGGGCCTCTCTTTGGGAGAATAGAGAGCTCTGCAAGAGAAATGAAAACACTGAAAGATCGCAGCGTCCTGACGGTTACAAAAAATATGCGACTAAATGTCTCCTGGGCGTAAACAAGCTCAACTAAAGACTCAAGTCTGCAGATCGGCTGTTTACACATATGTTTGCTTGTGTGCATGCGTGTAAATCAGTCATTACGTAACAGGAGGCTGTGTGGATTGGCAGGTGTGTGAATGTGCCACACTGTGTTGTCGATGAGTCCAAGGGGAGATGTAGGACTCTCAGAGGTAAATACAGCAGACTGACCTGCCCGCTGAGATTAGCTCCTCATCCACGATAGTCAGATTAAAACCGCTCAGCAGCAGGGCTGATAATGAGGGTACGTTACAGGTGAGGCCGTATAGATGTGAGCATGTGCGTCTTTATGAGGCTGAACTGACATTAAATGCAAGGGGAATGTGTGCGAAAGGAAACAATGAATCTGAGTAACGTGCAGCAGTTGTTGTAGCAGTTTCCTCTGCTGGGCAGCGATCGCTGAGCACCATTCGGATTCAGTGTGCATGTGTTGAAACGGCTTGTCTTCATTAGTGTCACGAGGTCTGCCATTAAATGAACAAAACAACATGTACCCCCCTGTCCTCTTTTATTAACAGAGGTAAGCTGCTGAGGCACACGAGGAGTGTGCTTGGTGAGGGCAGCAGCAATATGAGAATGTGAGAGGGAAGCTAAAGGGGGGCACCGAGCTAGAAAAACAAATGATATAATTGCCCCTTATCAACGTCAGTCAGTCAGGATTTACAGACAGTAGAAAAATAAAATAAACTGCTTCTTGCTTTGACCTTTTGCCTCCATCACCAAAGTTCATTTAAAAGCTGAATTTCTGCTTTTTCTCCCCACTCACATACAAACACAAAGAGACACACATACACAAAAGCTTTACTGTGTGTACTGACTGACTCCTGATCCTCCAGTGTGCTCCATGTCGCAGCACAGACCCAACAGATCCACCCTCAGCCTTAGCCAATGTGTTGGCTGGCTGTAGAAGCTAGCCATTCAAGTAGCCTCTCCCCTTTCCAAGGAAGACAAGCAGACGGTTTAACCCTTTGTGTCCTACTCAAACAGTCATACGCAAACCAACACGAGAGCCACACAGAAACAGGCTCAAGCTGAGGGAAAGCAAGGAGCGTGGCTCCACTCTTTCCATCTCCTCACTGCTATGAATCAGCTGCCTTTACGCTGATATAAACCACAAGCTGCTCCCATTAAGAGCGCCTGGAGTATATTTTAGCATGCATATACATCTCTGACATTCAAAAGAAAAGTGCCAGTTGAGAAAAACATGGTTTCCTTCTGCTACAAACTCATGCTAAGACAATCTTGATTGTGCACTGAACAGCTCGGCGCCTCAGGACGATGATCGTGCCTCATCATGTCTACGACCTGTTACGAGTTCTTACAGATTTCAACAGCTTTGGAAACTTTTCCACCCAGACTGAAATATCGCTTTCAGCAACTGACAGCTCCTCCCTCAGCTGCAACTGCAGTTAGTTAAATGTTAAAGTCCAAGGAAATCCATAAATGTGGTGAAAGATGGCGATGATGTTTTTCCTTCGTTATGCTTTCAGTGAGAATTTTTAAATGCGGAACCATTATAATTAAAGAACCGATTACAACCTCCTATGCAGCAAAACCACACGGATGTGCTAAGATTTTAAACTGAGCAACAAACAAAGCTGAAGTAATACTTTACAGAAAGTTAAAAAAATAATAATATTTAGTCAGTTTTGCCATTAACTCCCAATAAAGTCTTTTCATTTCAGGTTTTGGACTACTGGTCTAAGAAATACTTTGTTAAAAGATTCATTTTGTCCACTCAGAACATCATGTAGGCCTTTTTCACATACAATAATAAATAACACAAATTAAATTTTAGTTGATGCCATACACTGCTACTAGAGCTGGGCGATATGAGATTTTTTCATATCACGATATGTTTTTTTCATTTCAGGCGATAACGATATCCATCACGATATAAGCCAAATAACTATATTTGTAAGATTTAAATGTGCCGTTGCTCACAAGTAAAATGTGAAATAATCAGCAGCTTGTTTTGATTTAAATATTTATTTCCCATAATAAGTTCAACAGGGTAGATGTACTTAAGGAACATGAGACTTTTTCAGATAAATAAAGGCAAATATTGCAAACTACACAAAAGGCAGCCGCTAAAGCGTCTAAGTTTCAAAATAGAACAAACGAAACAGACTAAATTGTCAATTCCACTTAGAAACAAAGTATTAATTCTACAAATAAATCTTAGTTTGTTTTACAGAAGAACAGACAAAACTGACTAACTTTTGTCAATATCAAATAAACTGAGAACTAAAAGGAAATTCTCAATCTCTCCTTGTTGTATAGCTTAGCTTTTCAAACAGTTGTAACAGTTACTTTAGTCTGACAAAAGCCGAATGACGAATTAGCGCTTCCAGTCAGAGACTGAGGCTACGTCCACACGTACACGGGTATTTTTGAAAACGGAGATTTTCCGTTTTCGTTTTAAAAAATAATCCCGTCCACACATAAAGGCAGAAATGAAGGAAAACGCTGCTATGAACATGCCAAAGCAGCAGGTGGCGCTAGATTCCTAACCGTGCCGAAATGTTGGCCAATCAGAAGTCTAGAAGCCTCGGTGGGAAAAAGTAAACAAAGCTGGGGCATAGAAGCAGAACCGAGTCGTATGTGTAGACGGACAGTAACTGTGTGTATATGTAAGCATTTAAACACTGCAGAGAGTAGAATTAACAGTATTGTAGAAATTCATTTCACCGAAACAATAACGTGGCGCACAGTGTGACGCATGCACCAGTTTATTGTATTTCCAGACTTGCTTTCGGCACATTTACAGTGCACGCTACTCTGTTTTTTGTCAGACTTGAAATAGCCGAAATACCTTCACACTACGGAACTTCTATGGCTCTTCTGTTCGACAATCTCTCCGGCGTTGGAACCATCATCTGTTTTCTCTTCGGTCACGCTCGGTTGATTTTTCTAGTCGGCACACTCATTTCCTCCATTACGCGCTGGCTCCATTACCCGCTGGCTGCTTCCCAAACAAACACACGTGCGGCTTGGCACTTGTGCTGTACGTAACAAGTCACGCGACGTGACGCTGCGGCTGTGATTGGTTCGGCTCTGCGCTACTTAATTTGGATCGGCTGACCTTTTTTTTTTTTTTTTTTTTTAGAGAACAAGAGCGGCGAGGTCTATCGCGATAGCTTAATTTCTCTATCGAGTAAAAGTTATATCGCGATACATATCGTTATCGTTCTATCGCCCAGCTCTAACTGCTACTTATTGCAATACAAATTAAAAGTTATGTTTAGCTGCTCCCTTTTTTACAAGCAGTCACTTCTGTGGAAACGGATACACTTCCTGACACTATCCCAAAGGGATTTCTCGCCCCTCTCAGGATTAAACCGCAGCTCTCTAATTTGTTTGATGATGGTGTAAACCACTAGAATATAAAGCTACTATCTCAATATAAATGAGAGATTTTGAAAATGCGAAAAACTGCCGCTCTTTGCAGGATAGCCTCATATAATTACAGTTTGAAAGTTATCAGAAAGGAAATAAATTACACTGTCCAGCCCAATATACACATAAATGTCACCAGCAATGTCACCATTTATACTCATGCTCAGGCTCGCTAAAGTATTTTCCTGAATGACAGTCTCAGACAAATCCATCGTATCCCCGTTGAATTTGTAAGTTTACTCACAAAGTAATGAACATTTTCTCATTTTTATGGTAGTTTCATTTTAATGGAAACAGAATATTAACCAAAAATCCAGAAACCAAACACTTTACATGAAAGTTCTAAATTGATTTGCACTGAGTGAAATAACTATTTTATCCCGTTAACCATCCAGATTATGGCTTCCATGTGGCACAGATTACAATCAATCAATTACAGATACTCCTTATCTCAACTCTTTATATGTTTAAAGCACAGCTGACAAAAGATTCAATTTCTTCCATTTCAACCTCTACCAAAGAGCTGTCAAAGGACAGGACATCAAGAAACATGAGCAAGAAGCTGACAAAGAAGAAGATGACACTGTTGGTGTGATTATTGGGTCATGGATGGGTCTTCCAGCATGACAATGGCCTAAAATATATTGCCAAGGCAACAAAGGAGTGGCTAAAGAAGAAGCACATTAAGGTCATGGAGTGGTCTAGCCAGCCTCCAGACCTTAATCTGTGGAGTGAGCTGAAGGTTTGAGTTCCTCCACCAAGTAACAATTCAATGCTTGTGGAATGAACACTTGTATCACTCAACGATGTGCAAATCAATTTATAACTTTTGTTTTTTGATATTCTGTCTCTCTCCATTAACATGAAACTACCATAAAAGTGAGACGGTCCATTTCTTTGTAAGTGAGCAAACTTACAAATTGAAAGTCACTTGTTCACTGTCCAAACGACTTACTCCACACTCTGCCATATCTGCGAAGTTGCTCAATGATCCTAAATGATCATTATCACAAGTATCCCCTATCGCAATCCATGCAGGCTTAAATAATAATAACGAGCGACCACACTGAAGGAGATACTCATTTCTTGTGCAGTTGTCAGAAATGTTTCAAGGTCGAGACCGTGATGACCTGTGAGAGCGAGGCCACACCAAGCTACCTTTGATCTTCCAGAGCGGGGAAGGATCCAGAGGAGGCTGTTTGGAGGGGTTTGCTATTCTTTCCTTAAAACATGCAAATCCCTAAATACATGGCTGCTTTCTTTCTTCTTCTTTTTGTTGTCAACACCGACGCTGGCAGTTTTTGACGAGCAGAGGTTCTTTCTCAGTTTGATCTGTACCAATTAGACACACTAAACTTGAGTTCTCCATCTCTAATCTTCTGTTTGTACAATCACCTGGTCACATTATATCGATATATCAACACTTCACTTTCCCTCTCTGTCTTTTCTCTTTACAGATGCATGCAAAAATTAAAAAAAAGTATCCTGGTTCTTATTGCTTTATTCCACTGACACGTTGGTCAATTTCTGTCTTTTCCGTGCAAAGTACAGCAGGATTGCATGAAGGCTGGGGAATAAGCCTGCAGAAATGTCTGGCACGTTATCTCATAAGCTGAGGTTTCATTTGAATGAGGCGGCAGCGCTGCACAATAAGGCGCTCAATCTCCCGCGGCCCAAAAGGGACAGCAACAACCAACACCGCATCAGGTCTCCGTCAGCCTATCAAGTCAGTGCCAACTTGGAAAAAGGGGGTGAAGAAAAAAAGATTTGCATTGCCCAGCTGCAGCAATGTGGGGTGTCAGAAAGACAGAAAAAGTGACGCACTCAAGTTTTCAACAGGTCCACTGTTCTGGACCGCTGAGCAATTAAAACACAAACTGCATAAAGAGGTTCTTATTGTGTTGTTTCAAGCAGTTAAAGCGCTATAAACTGTAAAGAGTTTCTACATGTTTTCATTAACCACAATCCTCCCTGAAATAATTTAGTGATTTTTTTTAATTTTTTTTTAGCTTTTTCCTCTTTTGGCGGTGATGAAACAACGACCTATTCAAACCTTTTTTGCATTGAGATCACATGAGAGTTGAGAAAATGCCAAACAGGAACGTGGTGGTGCAGTGGCTGGCAATTAAAATTCCACAGCTATGACAAGGGTAGTATTTAGTTTCTATGAAAGAAGGTTTTTGCTGAAGGCCCAGAAGAAGAAAAAATGAAGAAAAAAATACATTTCTGTTTGTAGATGCTAAACTCAAGGATCGTGCTGAAAAAAAGGCTAACAGAGAAAGACCTAGAGTAAAGAATAATCTGCCCTAATGTAACCGATTAAAGACAGATTGAACTTTAATGTGGGAGTACGAGTTTGGGTGCGTTTACTTTGCACAACAACCGTGGGAAGGTGCACTCAGAGAAAGTGCTGCATCGTGTTGGGATATTTTTGCTAACAGTTTATTTTCCGTTACTCTTTCACAGCAGTATATCCAGTCTCTGACTCCAGCTTCTTCTAAACTCCAACTTGTTACTGGCTGATCTGATGTTACTCTGGACACCGCTGTTAATAACATCAGCTGTGTTGACAGAGAATCACATGTGAGCTGCCTGATATATGGCTCTGATGACTGATCTGACAGGTGTTCTTCAGTGAGACAGGTAAAAGTCCAAAGAACAATCTGCAAATTTCTTTCTGTACAAACCTGCATTTGCCTTATAAACTTGTTTCTATGCATGCTTGAAATGCATCAATAAATCACTACACCTATATCCCGTTTTCCTGCAGCATATAAAAGAAATAAGGGGTGACTCAAGACTTATGCCTGTGTCTGACACAGGCGTTAGCTGTTTGCCACCCAGGGCTGGTGTTTCATTCTGACTGATTGTGTGTTGGTGACACACTCTAATGAAGACTTGAAGTTGATATACACTGGTCTGTTTTTTTCTGCCAATATGCTGAAAGAGTAATTTTAGAAGACAGAGTGGCTGAGTCATTTTCTATAGTTATTTTTGCAAGACATAATATTTACAGAGTTATCCAGGATTTTATCCTTTCCATCACTGAATTCATGATTTCAGCTCATCTAAAGCAGTAAAGACACATTGCACTACCTGACACAAACTCATTTTACTACCATAGCACTGCCTGTCGGGAACAGATGTGATATTAGTCCCTACCCCTCCCCTCTATACATGACAAATGAAAGTGCAAAGGTGGCAATTAATCAAGTGGGTGACATTTAAGACCTGATGCTGATTTGACCAAAGTCTTACAGAGAAAGGAAAATTTAAAAAAAAAACAACAACAATCCACTGGTGATGACCAGCGACACCACTGCTAATAACATCTCACATTTCTTCTTTTATGTGTATTTATTTATTTGAAACGTTGAAATTTTGCTTAAAAATTATTTTGTCTGGACTAGTTAACTGAAAGGTTTAAAAATATTTAAAATAAAATCTGTATCTGTCAGAGAGGAAAACTTCTGAAACAAGTGTGACATAGTCAGACAGTGAACAAATATAAACTCAAAGTACAAGTGTCATGAATGAGGCATCAGTTTGTGTTATTTTCTCTGGTCTTTGTTTTGGTGAAATCTGGTTATAAAAATGTCGACATTTTGAATAAAAAGGGTAGGTGCAATAAGGTGAACTCGTTTGTGTTTTTCCCATTTAATTCAATAGTTTTTTTTTGTCAACATTCATTTTATTGTTAGGTGGCTGCTTTTCTATAACCGTCAGACAGAGTAATGGTACTGTGAAATGCTAGTATTAAGAATAACCACGATCATTAAGAATGCTGATATATTATTTATCATTTGTATTCATTTTTATTTTATGCTTTTGTGCACATTTGGTTCCAAACTCTCTCACCACCTCCAAACACAGAGTTTAATTCACTTTTTCAATTTCCAAATAAAAGACAAAACACAGTAAATTAGATGAGTGGTAGCTCTGATCAATAAACATTGTTCTAATAAACTTATTTCAAATTACTGTGGCCACTGTAATCATCTAGAAAGAATCTGATATTGTGAAAGCTATAGATTAGACAAAACCAAAACTCTGATGGGTTTGACATAATGTGTTGCTATAACGATCAAAGCATATGTATGCATGTATCGTATCTGGGCCGATCTAATCAAAACTTTACACAAACATCGTCAAGCAAACAGTGATTATTATTTTTTTAAAACATTTATTACAAATCCCAATTTTTTCCATTTTCATATTCATGTCCCTCCTACAAATGTCATGATCTCCAGCTTTAATTTGAGGATGTCATTTAAGTTAGGATCTGGATATTTTACACTCCAACATAACCGTCGGGTGTTGTTTTTTTTTTTCAGCCAAAAAATGTAAACAAAAAAACAAAAACCCAAACAAAAAAACAAAAACAAAAAACCCCACTATTAATAATTAAAAAATCCTCAAACAAAAACACAGCAGAATCTGAGTGTCAGCTATTCTGAACTTGAGTCTTCTTCTGAGCTTGAATTTATTTCAATGATTTAGTCTTGCCGAACAGAAAGAACTCAAAGTAGTCAATAATGTGTCTTGAATTTATTAAAACTACCTGCATCCAATCTTATTCAAACTAAAGCCACTTATGCCACAGGAGACAAAAAAAAGAGCTGTTGTGTCATTGGGACTTTTCAAAGAGCAACGGTTAACGAGCCAGGTTTATTTGTCTCGTTTAAAAACTTGTCAGCTGATCTGACTCAGCAGCAGCAGCAGGGCTCGGTTAAGACGACTATGAGAGCAACAGGAACCGTAAACAATTTCATTAACTGCCTCCGGCCTCAGTTAATAGAACAAAAACACATAAACAACATGGAAAAGCACTTTTTGTTTTTAATGTTGCGCCGCCATCTCTGTCATCTGAAGGCAGGATATCCACTCTGTCCGTGACTGGAATAGAAATGATAAACAGCGCGCTCATTGATGGGTAATTGCGCTTCCTGCTGGACAGGCAAATGACGCACGCCACAGCCTTGAATCTTAATTTCCCGCCAGGGTTCAATGCCAGGGTCAAATAACGACTACCTGTTATGACATCAAAAGCATGTATGTTATTAATGCAACGTCACAACGTCTTTAATAATCTTCTTACTCGTGATTAACGCTGTCAAAGGGCATCCAAACCAATCACCATCAGTTTTTTCCTTTCTTTTTTAAGCAGATAACATCTTATTTGACTTGTTTAGAAAGGAAAACAAAGGTTACTGTTGCTGTTATAAAAAAAATCTTTTTTACTTGTGATTCCTAAATCTTTGAAAGTGCATATGTTTTAGGTTTCCAGCAGAACCAAGAACAGACTTTGTGGAACGAAAAGAAAATCTCTGAAAACCATAAAGAGAGTTAGGGATTTTCTGAGCACGCAAATAATGAACATCTGCTTGGAAAAACACCCGATATCACAAAGGAAGATAAAACAAAAGCAGCCATCTCAAGGAGTTATTATTTCGCAAGGAGCAGCCATTATTCAAGCAAATGAGAAGCTTTACTTATTCACCACCTTTAAGGCACCAGGATGCCAAAATGAATTATAACCGAGTCTCTAAATCTGCTTCCTTTCACCGAAGATCGTTTTCAAGAGCACTCTTTACGTGGCATTTTGTTATTTTGTGATTTATTTGTAGCCCCGGGTACAAAACAAAACATAACAGGGCTCGGCTCTGACGCATCAGTGCCATTTTATGGAGTGAGGTGTTATGGATTTATACAACAGTGATATTTTTTGCTCCACCGCTCATTGAAGATCACACGCATACCTCACACTCGGCTCAAGAACAAAAACAATCTGGCACAGGAACAAAATATCACCACGGCAACGCAAATGTTATCCACCCTGATCACGCGGCGCTTGAACGACAAGGAACTGCTAAAACATCTGGATCGAAGCTGCATGTAACTTGTTAAGAGGAGATAAAAAGAAACATATTATTCAATAGGCTGTAAAACTGTGGCGAGATGTTTCAAATCCACTATGGCGATGGTGAGCGTGCACGCCGCTGAAGAAACGCCTGTCGGCCCTGCTTTAACAGATGCCTGAGATGTCTGGGATTCCATGGGAAAGGCTCCAGTAGCTGAACGGAGAGGGTTTGCAGGGTGCAGCTCCACAACACTGAGTGCCAGAGCACTTAAGTCAGCTCAAAGAAATAGACTTGTGGTGCGTGTATTGGGGGTTCTGAGGCTAGCTTTATGCTGGTGAAATAGTACTCTGCGACCATGAAGAGCATAGTTGTAGCTGAGGGGGGAAGAAAAAAAGAGGAACAAGTTTTAATGACTGGTGCATTTGTCCCATCTTTTCTGCCCTCCCTCCCCACTTCCTGCCCGATTACAAATTGAACTTCTGTGATACCAATAAGGTCAAAGGAGTCAGAATTTATACACAATTTATCAGCTAACTGGGTTTTAAGGTCCTCATACATCACTGCACAGCTCAACTACTGTATTGTGAACCGAGCTGGTGTTTGCCATGGCCAACTCAAATAAACAGCAACCTCAGTTCAGCAGCTTTGCTCACTTATTTTACTTCAAAGCAACTTTTAGCATTTTATCGATCCTTCCTCTGATAGATGTGCTCTCGTTCTTGCATAATTTTTCCAAAATGCACCGCTTTGTTGCACTGGTTCTGAAAGGCGCTTCTTAAATGTAGTTTTGGTTATTTCTAAGTAAAAAGACAACTCCATCTGTGGTGCGATAAAAAAGTAAGAAAGAAAGAAAACCAAATAGCTCACAGATGAGATGCACACTGGCAAAGAAGCACAGCGGAAACATAAATAAAAGAAAGGGAATTCAGACATAAAATTGGGGTTGTGCTGCTTCTTTTGGATGGAAAAAAAACCAGCTTCTGGTCCAAATTTGTGACGTCACTAAACAGCAGTTTCAATCCTTTAATAAAACCACAGCAGCCTGTATTAAGGAGGTGTGATACATTGTGCACAGTGTAAGTGAGTGAGTCAGCTTGTGTTAGCGTGTGTTTAAAGGTAGAAAAGCTGTTTAGGCTCATCAAGGACACGCCGTCTTTCACACACGGATCTGGATTTTCTACCTTTGTTTTAGTTTGAATACCATTTAATTTACGTCTTGCAGCTGGGGTGTGCAGAAAGCTACAGATTTAAGCTTTCAGGATTAATATTATATAAATCATAGGAAATCAGCGTGAACGAGTGCCGTGTGTGAGAAAAAATGATTCATGGGATGAGTGGAGGAAAAATACCAGTTTAGCTCTCAAGTTTCATGACAAAGATGGAGACACCTGCCGAGTCATAGTTTAAAATAAGAATATTAGCGATGAGTCATTTAAGACACTTTGATGAAGCTTTTTTAAAAGATTTTCTCAGAGGTGACTCAATTTTCCCAAATAATAAAACTTGGTCAGAAAATCCTTCATTTCCCTACAAACAGCTTCATGAGCAGCAAAGTTTGTCTTTTTTTCTGCGAGCTAAACTCTCCACAGGTCAGCCTTCAGTATTTTGGTCTCATAAAAGTGTCTGCCGCTACCGAGGCGACACTCTAGGCCTCAACGTCCATTCATAACCTCGGAGAGGAAGCGGTCCACAAAGACAGGAAACAATTGGGAAGAACACTCCGTGAACTTCTACAACCACCATTGTTTAGAATGGAAAGGGATTATGGCGCCAGCGCTGACTGCTGCGTGATGGACCTGCGACAAGGTCGACACAGAGGACTGGCTTGAGGTCAACGGCGAGGTGGGGCCCATTCCCTTACCCCCATGGTGGCTTTGCTTTTCCTTCCGATACGGCCTGCATGAATAACTGATGCGTTCATATCCACGATTACACCACAATGTTACTCCCGTGTTTCCTAGCAGCAAGAGTAAACAATGGCCGCCCGCTCTGTCTGCACACACACACACTGGCAGAGGTTATGTCCCCGTGTGATTTATAGTCCGTCTGTTACACAGACACACTGACCCTGACAAATCTCCCAGTTCATCTCATGATTGGAGCGCAGATATACATGGCATGAGCCCAGGGTTATTTTGGGCGCTCCATTTCAAGCGAGGTCCGGCACACGGTCGTCACCTGACCCGCTCGGGCTGTTTCGCAACAATTCCCCGATTGTCAGAGAATCAGCCTGCACACACATTGAATTTGAGGCAGGCTGTGTCTCTGCAGAGAGCTGTACTCCACCTCATGGATGCTTATTAATTATGTAGCAGACACAGGTGAAAGTTGCTGTGGTGGCAGGGGAGGAGGAGGATGAGGATGGTACCTGCTGAGTGTCGCATCTCTGGCAGAGACTATGAACTCCTAAAACACTGTTTCTCCAGCGTCCTTCAAGCAGTATTTAGCAGTCTAATATAAAGATCTCTGATACCAAACACAGCAATTTAATGCTCGCCTAAGTAGTGTATGATGGAAAGCTATATCACATTTCTGTTGAGACTTTGCAATAAGTCTGACAACTTTTTATGTAATCCATTAATTAAACAGTACCCAGATACCCTGTAGAACACAGATGGGTGGAATATCCAATGACAATTTAATTTTTTGCCCTTTATGAGCCTCTGCAGGGAGCAGTGGTGACAGTGTTAGTTTCAAATCTCAAAGCTTTGAAACTGTCAACTGACTGGCAATCACACTTTCCGTTTGCGCCAAGCAGCCTGCACGAGTATATTCACACATTTTTGTAGCCAGTGCGGCTGCGTTTGTGCAGCGAAAGACACACTTAAAGCCCGCCCAGCTCTGTTTCTCTTTTATATCACTGATAAAACAGTGGATGCGCATACTGAAGTCTGCACGTGAGCAAGAGTTGAGACAGCTTTTTTTTCTCGGCTCTGTATGATGAGCTCAGCATTTTGTTTGTAAGAGCCAGCCAATCAGAAGGAAAAAGACTGAGGCACTAAAACAGCTTGTTTCAGACAAAAGACGCCGAGCCCAGTGTAAGAGAAATAAGGATTATTTTGAACTATGAATCCTGAAAAATGCTAAATGAGCATTATAGGTCTACTTTTTATGACTTTTTAGCCTCTCAATGACAGATAATGCCTCAATAAACCTTCATTTCAGTAAATGTGATTCTTCATATGTTCCTCAAATCAGAGCTAAACTGTTAGCTGGTAAGTGAAACACTGCGCACTAATCCAATTTGTTTGTTATTTCTTCAGGCACATTCGCCTTACAAATTAAAAGACTACTAGATAAGAAAGACTAGGGGACAGCGAAGAAGCAACGCTGCATTTAATTCCTCATCCCTCTCTCTCATGTATAAAAGGACAAATCTGACAGACACATTGGAGAAATGTCTGTCAGCAGCGTTAAACAGTGGAAAATATTAGGATCATCAGTGGAAGTCCCGGATTTCTTATTGAAGCACATCCAATATTTTCAGCTGCCAGCACCTTTAAGGACTCAGGCTTAGCTGACTTAACAGCCAAACGAGCCGTGCCACATAACAGCCATTACCAAACCATAATCAAATGCCCATTATCTTCAGTTGAGCGTTGGCAAGAAACAGCACTTCATTAAAAAGAAAACAGACTCAAGTACAACATTCCCCCTCGTGCCAGCTCACAATTTCAGTTTTTAAAAGGAAAATAAAGGCCTGGTTTGTTTCTGAATGACCTGACTGGTTGGCTTGCCTGTTGAAGCGTCTGCTCCTGATTGGTTGTTTTGTAACAGCTTACTGTTTAAAGCCTTGTAACTCTGGTGCTGACAGAAATTGACAGCATCATCATCATCTCGGTCCTGTCACTGGCCTCCAGACTCTTTCTATTCCTTCTGTATTTGTCGAGTATGTTTCTTTTCCTCCTCCTGTTCTGTGTGTGTTCTAGGGAGTTTATGCCCAGTACATGTCTTGTGTCTTGTTTGTTCACTTAGGGTTAGGCAGCATTCCTTTCTGCAACAACATCTCTGTTCTGTTTGTTCACTTTGGCTTTAATGCACCGCGGAGTGCGCTGCTTTCGGTTTAATGTCATGTTTTCTCTTATATGAATAAATAAATCACTCTTTGCTGATAAACCTGTGGTTACCCTCGGTTACACTGCAACTCCCTTTATTCTTTTATATTAACCTACTTTACAGAAAAATGGGGAAAATACAAACATTGCACTTTATTTGACTTCATTTCACAGTACAGTTCTGTTGTACCGTGTCACGAATGATGCTGTAAGTAAGTCTAACGAGTGTCTAGCGGTGATGATACAGCTCCAGTGTCCTGGCACATTTCCCCAGGCTAATTTTAGGTGAATATTTGGTTACTGGTGTTGAATAGTGACGTGGCATGTCTTAACCTGTACAGAAGCGGAGCACCGATGGAGTTCGGCCTTAACCCTCCAAACAACATCCAGGCTACAAGAGAGTGTGATTTTAGTAAATGACCTAGTTAAAAAGAGCTAAAATAAAATACATATAATTGACTTTTATTTAACATTATTTACCTTTTATGTTTATGTGTTATTATTCAGGTTATTTGATATAATGACTTCAAAGCATAGTCTGTTTTGGGCCTAAGTAAATACAGTTACTAATTAATCCACAACTTAGCTGTCTAATTGGGGGGTGATTGTGTCATTTTCTGTAAAAATTAAAAAATAAAACAAAAAACATTTTTGTATCTTGGAATGACTAAACTACAGAAACACTAGTGCACTGTACGTGGATGTGTATTTTCTGTCTGGCATTTAGTTTTAATGAAACTTCATAACAAACAGAATTGAAGCTGAAATTGGACATTTCAAAGAGCAAATTGCAAATATAAAGAAGGGAGCGGGGCGGTGTCTCATTTTTGCCACTATTACGGCTGTTTACATGGTGTTTTTTTGCGCGCCTGTAGCTAAATCTAATCAAATTTGGTAATGAGCATCTCCGGTAACCGTGCTTTGCCACTATGCTGAACGGAAGCTTCCAATTTGGGGTAAAAAGGAGGGGGAATCTGCAGCGGCTGCTCGCCGAGAGGCTCAAATTACCCCTGATATAGAAGCAGGGAAGAGAAATGGGTTGTTACTCCAAACATGGGAGCCGAGCCAAGCCTCGTGGTTGCGCAGCTTTGTTTCGTGCTGTTGTACAGACTGCAGAAAGAATGTGTGTGTGTGTGTGTGTGTGTGTGTGTGTGTGTGTGTGTGTGTGTGTGTGTGTGTGTGTGTG
>NW_005187432.1:4082923-4100936 GCF_000239375.1 Pundamilia nyererei | reverse complement strand
GTGTGTGTGTGTGTGTGTGTGTGTGTGTGTGTGTGTGTGTGTGTGTGTGTGTGTGTGTGTGTGTATAAGAGACCCACAGTCACCCTTGGCACTTAACCACTGTCTATCCAAAGCTTCCTTTAAAAATAACAGTATCACAGTATGATAAATTTTAGTTCTTCTTTTACAACAAAATAAAAAAGCAAAAAGCAGTAAAAGTGATTAATTATTATGCATTAGAAAGAGGTTACATTACATTTTTCTTTTATTATCAGGTGTGTTCCTGTGTTTATATTTAACATGCATGCATGTTCCTTTGTGTAAATCATCATGGAAATAAATGCAGCAAGTTTTTGGAAAGCCTCTAACTTGAAGCACTCCTGTAGGTCTATAAAAAGCAGTGACAGAGTACATCAGAAGAGGACACCGAATGCAACACTGTGCCCTGTGGTTCTAGCTGGAGCTTAACGGGTCTTTTTCATGCTTTAGTGAAAGTAGGCAAAAAAAACCGCAGGTCACAGACCACAATACCGCAGGCCCATGATTGGAGATCAGTGCTTGCCAGCCAACATCTGGCCTTGATTCATTGTCTCGATTAGGAAATCATCGGTGAGACTTTTTATTTAAACACTTCCGGATTAAGATTCACCGCCACCGCAAACTGACAACAGGTCTTCTGAGCCGATTCTGCAGATACTTCAGACGGACTTCAGATGGCTGTGAACCAAGTGGCCACAAGCAAAAAAGTCATTAGTGGAAAAACTATAAACACACTTCTCAGTGGCAAAGGCGCTGATGAGCGTAATAATGGGGCCGCGCTCAGCGCAACAGAAACTACCGCTGCTGCAAACAAACACTGGTTCAGTGGACTTGTTAAACTAATCTAGGCAGTCCCAGTTTTTCAGTGGGAGCCGAAACTCACACCAGTGCAAAACAATCAGCCACAACCTCAGTTTCATGACTGTTAATATTCAAACTGTCACTGCCATTGATCAGTGGCCATGAGTATTATTCACTGACACTTGGGAAATGGCTACAATTACAGCTAGGGCTGCTCGATTATGGCAAAAATGATAATCACGATTATTTTCACTGAAATTGAGATCACGATTATTTGACGATATTTATTTAACAATAACAATGTATTGAACAATGACTTTAAAGATTGTTAAAAAATAATATAAAATAGTGTGCAAATACTGATAACAGTGCAAATGTTTGCAATATAAAAAATAAATGAAAAATGTAAACATCTATGTTTAGTGAACTTTGCAGTGTTGCTCTGTGGTGCAGCTACGACACTGTAGCAAAGTTTACACACTATGTCTACTTGATCCACGTCTGACTCCGTGAACCCATAATGTTTCCACACCACTGCAGTTTTTTTTTTACCTCTCTTTTCAACCAACGGCAGTCACTCTCCTCTCCAAATAACTTCTGCTTAGCTTTCCGAGCTTCCCTTGGGTCCTCTTAATCAGCGGTCCCCAACCCCCGGGCCTCGGACCGGTACCGGTCCGTGAGTCGTTTGGTACCGGGCCGCGAGAGTTGAGGCTCCGGTGTGAAATGTGTAGTTTTCAGGGTTTTTAATCGGTTTTCAGTGTTATTTTGTTATCGTTTTTATCGTTTACTCTGTTTTCCTTGGTCTTTTCACGTGTGTTATGAATAAATTTTATTTTTTTCCAGTACCGGTACTAGTTTTATTTTGTTGTATTTATCCGCGACACTTTAAAGGCCGGTCTGTGAAAATATTGTCGGGCATAAACCGGTCTGTGGCGCAAAAAAGGTTGGAGACCGCTGCTCTTAATTGTTGTGACACGTGTTCGAAATGCAGAGAGGTGCGCTCGATTTGCCACAGGGAGCAGCACGAGTGTAAAGCACGAGGGAGGGGCTAATAATCAGCTCAGTCATTTTTAATGATCGTTGAAAGCCCAGATCGTAATCGTGATTAAAATTCGATTAATTGAGCAGCCCTAATTACAGCACTCTAGCATGGTGGAGGATCCACTCTTAAGGCACCTCCTCAGTTCAGCGTCACTACTCCCTGTCCAGGATATCCATCCTCATCACCGAAGGAGGGACCGCTGGCATGTAGGTGTAAACAGACAGTATAGTAATGAGGTAGCTCTTCTGTGTTGTGCCATCAACTTAGCTAGAGGTTGTTTGGTTTTCCTGATACTCTTCATTCTCTCTGGTTGTTTATATACTACTACTGTATTTTGTGCTCTCTTCTCTTTCCCCCCTTTCCCAACCAGTCACAACAGATGGCTGCCCCTCCCCGAGCCCAGGTTTCTTCCTGTTAAGTGGGAGTTTTTCCCTTCCCAGTGTCACCAAGTGCTTGCTTATGGAGATCAAGTGATTTGGGGGGTTTCTTTTTAATATCGTAGGGTCTTTACTTACAATATAAAGCCCCTTGAGTTCAGTTGTTGGTGTAGTGTGTTATTTGGGGGTTGAAAGGCACAGAGATGCTGTGTTTGGAGCTGTACCGATAATCTTGACACATATGGGATCTCCAGTGGCTTCAACTGAAACTTTACGGTTCATAAACCTGAGACTGAAGAAGACACTCAGATGAGTGATGAAACGTTTCTCCCACTGAAAGCGCTGCATGCAGATGAACAGAATCAACTTTCTGGGATTTCCTTACCTGGATTATTGAGCATGCATCAGGACATAATGTAGGCAGCGTTGTGTAATGATATGGGCCGACACCCATGTGTAAAACTCTTCTCAGCACTTGAACTTGAACTCTTTATGTGTAAATTGGTGGGCTCGTTGTTGAACAGTAAAAGGCACAATGTACGTTAGACATCATGAACATTCATGATGTCTAACGTCTTCTATACAACGTCCCCACAACATAAGAAATGCCGACACTACAGTTTATTGAGAGTAAACATTCACAGACTAACTGGAAAGGTGTTGCATCACATTAGAGTACAGTTCAGGCAACATTGACACAGAGCTTGGCCTACTTAACTTACCCTAGCACATGACAGAGGTCTGACATTTCAACATCAAGAAGGAGCGACATGCCCATTTTTGTTTTGTTAGGTCTCTGTATTTTATATTTATGAGATTTACTCTGACACAAAGACATGTTTTGTTTCTAACAAATACCCTCATCAGCTCTTATTTAAGTTGAACTGAACTCTGTAAAAGCTGGATGGGTAAGACGTGTGGCAAAAGCCAATGGAAATATTGATGTACCAATGAAAAGAAGCTGAGAAGGGCTCTGCAAAGCTGCCACTAATCGCTGGCAAAAATCATAACAAACTAAAAGGCAAATCTAATTTTTAATGTTAGACACAGTTTCTTATACAATCATGGAAAAAAAAAAAAAAAAAAACACATGATTTTTTGACTGCTGCAAACACTAAATGGTGACATAAAGGGGAGAAAAACTGAGCCAAGTTGATCTCCAGATAAAAATGGTGGCTCGTAAATAGATCTCAACTTGAGATAGAGAAATCTGGACATTATTTAACAATAATCATTATAAAAAGATCTGAACATTTCGATAACTCCCTTGATTAAAAATGTTGAAGGAAACAAATGCATTGAAACACAATAGCCCTCACTTGGTTTTATGTTTCGATGGAATTTCATTTTATTATGACTTTAAATCCACAATTACACTGAAAAATCAAGCTATGAAGGAGATTTTGCTGCATTACATTTTGTACTGAAGCCCTTGTTTTGTGTTGTGCTATGTTGTAAATCCAGGGCACAATTTTCCTTTACATCGGTGACCTTTCAGCTGTCACTCCCCATTAGGCTCAGCTCGAGCCAAAAAGAGAGCCTTTGGTCAACAACAGAAGCAAAAGCAATTCACCTGTGTGGAAATAACAAATATCTTTCAACAAAATGAGCACAGCTTGGGCTCTGGCAGCCCACAAGTCAAGCTCAACCAGCAATCAGTGCCACAACACATCAGCCGAAGCTTCAGCTGAGTTCCTTCTGCACATCCTATTGGCAAAGATCATATGCAATGCCAGTTAAGATGCTTCAGCCTGCATACAAAAACCTACTTTAACTGCACCACCTGTGCTTTAAGCCATTTTACAATCAGTCTGCTGTCATTAATGCCTGCTATGTCACGAGGAGCTCCTGTGGTGCCCTCCATGCCCTTTCATGGTATCCACACGGCCATGCTATCCATACAGGTAGCAATGTTCATATTAATATCAATAAGGGTATAAGCACACAATAGAAATGGGTCAATGTCAAACTGCATCATTCAAGAATGATCACACAGCCGAATACACACAACCTCAAACATTGTTAGTGAAAACTGGACATTATCCTCCTCGTGAAGGCCAGATTTATTGCAGGACTGTTTTTTTGAGACCTTTCAAGTTTTATCTTTGTATATCTAAACTGTCAAGTGTAGATTTAGAAGTGAATTAGAATTTCCAATGAATTTGTATTTAAAAGACATTTGTTATAAAAGAAGGCTTATGACTATCTGAGTCACTGAAAAGTTCAGGATGAATGGGTAGGTGGAATGGTGTTTCACTGGATGGATGGATGGATTGAACTTTCAAGTTAAATGCCTTTTAACTATTACTGACTAAGGAGATTCTGCCATCTTAGTACTTTTAAATCTCAGCGCTGCATTTAATACCGAGATACATCTTCTCAAAAGCCCTTTTTTCTGTTTCATATGCTCCCCCTTGCTCATTTAAAAAAAAATTTATTTATTATTATTTATTACTTATTATTTATTTTTGCGTTTCACTTATATGCAGATGACTTGAAGATTTACGTGCCACTCAAACATCAATTCTTCTGAAGGCCCTGCTGCGCTGTTTCGGGAGATATTTGGACATGGATGGCTTTAAATGTTCTTAACTTAAATGAACAGAAAGCAGAGGTCAATGTGTTCGGTGCTCCTGACTTTGACCTCAGCCCTTTAAAAATGTTTTTAAAAAAATCCTTTGCAAGGAATCTAGAAGTGTGTAACAACAATCCAAGTTTTGAGAAACCTTTGCAGTTTTTTCACCAAAACTGTGAATCAAACTGGCCAACATTGGTACTTCTCTGACATTAGACACCTGAAAACCATTTTTAATGTTTGGCTTCTAAATGTTTGAGTTCAGAGTTCGTTTTATTTGTGTCGTTTTTACTCAGATTTTCTCACTTTATGTTTCCTTTCTTAAAGGCTATCATTTTGTCCTTTGTTTTATGTTATTTGATTTTATTTATTTTTTGTTTTTAATACAGCACTTTAGTCAACAGCTGCTGATTTTTAAATGTGGTATATAAACAAACTTGACTTGACATGGATGAATGGATGTGTTAATAGGTGATTGCATCACAGATAGCACACGTTTTAGTTTTAGTAGATAATCTTAATAAAGAAGCTTCTTACTTCTCTGACAGTGGTTGTGGGTCCAGCAGCGTTCACTGAAGTGCCCATTGAGGGTGGTCGTCTGGCAGGTGGTCTTTCCGACTGCCGCCCCTGGACACACATCGCCACACTCTCTGTCATTCTTGTTGGCCACGATGTAGTTGTCCTCCACCGAGTCCAGGATCTTGGACCAGTCCAGGGTGGAGAGATAGCAGAGATCAGGGTTCTTCTCAATTCTCACAGCTCCTCTGGTGATGTTCATCAAACTGTGAAGGCCGATCTCGCGCAACTGGAGCATCTCAAACACAACCAGGGCATAGTTGAAGAAGAGGTTGTTGCCTCTGATGACCGTCAGGTTGGGGAAGAGTTCGCTAAGGCTCTCTAGCCCGTAAACTCTGAAGAGCAACAGATAGTCGGTGATGACTGTCAGCTTGGGGAAACTTATGCCTCTGAAATCCTCAGGCCTGGTCCTGAACATGAGTAGGATCTTCAGGTGGCCTTCAATCACAGTACAATTCTCGAGCGTCCGCAGGTTGGTCACATTGTTGCGGATGTCCTTGCTTGGACAAACTGAAAAGAGAATCAGAAAGACAGAAACATATTCTTTAGAAACGAGTTCTAGTGTCACATACAGAATAATAAACGGTAAATTGGTGGAGAGGTTCAAATGTACAGTACGCCATTAAGAGTGACGAAACTGTGATGCATTTCAGAAAAATGTTTTGGCTCTTGGGTGTGAAGACAAAAAAAATTTCTAAGGACAATTAATCTTATGTGTTGTCTGCTCTTCTCAGTGCCGAACGTGCATTACACAAGATGTCTGCTCTGTGCACAGGAAAAACAAGGTCGAAGAAGTAAGACGTGACAGATGGGGGGGAAAATAGATCTCTTGATAATTAGGAGATATTTCTTTCCTGAAGAAAATATGTGGCTATGTCCCTAACTTTGATAAAGACCAGACCATCTTCCTTGACATTTTGTTTAGCAACCACATATCTGTCTGTGAGCCTCTGTCAAATATGGAGCGCTGTCATCAACGTGAGGCTATGCTCATCCTTGGTTATGCAGAGTTGATTTGTGGGGTTGCTTCTGTAACTCAAGACCATAAAAAACATTAGCTAATGCATTAAAAATATTTGTCCTTGGTAATGGCCATGTATTGCACCAGTAGCAGATTTGTGGCTTTGTCAGTGCTCACCCAGACACATGATCCTGTTCGATGAGAAATTCCTTAACTATGCCACCCCGCAGACGGGTTACATGTTTTTCTGTCTACTGTATCGCTGTGACGCAACACGTGAGATTAATGTTAGCCAGAAACTATCATTCGTCTGTCAAGTGTTATTTTGACACCACTGCTTATGTTTAGTCCAAAACTCAACAATATTACAGCTAACCCTAAGAACCACAGCAGTTTCTGGGTATTTTTTTGAAATCCTCTCACATTTTTACTCACCCTGAACTAAGTTTCCTGACCTGCATATTTATGTAAACAGAACATGCCCAGCTTGAAATAGAAAGAATTCAAAAATAAGGCACGAATTAAAGGTTTTTGGACTTTTGATGACTCTGCCAGGTGTAAGAGTCATGCAGACATAAAATTACTTTTATTACTTGCAGCAGAAATTAAGAAATATTAATAAATAAATTGATTTCGTCAGCTTTAGATGAATGTCCAGTGTGTTGCAAGAGCTACAAAAAAAACAGGGAGTTGAGTATAAAGAAAACTAAAGGTAATTTCCTAAAATGCCTTTTTTCAAATGAGCCAAACTCTTAACCTCATGGAAGTGCTATATGGGTCACCCCAGCCTTAGTCATGCTGGAGGTGTGCGGCCTGCTGAGAGTGGACTGCATTTGTTTACCAAAGGGCCAACCGCTGAGCCGGGGACATCAACCAGTCAACCGGTCAGCCGTGTGGAGACGAATGTAACCACTAGGTGTACTTGTCTTTATGGCCGCAGCTCATTTTACACCTTCTGTTGCATAACAGTACAAGACAAGCAGAGCACAAACACGGAGTCCAATCACCGGGAGACTGAACAACAAGCGTTTCACTTTGTAACCTTAACCAGGAAGCTAATTCTCCAGCACTTATCTGGAGTTGAGCCTACAACTCGGAGGCGTGTTTAAAACGGAGCGTAAAATGTTCAAATGAGGGTTTCAGCTGCTGCCCATTAAAAGCAGCTCAGTTTGTTAAAAAGCACATTTCTCTTCTTAAACTACACAAAGATCAGCAGCTCTCCTTGGAGGCACTGCTAACTTGTAAGCACATATGACGGGCCACAATCCTTTTACTTTCAGCACATCTACTTCAAATGTAAACTTTTCACATCAAACTGACGGACAAACTGCCAGCAGCCTACTGTAGATCCATTAGGAAACACATTTACAACTACAAGCTTCTCTCTGTATCATACAAGGCCCCACACACAGTCGAGCAACGCCATTAAAAAGAACAAACAACAGCCGAAGTTTACAATACGAAGGGTCAGTGGCTGTGTAGTCACAGCTAAGGCAGAAAGCAGAGGACTAAAATGAGAAGGGGAATAATCACAGGGCGGCGAGTGCAAGTTCCTATCAGTGTACACTTTCAGCCAGGCCAGTATTTTTAGCACCACATTCCCAATAGAGAATCTAATACACTCCAGTCCTACCGATAGTGGCTCACATTGGAAAGTGGAACATAGCAGCCCTGGTGTGTAAGTGAGGAATTTTGGAGCAGCGGCAGAGAAAGAAACTGTCCGAGCACTCTTCTCTACCTGCGAACAGCAAGTTCAAAAACAAAACTCTGGCAGACAAAAACTAAGGCGGCTTAAATTTAGCTCATGACAACATGTCATGACTGAAACAAGACAAACTGGGACCACTGATGAATTTACATGCTCCCCGTATTGTGAGAAACAGAGAAACTGGGAGATTTCACAAAGGTTTCTATTGTCAATAGGCCAGCTCCCACTCTCCATACATCCCTTACTCTGAACCAGAGACTGAAAAGACTGCTTTGAGTCATCAATTAGAGTCGTTAGAGGGGCACATTTCTATTCACCACAGCCATCATGTCTCTCGCTGCCTACACCTTTGAGAGAGATTTACTTTATAATTAATCGAATAGGAGCACTATGATAGACACAAAAGAGCAGGCAGAAATGTATTAATAATAACTATAATAATCACAGTGTAAATGTTTTCCCTAAATGAAATCTATAATGAGCAACAAATCGCACGAAAAGACGAAATAGAATTCTTTTGAGCAACATATTCTTTTATTATGAAAAACTGGGTCTTTTAACACCATTCATCAGCAGGATAAATAGTTGGTTTTGGCCTCTTTGGGCATTTTATTAATTATCGCTCAAATAACCCAGCCTCCATTTACACGTCCACAATATACTACCGTGTCTGGATTATCTTATCTGGATGAGGGGAAAATGCAGATCATTAGCACTGAAACAACATTCTGATAAGCAGTTAGTTAAACAAATAATCAGCTTCTCAGAGCTGGAGGAGATTTGCTGCTTTCAATGTAAATTACTGACTGTAAGGTGAATATGTCTGAGTTCTGAACATTTGGTGCATCAAACGATGAAGAAATATAAAGGACGATTGGAGATTGCGGCTATTTTTCCTTTTTTTTGCGCCACGGACCGGTTTATGTCCGACCAATATTTTTACGGCCCGGCATTTAAGGTGTCGTGGATAGATACAACAAAATAAAATCAGTACTGGTACCAAAAAAAAAGAAGATTTATTCGTAACACATAGGAAAAGACCCAGGGAAACTGAGTTAACGATTAAAACGATTAAAAAAGAAACTCTAAAAACTCTAAAAACCATACATTTCACACCCGAGCCTTAACTCTTGTGGCCTGGTACCAAACGACTCACGGACCGGTACGTCGTCCGTGGCCCGCTGGTCAACGGTACTCTCTCCAATCCCAAAGAAGAATTCAAAGAAAAGCTGGCGCCTGGAAGGGACTTAACTTACAGTGTACACTTAACAGTTAGGTTGGTTCGAGGTCTGAACACCTCGTGATGAATGAACGACTCTTGAGTTCATCTGGAAAAAAACGAGACCAGCTCCTCTAAAGGGTCCTGGTGCAGATGTTTTGGTCTGCACCCAAATGCAATTACATCTTCAGAAATGAAGCGCACCAAGCAGGAAAACAAACCAGAGTTCGGTTTAAACGACTAAACAGTGCAGACATGAAACGATGTCCTGTGAATTTCAGATGACCACAAGAGATGGTGTAAAATAGCCGTGTATCCTTTACGTTGCACGTGCAGAGGTTGAGACACAATACCAATAAAGTCACACTTGTGACCTAGGCGACGCAAGCAACCTGACAAATGGACGTGGTGCCCAGCTGAAGTTTGGAAAGAAGATGAAAGTGAGATGCTTGCTGGGTGCCTGGCCCCTTCATTAAGAATGACATACAAACACCCTTACACCCGGACTGTACTTTCCACATCCAGAAGTCTGCTCGGGTTCGCATGAGGTCAATTTTATCATGGTGAGCACAAGGACCCGTGCCGATGTCCATGTGCTTGCATGTTATTTGTGACCATGTGGACTAGCGGACAGGAAACTTACATAACAATGCACAAATTACACATCTCCAGCTTCCTGTCTGTGTCTGCAACCATATATATACATGGCCCTAAGTGAGCGTGCTGCCTAGAAGGAACACGTAGGTAGGAATGTCTATAACGATACCGGCAGAATTAAGCAATTCTCGATACCCAATTCAATACGTCCATTTCAGAATAACAAAAGAAACGTAATACTTTGGATGCTTTTGAAACTAACTCAACTTGAATTATTTCTTGAAGTATTTTAAAATCAAATGGTACCATCTGTATTGGTTCTGGTGACATCCCTACATTTAAGAGGCAGCACATATGACTCACAACTCCAGTGACTAGCTGTGAATTAACTGGACTCTATTACTCTCGCACAAACCAGTGCAATCCGACGTCACAGACTTTGTATTAATGTCCAACACAACTTGTGCACCACCAGGTAGAAGTTGCAGCCCAACAATTATTTTTAAAGCTAATAATTAAGCAGATTATTATTTGTCATTGTTTAATAATTTTATACATAAAACTTTTTTTTTTAAAGCCAACTGGTCTGGAACTCAACCTTATGTCAATATCACCCAGTTTTCCAGACATGGATTCATGCAGCGTTCCTTTTACCCCTTTTACCTCAGAATCTGGATATTGGAGCTGGGAGTGACGTCATTCCCAAGTTGACTGCATTCCAGTAGTAGCAGATGGAAAAGCAGCCTTTGTTGTGCTCCCTAGCAAGGTAAAGCCATTCATCCATCATTAGCAATACAGCACAATGCCTGGTTTTATTGTGCTTAAAAACATCGCTGCAGCACATCCGCGTGCTTGTGTATAGCTTATATAGTGAATGTTGGATCGCTGCCTGCTAGTGAGTTGCAAATACACAGCAGCGGTAATACAAATTACAAGTTTTACAGTTTTACTTGTGTTTAAGAAGTCAGGGTTGGTGGGGCTTTTCTGACTTTCAGAGTGCGCAATCCAACTTAAGGGTTGGACAATGTGAAAGAAATCTCACATCAGAACACAAGCAGATTAATTCTCTCTTAACCAGCGCATCGACTAATCGCTCTAAAAGCTCTACGGCACATTATTGCACTCAGATTCATTGGGTGATGTTTGAAGGTGGTCTGCTTCACGATGTAATCAGTCTGTAATAAAAGTCAATCAGGCAAAAAGGAAATCCATAGAAGTTGATCACATTTGAGAGAAACTAAATCTACCCACAAGCTCCAACAGTGTGACCCAATTCTATATAATAATGAAGCCATACAGCAAACAAGACCACACAATTAATTTCATGAGTAAGTGCAGACACAGTTATGATGTTACCGTCCTCATAATTAATCCACACAGTTAGCAGATTGTGAATGCCTCGTGTAAATCCCGCCTAGGTCACAAGTTGCACTTTAATTTGAATCAACATGCACTAATCTATAGCTCACTGAAGCTTTAATGCAGAACACAAATTGTGTGCATATGTGAACCAAAGGAGTCAATGCTGCACAGTCTGAGCGCCACAATCTGTCCACTTTGTGCTCAGTGGCACTACGTACAAAACCGCAATCCTTTCACTACAGCTGCAAGCATCAACAGGCACAGAAGGCTTCTGATGTAGAGAAGGAAGTGGATGGGGGGGTTCGGGCTGTTAGGCTGATGGTGTATATTATCACTGAGCCTCAATAAGCATGCAGGAGCGCAAGCACTCAGTGATTGCAACACTTCCCTTTTCTAAGTTTCACTGTTGTGTTGTTTTCTCAAACAGGGCTACAACTAACTGAACATTCACAAACTGGCACGTGATGTGATCCTCTTTAAGACGGGTTTTAAAACCTCAAAGTGAAAATGAAAAATTGCAAATTAATTGTAAAAATAAGGTTTCATTTATCTAACATCGTGCTCAAAACTATTCTAAGAATTACTTCAACTAAATGTTGTATTTATTTAAAAAAACAAAACAAAACATCCAACTATCTGCTATGGAGAGCTCCTGAGCACCAATTACAGCTCAGAAATTTATCATTTTTGAATTGTGCAAGGTCAGATATTACAACAGCCAGAAAGTGACATTACTACGACTCTGAAGAGATGCAACTTTCTTCAGAAATTGGTCAAGAGTCAAAGTCATCCTCCGCAGCGTAGAATCTCTTACAAGAGTCCAGAAAGCAGGCGTGGGTTGAGAGTTTAATCATCAAATATGTCAGCAACTGAGAACCACAGCACATTAACAATACAGTGCAAAAAACAAGGAAAACGTTAAAACCAAAGAAATCAGGCCTCAGTCTTTAAATAGAGTGAAACTGAGTAAAACAGAGAGCCCGACCACACCACAAAGTTCCCCTTGGGATTGTGTGATTTGTATACTGTGGCTGTGGACCAAAGATCATTTAGTACCCACTCAGCGGCACTCACACATTATTCTCTCGGCTGGTTAGCAATACAACCCCCTTTTTATGTAAAAATATAAATCACAACCCTATTATTTGTCCTTCATTTTAAATTTGGGGCGCCTGTTACTTTGCAAAACTGCTGACACAGTGCAGTAGCAGCCAAAACAGCTAATGTCACTACTGGCTTTAACCACCGGGATTCATAAGAGCCTTTTAAAAAAAAAACCCCCACAGAGTTCATACAAACAGCACGAGCACCGAGGTAATTATTACCTCTGAAGTGTGACAGCACGCTAACAAGCATATTTTCTTTAAACAAGGCCACAGTGTCAAGGGTAAAGATCAGAAACTACAAGGTTTCACCGTCAGCATGAGTGGATAAAACGAATGAGTGCAGGTGTGTCAGATTACCGTTTTCGAGCAGTGCATAAATTTCAAACCTGAACGTGCCAACAAGGATTAGAGAGCCATTGTTTCGGATGACAAATGCAAAAATCACACTATTGTATACATGTCAACTGCACTTGTGACTTTGGTACTTGAGGGCACAGTGGCAGCTTGTGTGTAGTGTTTTTGAAGAGGTGGCGGGGGGGAAGGGACAGTTTCATTGCCCTACAATTGCTCTTCTTGTCGGGTGGCGTAAATCAAGGGCGCCAGGTTGCTGGATCGCTGCCTGATTTTTTGACCAAAGTGGTGCTTGACAACAGGGTGCCGGTGGCTTCATGGCGAGCCCCGGCTGTTTAACGCTCTTAAGGTGATATGTTATCATGGCACAACAATAACACGACTCGACCACCTGAGCCCTTGAAGCGCGACGTAAGGGGACATAAGATCGAAGCAGCTCATGCTTTTATATATTTTATATTTAATAATATATTTTTAAATTTAACCCAATCTATTAGACTGCTGTGATAAGACCCTGAATATTTATATATTGATTTATTTGTACTCCAAGTGTTGGAACAGACTGATGTATGGCCTTATTTTTTCGCACTCTTTTTTGTTCCCTTTGCTTTGGTTGATGTTGTCTTTACTAAAACCAAAGTAGCGTCCAAATAACAGCAAAAAAAAAAAAAACAACCCATTTTTATTTGGTACAAACTGCGCAGTTGGCTCAGTGTTTGACATTTCCTCCATGATGTTTTCATGTCACAGACGGGGGAGTCACAGAACAGTCATGTGACAGCACACACAGTATATTTTAAAGGTGACAGTACATAATTTGGGGAAGTACTAACAGAATTTAACAACAGAGCAGGATTACACATATTAGAGGTTCTGAAAGTCGGTTGTTTTTTTAAATTAGAATTAACTAGTCTGTTTTTCCCCCCTGACGTTAAAACACAACCCCAAACTAAGCACCTGTTTCTGTTGCCCTCGTTTGGAGAAAAAACTGTATTTATGTTTTTTTTCCTACATTATTTGCTTTCTGAATCGTAAACTTCTGGCACTTGAAGTCATATTTCCAGTTTCTTGGATGTATGTATTGACAATTACTCTTCTTGGTGACTTGCACTGTTACATCAGTAAAGAAGGTGACACTTATAAATGACTTAAGCTGATGTTTATCACATCAGTTCTGCAGTCGCCAAATGTTCAAAGTGTGAATGTAAAAAAAAAAAAACTCTTTCTAATCGATCTGTGGTACTTTTTACAGGGTCCAGCTAAAAGCATAAAATACACAATATTTACCAAAAATGGTGACGGCTTCAACATTTTCAATTGATGCTTAGTGAATGAAATCAATTCACGGTGAATATGAAGTTTCCATTATTAAGTGAGTTTTTCCATCAAGCTGAGCTGGGCAGCGAAAAACAAGTAGCTCAAAAGATTTTCTGACTTCAACACTGGTCAGTGCAGCTTATGAAATCGAGCAGTGTGGGGCCCAGGTTCCACTCTTCCCGTCTGTGGTTCACCCTTAAGTCTGAGAGGAGCGAGAGGGGGGCTGCACAGCAATTACACAACTCGCTTCAGATTTATATCTTAAAATTCTCGCTCAGCCTGACTTGATGGCATCGCTCCAAACGCTCCTCATTTAAATCTGATGAAAGGCAAGAGACTCTGCGCTTTTTCTTTTTATCCGATTGCCTCTTACGTCAAACCAATGCCATATAGTGAAGCAGTAGGAGTGTCAAAGCTACCTGGGGCTGTGCACACACTGTATAAATGTCATAATGTACATACACGGGAGGGGCTTCTGTTTATCTGTTCATCTGAAAACGTGTTTGTGTGCTTGTGTAACAGAACTGTACCAAAAAGCAGAGCATTTTCTCTTAGATATTACAGTAACTAAACAGGATTAAAAGTGATGAGTACAAAATCGTTTTTACTTTGCAACCGTGCACAAAATTGACCATCAAATGAACCTACAGGCAAACATTTTTGTAAACAAACAACTTGAGGAAAACTGGTTAGCTTACCAGTTTACATCGGACTTTTGAAGATCATATAAAAAAGGCATTTACACCACATTTAAAGTCTGATTTTAACATTAAACATTAAAAATCCACACTTCGGGAGTAATTTCACTGTATAAAACCCAAAAAGTATTGACAGATGCACCAAACACGAGCCAATATTCTTCCACCAAAGGCTGTGACAAGCATTATTTCAACAAGTTATTCTGGCTGGACAATAAGGAAACAACCCAAGAGTTATTTGCAGATTAAAAAAAAGGTTTTAAAATTTTTCTTCTGACCTATAAATCAAAGATAACCTGGAATGAATCAGCTGCTCTGATAAAACTGAACTTCCTGGTATATGGGGCAATGACTGATCTCTGCCATATCACTGCTCTGCTGTGCAGACATCTTTAAAAATGTCCCACACCTTTTCTTAGTAATATTACCCTTATAATAAAGATTCCCACAGTGGAAAACTGTCAGTTTGCAGAGTCACTGCAAATGCCGTTCATTCATTCTTATCAACAGGGTGTAGAAGGGATTGTGAGGGGCTTTAAAGGGGGCTTATTGTCACATTCCTGCACAGAGCAGAGCAACAAGCCAAGCTTAAGCATCTACAATAACAACCAATTAATTCTACTAAATTCTCAGACTACTTACTTAATTTGTTTACAGTTAGTGCAGACTCACACAGCCGATAACTGCTAACCTTTGTCCCTTCAATGCAGGGGCTGTCTACAGCACTGCTGCTGCAGCCTGCGTGCTTTTTATCAACTCACCATCACTAACAAAACAAGAGAAAAAAAACAGTATGGCAATATTGCAGCAGGGTATCCGACTAATCAGCGGGATGTTTGCTTCATTTAAGAGTAAAACCGTAATAATAATAATAATAGTGATTTACTGTGTTTTTGGATGTTCATATAATAACTACAGCAGCTACTACGTGGGTGTAAATATCTGTAGATAAAGAAAACCTGATAAGTCACTTATGAAATCGATCAACCATTATCTTGGCACTATTAAAATATGTGTAAAGATTTTTTGATTGCTTTCGTTAACCCAATCACTGCAACTGAGGAGAATTTTCGCAGCACTTGGCTGTCATTTTTTTATTTTTTAATCAAGCGTAATTTCAATCTGTGCGTTTTCCGCTCTTTTTCGCAAAAAAACTTCTGCTTTCTCTCAGGGTAGAAAACAGGCATCTGCACAGCACAAACAGCTACTTACTCTAAGTTTCACACAGTTTTTAAAAAGAGCTTAACATGAAATGTGAAAATTGGTGTTACTTACTCTCTGCACTCGCTTGGTGACAGCTCATCATAAAGCAGACTGCGGTCAAAACAAACCCCAAAAGCAAAGTCCGGAGCCACATATCTGACACCATGCAGCGCTTACTCCCGGTCGAAAATCAGAAAAATATAAAAAGAAAAACCTCCTGACGAGTAGGACAGCTCGGACTTGAGAGAGAGAGAGAGAGAAGTACCTTCAGGAAACTGGTTTTGTTTTGCGGCGTGGGCCAACAGGTAAACAAAAATAAATAAAAGACATCCCGGAAGATGGGCGGAGGAACGACTCCAACGTGTTCAGTCAAACACAAGCTAGCAGTGCTGCTGCTGCTAAAGTTAGCCACCTCACTGTGGGGCGGGGGGCGCCACCATCAACAAACGCCAACACAGGGCGTGGGTGCTCTTTTATGACTTTAAGTGCTTTTTGGTTGTTATTCTGGCCCAGCTGAGTGTGTCAGTGTCGGTGAAAAAAAAAGTGCAAAAACGGGCTCGCTAGCCGAGAAGAAGCTGGTTAGCGCTGGTGCTACAGTTGAGCTAGCTAGCCTGGCCCCTGCTCCACTCCAGCTCAGGCCACAAGCGAAGTTTGCGCCGCTTTTCAGCAGCCCACTCAGTTAATTTTAACTTCACCAAATGCGACGCGTGGCAACTCGGCTGCAATGCATTTCATCCCCAAAAAATTGAAATGATGCATGCACAAAAATCTTAATAAAAGCGAGCTTTAGTGTGATTAAGAGGGATTTAAAAAAAAATAGGGGAGTCGTTTGCTGTTGACTCGATGGTTGTGGCATGCGTGGCGTAACGTTAGCGTGAAAAAAAGAGGGAGCGAGATAGAGAGACAGAAAAAAGAAGAAAAAATCCCGTCAAGTCCCACAGCGAGCAAAAAACAGCCCAGTTTTCATGTTTGTGTTGTGAATTTTGTCGGCTTGGCTGGAAAACTTCCTCCACAGTCCGTGTAGATATTTCAGCAACACCTCCGCTCTCTGAAAGGCTGACAGCGCAGACTTCGTCGCAGCTCAGAAGCACCACTCTCCTTTTTTGTTTTTGTTTGGGAATTTAAAAAAAAGAAAAGAAATTCACATACACGCTCCAATTTGTGCTCAGTGCACTGCACGGCGGCCCGCTACGGTCAAAAGTGTGTATCTAAACGGGAGGAAAGTAGGTTTATCGGAGTTTGTAGTTGTTTTTTTCCTTTTCTTCTTCTTCCACACACAGAGGTAGGTCTCCCTGGTCCTGTAGGATCCCCTTCTTCCCAGCCCCTCCGCCAGTAAACAAACCCTGCCAGTGAGCCAGATGGGCTTGAGGGGAAATACGGACTGGAGCTTATTGGATTACACAACAAACTGATCCTACTGTCAGCCGGTAACGCGTTAGAAAGTAACACAGTTACTCCTGCGATTAATTTGCAACAAGGAGAAGTTTACCTCGAAAACTGCTTTAGATTTACTGCCGTGTCACTCGATTTGAAACGTACTTAGAACTTTAAATGTACGACTACAGACGAAATAATCGGTCAAATGATCGATATAAAATTCATCAAAAACTCCCAATTAATCTTTAAATTATTTTTTTTTGCATGTTTGTGGTTGTTGTGAATTTGAAAACAATAATCATTTACACTTTATGAAATTTAAAGACCTAAATATTAATGATTAGCTAAAAAATAATCATTCAAGTTGCTGCCTAAATAAATTACTTTACCATTTAGTGATATTTAAGTTATTCCTTAAATATCACTATTACTAACTCCTAATACTAATACTATTACTACTACTAATAATAACAGTAATAATACATATCTAAACAAGCATCTCTTAAAATATTTTTCTTTTCAGGTTCAATTTAACTTTATTCGAGTAGACAGGGTACTTTGTAATTCTAAAAAGAAATTATTATTATTATTATTATTATTATTATCACTAGAGCCTTGTGAAAATCAATTAAAGGAAAAACAACAGTTTTGCCAGTAAGCATAATCACTTTGCACTTTTATGTGCATCTCACAATTAAAAATATTTAAATAAGCAATATTTACTA
>NW_005187432.1:4081814-4082811 GCF_000239375.1 Pundamilia nyererei | reverse complement strand
ATATATATATACATTCTGACTTGAAGGAATACACATTTTATGGGTTTATTACACACACATAAAAAAGAAAGACAATAAACCAAAGAGCATTTTGTTTTCCATAACAGACATCACACAGGAAACACCCAAATAAGGAACAGAGAGCTCCAAAAAAGGCCAGATAACCTCCGGAAGTAAACATTATTCAGTTCACGAGGTTACTGATCACATACAGTGAAACATAAAGTACTGTAATCTCCTGATTTGAAACCAGACTATATTAGGTGCACGCTGTGTGTACAGACCCACATTCTTTGTAAATTAATGAACCGAACAAGCAATATTGTTGTGTAGTAGCAGACAAAGTGTTCCTTTAAAATGACACTGATGTGATTATGGGTTAGTGGTGAAATAAGATGGATATTTACTAAAGTTGTAAACACCGTGCTGCCAGTAAAAACCTAAAGAAGTCAGTCAAACATGAGGCGAATTATCAGGTAGATAAATGAGTAGTAATGTGATTATCATAAAACAAAGCAATGCCCATGACTTTTATCAAATGCATCATTTAGAATTTTTGTTTATTGTTTTTTAATTACCGTTTTTATCCGGTTATTAAAAACATTGAAGTGAACTCAAATTGTGCATTTTCCACCAACTTCAATCCTCTGTTAAACAGAGGATATCTGGACTTCCTTTTCCCCTCATGAAGTTTAACTTGTTTAGCGCAATTTTACTGTTATAGTTATTAATTCAAACTGTAAACCACCGTTTACAAAAAGATCAGCTGACATGGGCGTATTCAGAATGAGCTGCAGAACCTTTTAAAATTATAATAAGCATTCCAACATCTTAAGGTGGGTGCATTTTCACAGCTGAGCCTGTGATTTGGGATGGTGTACTTTGTCTGTAATCACAGATCCCCGGTTTGAGCCCGGAAGGACACACAACACTCAAACCCAGATACAGTGGGGCAAAAAAGTATTTAGTCAGCCACCGATTGTGCAAGTTCCCCCAC
>NW_005187432.1:4029362-4079973 GCF_000239375.1 Pundamilia nyererei | reverse complement strand
TTTCCTTCCCTCCAGTTTAATCCAGGATCACATGCTGTTAAGGAAAGAGCCAATCACAAAAAACCTTCCTTAATTTTCTTCCTGCCGGTAACTGTCTGGCTCTTCTCTAAATAGACTAAGATTCTCTGTTATTTAGGAAATCGAGGGAGAAACAGTGAGGAAGGAAAATCTGTTTGCAATCCAGCCATTGTTTGAAAACAGAACTTGATTCTCCCTTTGATCCTGCGATGTTCTCACACTCGCAAAAACACCAGGATTACGTATTTCACACCGTCATCACAACTGAACTCTCACGGGCTGAAAATATCCGAGGCTGTTCTTCCTGAAAACTTTTTTTATTCTTTTCCTTTTTTAAAAAAAACCCCCACAATGCCATCTTAATCGTCACCGCCAATTCACTACCTGTTTACATCCTCCATCAAAGCTTGTTTGTTGCAAGATAATCATATCCTGTTGTTTGTCTAGCTAAAATAAACCTTACTGGAATAATCAGAGCTGCTCCTCCAGGATTTCTGTTTGTCCCATGTCTCTGACAGACGCTCGGTTTACTCTGAAATACCCTCTGGTTGGCATTTATCTGTAAATCACTGCAGGCCGTAGGAATGGCCACCAACACCATCTCCTGTTGATGCAGGCATCAATTCAGTGGGAAAGTGACCACTTATGGGAAAAACAGGAGGTATTTGCCACAGCGTGTAATGAAAGGTAAACTCAGAGTGTCTCATGTGCACAACAACATGTCTGAAATGGCGAAAGGAAAGCCGAAGCTGCGGGGTCAAGAGGTGATGGTCGCCGTCGCCTTCCCACAAGCACAAGCGAGAGAAAGCTTACCAGTAATTTGTCTGCAGGACTTTTATGCAATGCAGGGATGTGCAGGATTGCAAATGAAATAGAAGAGAATTGCAGCAGTGTGAATTTTATATCCTGAGCCTAATCCCATGTGGAGTGTGCAGCTCGTAGGAGTGAGATGTCCTGATGAGATTAGAAAGTATAGTAGGTGGTTGGATAAATCCGTGTCCCACTTCCCATTCATGAGCTACCCTCTGGTTTATTTTTGGCTCCCACAACGTCTCATAACGTAGGAAGAAAAGGTTAGATTTTCACTTTTCCTCATATATTGTGCTTCTAGTGGGGCAGAAGAAGACACATCCTAAACGTTTGTCAAATCAAGCAACATTAAAAAATACTTTTATCAATCTTTTACAATTCTTTAAGGGTCTTACAGTAAAGCGTAGTGGTTAGGTTATTAATGTTAGCATGAGTGGTTGTCTCGACGTGTTAGCCCAGCAACAGACTGAGAGCTGGGATAGTCTTCAGCCCTTCCGTGACCCTGGATTGGTTAAGCACCAGAAAAGAGATGGATGGATGAATAACGAAACAATAAAAGGAGATAATAATCGCAAATTAAAAGCAAAAAAACAAATATATTATAAATGTTCTTATAGCTTACTTATGTTACTTATTGTTGAAAAGTTATTCATCTCCATCATTGCTGAAGGTCTCTTGAATTTCAGTGTGATAAACTGCAAAGATTAAAATAATGATCTTTAAGACCAATACTGATATTTGATGAGCTGAAAATCCGATGTAGCAGACAATACTTTTTTCCTTTCAGACACATGAACCATGTATAGATTTTCTAAACAGTTATTGTATGTTATTGTATGAATCTTTATTCAGATATTACCTACTAAGATTGTCACAACTAGTCGTAGATTTACTTTTTACATTTTCATTTGTCAGCCGATACCAATAAATCAATAAATCTCCACCCACTGATGTATTAGTCAGGCTCTATGTAGGGCATTTTGTCTCTAGTTTAACCATTTTGATCAAAGCAGATTATGTACCCTACTCTGCTACTTTGACCAGATTAGGGTCATTATGTCTCAGAACTATTGATGTGTAATTAAGGCCAAGAAACAATGACGCAAGCACATGATTTGAATGCTGCTGCTGGGGACCAAAATGTTTGTTTTTGTGCCCCAAGCATTCTGACAGGCTCCTTAATCATGACCTCTGTGGTCATGTCAGTGTACTGAGAGTGGGTCAGTGTACCTGAAACTCTTTCAGGTAGACAGTGGGTCAAGGTGGGAAACAGTCTTTTAACAGGGCAGAGTTTAAACCCAAATAGACTTTAAGAACTGATATCTGATTGAGGATTGATGCTAACACTTAAAGGAGAAGAATACTAATATGTTGCAGCAACATCTGCAATCAAAGGTTTGCAATAATTGGCACAAAGTCTTTCACATCACTGTGGATGATTTTAGACCTCTCTTATTTGTAGAATTGTTTTATTTAAGCCACATTGGAAAGTTTTCAGTCATAAACTGTTTAAGGTCGTGTCAAAGAATCTCAATCTGATTTAAGTCCAAAATTTGACCGGACACTTCCAAAAACTTCATTTTTATGTAATTTTAATTTCTGAGTCATTAGGGGGGACTTGATGGTGTATTTTGGATCACTGTCCACCTGAAACTGTGTAAGCTTGCGCTTCAGGGCACCAACTAATGCCTCCTTCAGGATTTTTGGTAAAGAGCAGAATTCACAGTTCCTCAATTATAACAAGCTGTCTCGGTTCTGGAGCAGCAAAGCCGCCCGGGACCATCACGCTACCACCACCCTGTTTCAGTGTGTATGGTTTTTCGTGCTTTTCTCCTTGAAACTCTCCTATAGATGACATTTTTGCCCAGTCTCGTTCTTATTGTTGAATCATGAACTCTGACCTTAACTGAGACAAGTGAGGCCTGCACTTCTTTAGATCTTGTTCTGGCTTCTTTTCCGACCTCCTGCACGAGTCGTCCATGCGCTCTTGGAGTAATTTTGGTGTGCTGGCCACTCCTCGAAGGTTCTCTACAGTTCCAAGTTTTCTCCATGTGCGCTTATGGACTCTCATTGTGGTTCATTGGAGTCCCAAAATCTTAGAAATGGTTTTGCAACCCTTTCCAGACTGATTTTTAGACAAAGCCAAAAATATAAAGTGTGATTCAGTTCTTTTCCAAGTTATAAGAAAATCCTCTGATCTGACATCTTAAAGAAAAAAAAAATGCGTGATGCTGAACCTTTCCAACAAGCCTGCACAAACATTTTCATGGGTTTTTCCTGTGGTTACCTTTCCTTTCTTAGGGTTATGTTATGTTACCAAGCAAGTGTCAGCAAGCTTAAAATAATACTGCTCACAAATTAATGGAAGCAAATCGCTGCATTAAAAATGAAAAAACTCAAATGTGAAAATCTAATTAAAGCTCCACTGAGTCCATCAAGATACTGCAATTATTTCACGAAGACACGAGTTTTACTCCAATTTTTTTTAAACAATAATATTTATATAAAAGTAATTTTGCTGAGACTTTTGAACAACTCCCCGACTGCGGTGTGGTAATCCCAACTGTGGCAGGAACTTTTCTTTTTGTGGCATCTTTTAAGGAAACTTCAGCATCCGATATTTACATGCTGGCTGTCGAAAAGCATGGCTTTCACAGGCTTTCATTGTCTGCAAATCAGACCCGGAAGACAAAACAATAAGCAAACACGTATTACTGGAAAGGACGGTGAGTTTGGCACACGCTTCAAAAAAGGCTGCTGATTGAACACAATAAGAATCTGAACACTTAATGTTCTCTCTAAGTAATTATCTAAAATAAAAACCACTATGAGAAAAATGAAGCATTTATACACCCAACAAGCACAGATTGGTGCTTGTTGGGTTACTTACTACTGGCTCTGTTATGGGATTAAAAAAAGGGACTGATTATCTTCACCAGCTAGTTTTTCTGACTGCTGTTTGGTGGGGGTTGATCAGATATTTATTTATTATTTGCTAGCTTATTTTTTATTTGCCAGCCACCTGCTGGAGCTTCCTCATTATGCCGGGGTTGCAACATGGGACTAAATCGTACAGTAAACAGTAAACACTTACTACCCTCAGGACTGGACTTCTTTCTGCCTAATTAACCGTTATTGGAACCGACTACAGACAGCCCAAGTAATTAAAATGTAATTATGTCAGCGTGATGCTGTGTGTGCTTGAACATTTTGTTTTGCTTCCTGTGATGTTTGTAAAGTTGTGACTCCTGCTGTGTCTGTATTTTGTTAATCTGTGTGTCTGATCAGTCATTAAAAGCGAAAAACTGTCCACATCAAATAACTGACATTTAAATTATATTTGTTTATATTTTTTTCCATATATTTTTATTGAAATTTCTTATAGTACAATACAAACAAATATTGAACACCCTCACATTCACACACCCATCCATACATCAAACCTGCCTACATCACATTCAAATGTAGAAATGAGCACAGTTCTCACAGTAATACAAAAATACAATGGGTTAGGATAGACAAGATTTTCCCTTCTTCTTTTCCTTCTTTTTCATAAATGTCCTTCACCTCCACTCCCTAAAATATCCATATATGGATTCCACATATTCACAAAGTCCCATTGTTTGCCCTTGGCAATATGTGTTAGTCTTTTCAGGCCTAGAGAGACTGCAATTTCCTTCTTCCAGAGTCCCATGGAGGGAGCATCCATACTCTTCCAACATAGCGCAATGGCTCTTCTGGCTTGAAGTAGTCCATAGTCCAGTAATTTCATTTTTTTCCTGATTGCTTAAATTCCCTTGGATATATTCCAAGTACACAGAGTTTTCCTTTTAAAGGGATTTTTACCTTAAACACTTCAGAAAGATATTTGATAACATCTTTCCAAAATTCCTGGATTTTAGGACACTCCCATAGACAATGAAGAAGAGTTCCTTTTTCAACTAAACATTTAGTACAGATGTCCGGAATATCATTGGACATATGATGAAGCTTGGCAGGTGTTATATAGGTTCTCGTGAGCCATTTATATTGCAGTAGTTTAAAGCATGTGTTTATTGTTTGTTTTTGTGCTTTTAAGCAAGCCTGGTTCCAGTCATTTTCATCTATGTCCTCTTGGATCTCCCTTCTCCATGCATCCAGTTTATCTGCTGCTGAGTCTTTGGAGGAAAGCATCAGTAAATTATGATATATAGAGAGAAAACCTTTCCCTTTTGTATTCTTAATGCATGCCTCCTCTATTTTTGTCAATGGTGGAAGTTCAGCAATCCTTTGCAGTTTTGATGACAAATAGTTTTTCAATTGTAAATATTTAAAAAAGTGCTTTGGGGGTATTAAATATTTTTTACATAACTGATCAAATGTGAGCAGCATGCCGTCTGCATATAGGTCTTTAATTTTTTTTGAATGCCTTTATTTTTTTCCATATTTTAAATCCTCCATCACTTTTACCAGGTGTGAACTTTTCATTTCCCCAAATAGGGGTAAATTGTGAAAGCGATGGAGGATCGCCCACATATTTATGAGCTGCATGCCAAATTATAATTGTATTTTTCAAGAAATATTTTTTAAACTTTTGCTCAGTTGACTCTTTGAACTAACCTTGGTCTTAATGATAACTGCTGCATATGAATTCATTATTCAGAATTTGACTTTGAAAATACCAGCAGATTAACATAATGTAACTTTTTATGAAAGAAAACACACAAAATATTTTTTTACTGTGTACAGAGTACACTAACAGTAAACAGAAATCCATGTAAAAGTCCAGTAGAAGTATATAATGTATTATTTTAGATTTTTACTCTTCATCCATCATGTGTCTCTGATTCATATAGATTTTAACCATCTTTGTGCAGAGACTGATTCAGACTCTGCTTGAGTGACTTTGCATGGATCGCAGTTCAAAATAATCTTTATTTATCTTATATTCATCCCCAGAGCCTTGGAGGAGCCCTCAGTTCATACACTGTTTGTAACAAACTGTTTTAGGTCCTCTGACTTTAAGGCTGCCTTTCTCCTTCTGGCTCCCTCTCAAAAATTTAAACAACAGGTGTTTAACAGGAGGGGCGGTCACAGAACAACAGAAGAATGAAAATAACGCGTGTATTTATAAACCTCTCATATTAAAGCTCATAATCTGCATTTCAATCACATCTTGATTCTTTGGCTTAAAATCAACTGCAGGGGTGTAAAGAGGCAAAACTAGAAACATTACGTTTTTGTCCAACAAATTATGAAGCTAACTGTAACAGGCCCATTTTAATCACTTTTAGTTGGGGGTTGAAAATGGGTGGAGATGTTCAGCTAAAGATGAAGGCACTTGGTCTAATCGTTTGTTGTTGGATGCAGCGCAACAGGCATGTGGTTAAAAGCCTCACAGATGCGAAAGCCACCGCTGTGGTACTTTGAGCTGCCACTCATAGCACAGGTGCGTTGGTGTGTGCCGTCTCCCTCTCAGTAATGACATAAATCTGTCTGAAATGATCAGCTCACTGCTGAGAGGGATTAGAGTGCTCTTACATAAAAGCTGAAGCTGCACTTTCTGCCACTTTACCTTATTCCAACATATGGTTATATGTAGGTAACACCCTGTTTGAATGTGACAGCAAAAACAACAGGGTCAGGGTTCAGAGCGATAAGGCCGACTCTCTCTCTGAATATCACGTACTTGGGTTCCTTTTTTCAGTCCGTGTGATCTGTGAGAGGTGCTGGAGATGCAGTACCGGTGAGGAAAATCCAGTTTAAAGTTAGTAAAGTATATTTTTAAAGTATAGACTTAGAGGAAAAAGTCAGAGCTGTGATGTTAAACCTTGTTTAGGCCCACGCCTATCCCCAAGTTAATCGTCAACCACAAGTGCCAGGAAGTCATGTGAGAACGCATCGGTGGTCTGCTTATAGAACATGGGAAAGGAGTCAGCGAGGGAGAGGTTAGCGAAAACCCCACCTGCTTGACTGGAGGGAACAATAAGGTTCACATATGATTCATCTCAGTGCTCTTCCTAGACGCCAGTGTGCTACACTTTTTCACTGCAGGAAAGCTGCTCCCGTGTGTGAGGACGTAGTAGGACATCCACCAACTCGGTCCGTTTCCCCTTTCCAGGGCGTCCTCGGGGCATACGAGATGTACGACTCCAGAGAAGGATTTCTTCCTTCCGTTGCTTGCAAAGATAATACTTTGATGGGTGCCTCTCTGAGGTTAATGGACACTCACATTTTTAGCAGTGGTGCTGTGGACTGGCCTCCAGCCAAGTGCAGGAGGCCCGTTTTCAAACATGTAAGCGCTCTTTCACTCTTGTGCACCTTACAGAGGCCTGGAAAGTAAATGCGACATGACAGCTACTCTGCATCACAATGCATTCCAGCAGCTCCTCCAAACAGTCACACGGCCTCGTTTCATCCAAAAACATGAGCACAAATAAACGACAGGGGAAACACTAGATGGGCTCCTGCACTCACACTTGCATCTTGGAAGTCATCTGAGTAGCTTTTCCAAAGCGCTCAGTAAAGTTGCTTGTTAAAACATGCCCAATCCTTTCCCTGCCAGAGAGCTGTTAATCCCGACAAGACTGTGTGGCCCTAATTCTCGGAAAGCTGGAACCTGCTATTTGTTGACTTGCTGAGACGCTACAAGCAGTGGAGGCTGCAAAGTTAAAGCATCTCCTCTCGTTTCTTTTTTAAAACCAAATGTGTTCATGGGATATGTAAAGGAAGCCAAAACCATTGTGCCATGTAACCACAGCAGCACAGTGCTTGTTTCCCACGCTGCACATTTGTTTACTGAAGTATGCGTGTCTGTGATTTACTGAGGACTGATAGAGTCCACACTGTCCTGATAAAGCTGTCGTAACTAAATCAAGCGAAGCTTCCAGTGCTGTTAGAGTGCTCGTTGGGAAACAATGGGCATGGATTATGGTTAAGAGCCTTATTATTATCTCTTTTATCCCAGGTTAAGACCACGTAACACCTGCTGCTCCACTTGGGCACTTTTGCGGACATCATCATATTCCTGCTGACACAAGGAAACACTGGACAGGAACTCTGCACAGACATGCAAAGATTTCTCTTTAAGTGCAAATGTTTCCTTAAGCATAGAGTGGCTGGAAGTTCCCCCAGTTTGTCATCTTTCCAATGCAAGAAAAAAAGTGATGAAAAAACAGCCTTAATGAAACAGCAACATGTCAGCATGTGTGAAGAGTGTGATGACAGGAAGCTGTCACGTGTCAACACTCTCTTAACAATCCCACAGACTTATTATTTTGCAGGACAAAAGTTTTCTGTCACGTACGGTCGTTCATGTCATATCTCCATCAGGAAATGGGCACACTAAGGTCATAAAGGTCTGGACACGGCCAGCACAATACTCTGTTATCGCGGTGTGTTTAAATGATGCCCCCAAAGTGCGGTGAAATCATTACATTGATCCACACTTTCATATTGTTTATTCCAAATTCTGATTCTACCATCCGAATGTCAAAGCGTAAATTGAGACTTATCAGACCAGGAAATGTTTTTCCAATGATTTATTGTCCAACTTTGGTGCGCTCATGGCACTGGGTGTGGTCTTCTGCTGCTGTAGCCCTTTCTTCCTCCAAGATGCACTTCTGTATACTTTGAGTATACAGAAACCAGTGTTTGTGTTTCCTTCCCATCAGACCAAGGGATTTATCCACTAGATAGTAGCTCTTTTTCATACCCTTCAATGTAAACCCGAGAGACGGTTGGATGGGAAAATCCCAGCAGATCATCCCATCTGATACCAACAACCACATTCAAAGTCGCTTAAAATTACCTGTGTTTCCCTGTTCTGATGGCCTGTTTGAACTTCAGCAGTCTACGTCAACTTGCTATCATTGATTGGCCAACTAAATGTTTGCATCAACAAGCAATTAAACAGGTGTGCCTAATAGAATGTATGTCTAAGTAATGCCTGTGACCAAAAAGGTCAATTTCAGACAGGTTAACGGGAGTACACATCGTGAGATACGGCAGGCAGCGCTGGCTGTACTTCCATCAACTCTAACCACCTGTTGTTCAAACCTACTGTTTAAATCTAGAGCCAATCAGAAGAAAGCTGGGGTAGTTAGGCTGGCTTTATGGAAGAATTAATGAATCTAATAATTCTCCTTTCGAACAATTTTATCCACAAGAGCTTTTCAAAAAAAACCAGTAATTACAAGTAAGGCTTCAAACAGGAAACATTGCTTTATATTATGCAAATACTCATTAATCACATTAAGATTTGAGCATTGACCCAGTAAAACTTCATCATTCACACAGTAATTCAACAAAATGATGGGCAAGTTATTAGCTGCTAATTGTAAGACATTAAATTCCCCTACATTACATTGATAACAAAAATAAATTATTCTGGCCACTTTATCACATTCTTTTATTTTGGATTAATATCACATTTTGGTTGTTTTTTTTTTTTTTTTTACATCTCCCGCTTTGCATTCACTGTTATTCAGGGAGAAGACTCTAAAGTTTCTGCCAGATGTAACTACCGCCTCCATGTGGATTTAATTACAAATCCACCACCCATAAATGAGCTCAGGTCAATGCACGACTATATGCACAATGTAGGTGGAGGAGGCATTAGTGGTACCATTAAGCTCCAAAGGGCAGGTTTACTAAACCAACAGCCAGCAAACTCAGAGCATTACATTACAAAACAGGGGGGGGGGGCAGTAATATAACAGCAAATAAAGCCCAACAGGAATGCTACCAGTTTACAGTGAGATTCACTGGGATTTAGCAGCCGTTAACTATTGGACCATCGCCTTAAACGAAACGACCAAATGATTATCGCTGCTCAGACTCACTCACTGCCACATTAACACGATTTCACCTGTGTTACCCACCCAGAAAACACAGAGGCGACCTGAAACGTTTCATTGTACAATAAACCTTTAATAAATAGTTTATCATTAGTTTCCCATATTTACATTAATAACCACCATTTTACTTACTTAGGTTGCCATACTCATTTCTTGGCTAATTTTAGGCACACAAAGAGGGGGGGTTCAGGCCACAAACCACATTGTACTAAAAACAGGAGTGGCTAGCAGGTAATTCTGGAGAAATATATAGTAATTATAATAATTGCACCATACAACCAAATTGACCAAGAGGTGGCCATCTCCTTGAGGAATAAATATATACATTTTTCTCTAGGTACAGGTGATCTTTGTACATTTACAGTCGTCTGCTTGGAGGCTGTAGGTGTGCACGTGGGTGGTGGTGGGGGGCTGGTGCAGAATCTTACCAATTTATGCAGGATCTGATTTTCTGTTTTTCCAATTACATGATTTAAAAAACAAAAACAAAACATCCCCTCTTAAATGACAAAAACCCCTTGAGGGTATTGAGGGTATGTGTGGTCAACATGTTCAGTTTCATTCGAAACATTCAGAGAAATCTGGGAAAAAAATATGAGCTTAACAAACCATGGTGAAATGCTTGTTATTAAATGAAGACAGAGGCTGGAAAAAAAAAAATCCAAAACAAACATAACAAAGGGGACACATGGACATTTGATAATTTCCCATCCAATTTTGACAATTAATCCTAAAAAATGACTGAAGTTTTAAAAAGCTATTAAAAAAAAAAAAAAAAAAAGCATTAAAACTTAAATCTTCAGTCAAAGAAATGAAGACGAGAAAATAAAAAGAACAACAATAACACTCAAATCACACAAGTGTACATTCACACACACACAGTACAAAAGAAAAAAGCAAATCAAGAAGATATGGCACTAAATACGTGTTCATACAGATGTTAAACAGCATGAAACCAGTTGTTAGCTACGAGAGGCATTCACAAATCAAAGTTACAATGTGGAAAGGTGGCGATGTATTATGTGAACGAAGGGAACGCAGTATTGCTGATCCAAATGATCGAAAAAAGAAAAAAAACCCCACACAAGCACCTCACAGGCATGCCAGGTACAGACAGCGCCACCTGTTGACAGGGGAAAATAAAAAATAAAAAACAAAACCAAAAACGTGGCAGCAGCGGTTCAGACCTGCAGACCAACCCAGAGACATCTGCAGGCATTGACGATAATAAAAATTCAGGGCTTACACTTTTAAGTGGATTTTTTTTCTTCTTTTCTCTTTTTTCAAACTAATGAAATCTGGGATGACTGCAGATTTCTCAATACTCTCCACATCGACACAACCTCCAGATTTTACTTTGCTTCACTGTTTGAGGATGACATCAACATTTTCAGCCATCTAATCCACTACTGCTATTCGTTTCTGCCTCTTAGGTGGCGCAGGCTGGCATCTGCAGAGCTTCTACATAAGTTGCCAGACACGTCTGTGAGGTGCTTCATGTCAGGCATTTGGAGAAGCGTGGCCTGCCTCTTTGAGTGTACACATGTCAGGTTAAACGTCAGGGACTATATGACACAGTTATGATTCTTATCCACCACTTTACGCCACACTGATTACCCTTTGTATTTACTACTGCAGCAGCATGGCTGATATTCTGCTGAACCTAATGATATCAATTCAAACAGTCAGTGCCGACACCGACATCCTGATAGCAATGCTCCAGCTCCAAATGGTCCAGAGGCTTTTTAAAAATAAACCCGTGTCTCTGTAAGCCTCAACTTGATGGTGATAAACGTCAGGAAACAAAGTAACAGGAAGGGCATGAATACAAAGGAATAAAAAGTGTGTAACGGCTCCGATGGGAGCAATAGCACAAGATTACAGAGCCTTCTCAGACCTCGGTCTTCATACAGGTTACGTAATGTCTCCATATATATCTTAAGTGACTTCAAGGCAACATTTGTTTCTTGAATAAAAACTTGAAGCACAACTAGCCTTCAGTTTAAACAGAGAAAAATATACAACCCAAACTGTACTACTAATCTAGAGAATGGCAAGTAAACATTGAAAAACCATTTTGAGCTAATAAAGTGGTCTCTTCTAGTCATCTCTCTGTAAGAAATTTGATATTTGAACAAAACCTGGTCGTAACAAAGCTTTTTGTATCTGAACTGGTTGCCAACCCTGACTGCAATTAGGCAGCGCCTCTCCAATACTGGTTTGCAGGCTCCTTTCACAGGTTTAACAGCTGCTGCGCTCCCACAGAAGAACAACTAGAAGAAGAACTATGTTTCCTTCTTGGATGCCTAAACAGAGCTGTAGTCAAAAAGACAAGCATCAGAACAGAAGTTAGCTTGTGAAAGGGCGTTCGTTACGCTCTTCTCAGACAAACGAAGGTGCCACTTGGCTAACTAAAGAGGAATAATCAAGAGTCACACAGGTATTTAGTAACGTATCAGAGATATATCCCCACTCGCACTTTAAACCCAAGTCACTTCAGTTCTGTTTCGCGCCAGGAGGGGGGACAAGCTGTTGTGTGCTCCACTGTTACAACTTCAGACAAACCAAAGATTGGAGTCCAGCTCAGCCACACACACACACACACACACACACACACACACACACACACACACACACACGGTCTTCCACTGCAGCCCTGATAATGCTCGACACACTTTCTTCACACAGGGTCTTTAGAAAGTCCTCACAATAACCCAGCTATTAGAAAGAAAAGGGCTGCTAAGGAAGGAGCGCCCAACTTTGTGCTGTGGACAGCAAAACAGACAAACATCTCTTTGCGGCACTCGAGTGTGACGTGTGCCTGAGGTGTGTGTGTGTCCTTGTGATAAATTATGTGTATCTGTCCATGTGTGCAGGGCATTTTGAGGTGGAGCGAGGGAGTCTGCCCCCCCTGAGCTGAGGTTATACGCTGCTGTCCTCCAGCAGCGGCTCCTTGCCCTCTGCCCCGCTGCCTTGCGGGCTGTGGGAGTGACTCTGTGCCCCGTTGCTGTGCTTCTTGTAGGAGCCAGGCCTCATACCGGGACCCGTGTGCTCCGGGATGAACAGCGCCACCAGCAGAGACAGCAGCACTGAGCATGCACCAAAGAGGAAGGGAGGACCTGGGATGATGGCACTCTAAGAAGGAGAAGACAACACTTTGGTCATTATGGAGCACATGAATAAGGAAATTCTGTATACACATCCTTGCAGATGGCTTTAATGTCATCTCTGATTCAAGCTCACCTCGTCAGTGGGGTTGGCCATGTTCGGTTTGGCACCTTTCTCAGAGCCGTCCGTGTCGGTCAGCTCCACGTGGAATAAGTAGAAGATGAAGCCGTAAAGAGCAGGACCCAAACCGTTACAGAGGCCTCGAATTCCAGTGATCATGCCCTGAACAACACCTGAACAAGACGCATATGGAAAAACCTTCAGTAGATCCCCCCACAAAAAATTGGAACGCGAAACACACAACATTCAATCAATAACATTTAAATGGACACAAGTTTCTGGTTCTGAACGGGTTAGCTAATGCATTAAAACCACTGACAGATGAAGGGAATTATGTTGATCATTTATTACAATGATATGTTCTCTCCTGGCCCTTGAGAAATATCAACCACCGACCTATATACTGTAGACGAGCCACTATGTGGAGCATAGCTACCCCTCTAATAACACAAGTACACAGCTGCTCCCTTATTCACAAGGGGTTGCCACAGAGGGCTGCAAGTTTGATTTGGCCGACTTTCCACACCGGATGCCCTTCCTGATACAACTCCAACAGGATTTGTATCTCCTCCTGGGATTGTACTTGAGGATCAGTACTGGTGATAAACTGGGCCTCCAGCTGCATCTGAGCAGTTTACAGTGTCCAGGACCTCAGGTGAGGAAGAAGATCAGGGTCATGATTGTTTTTTTGTTTTTTCCCCCCCCACAACAGTCACAGGGTGAGCTCTACTGTATCGCCATGTGGCAGAACATCCTGTGGAAACAACCCGGACTCTGGTGGGCTGAGGCAGCAGTTTCAGGCCATAATAATACGTTGCTTTGCTCAACACTTGCCTTGATCCCCACACCTTCTCAAAAATGAGAAGCGAGTTGAAAGGTCACCATTTTTGACAGTACACACATTAACTTAAGTGCAAGTGGTCAGAACAGGATTCCCACAGAGATCTAAAACTGGTCTTTTCCTGTAACCTTTGATCATATGTGCTCATATTCACATCTATGACCAATAATGAATCACCAATTAACCTAAAATAGATGTGTTTGCACTTTGGGAGGACGCTGAGTGCCCACAGAGAACCCACACAGACACGGGGAGAACATGCAGACTTCAGGAAAGACCACAGTTGGCTGACATTTGGCAACAGGCATGTTTTTGTGCATCTTTGACCTCTGTTCCGATGACACTCTCACCTTGCTGGTCAGGGTCCGCATTACGGGACACAATGGCGCTGATGGCGGGGAACGTAATGCTGGACATGGCAGCAACGGCTCCAGCTGCCCACATCATCCTACAGTCACCAAACACAACACAAAGATTTTACTTGCCTAATACTTCAAGGAATAAATTGTGAAATATGCACTTTTCTGATGACAAAGCTAGTTTTAGATGAAGCTGCACTTCCTGTTTTATTTGAAAATCTAAACTTCAGTGTGTCAATGTGCATTTCATCAGAATGTGATTTCTATTCTGATTTTAAAGGCAGATTTTTTACCCTTCTGTGAGCAACATGAGGATTCTCCCCTTAATATATGACACAGCCAGTCTAACCTTTATTTAACCCGATTTAAAGAGTATTGACCAAAGCTCAGAGGAGCAGCAGAGAGACATGCTGAATGTTTTCTTTCAGAATCAATAGATATTATAGTCGCCCGTCTTCTCCTTCAGGCCAAAACAACATGAGAAACTGAAGCTGCTATGACCACACTTGAAGAGAAATGAAACAGAGCGTGATCAATGTGTCGGGGTGGTCGTTTATCGAGTTCTTCATATCAGCAGGTTTAAAGCAAGAAAAGCTTGAAATATTATTTTTCATTCATCTGACTTAAAATAAATCGATTAATTGTTTGACTGAGAGTCAAGTGCAAGTTTGATAGGGTTAAATATCTACACTTTTGTTTTAACGTCTCACAATCAATCATTTATGTGTTCAAAGAGTCACATAAAAAAAATATTACATCTTATGTTTAAGTTACAATAGTAGCATTAGGTAAGCCTCTGCTTCCCTCTAGTGGTCTCTCAGGGTAGTGAAATAGGAGTGCCAATAGATAACTAGCTGTAGTACAAAGTTGTTGTTTTTTCTAATTTATCTGCAAAAATAAGAAAAGCTTTTAGTGTTAATGGAGAAACAGTCCTGATATGCAGATGCTGGTTTTAACGATAGTAAATGTAATTGTGCTGATTGATGAGTAAATTAAGTGTTTCTGATGATTTCTTATTATTTTAAAGTTAAATCAAGACAGATAAATGTTTTAAGTTTTCTCAGACATTTAATACTTGTTTTTTTTTTTTAATCCTGAAGGATTAGAACCACTGTCACAAAAAGGGCAGGAAATGATTTGTCAAGATAAACTTCCTTCCCCAATTCTTTGAAATCATAGGCACAACAGTTATTGTATTTCATTTTGTGTTGAAGGGGTATGCCAGGTATTTGCATGTTTTCAGATTGTGGCTGTTTTATAGTCCAACTGTCTGTGTTAGGACACCTGCCAAAAAAGACCACGCCCAACTGAGGCAACCGTGTTTACGAGTTATAAAGAAATTCAACCCACATGGATTCATTACAAAGGGGCTATAAGTATGCTTTTAACACTATGAAGTTGGACATTTTAGCACTGGAGTCTACGGGAACCAACTGGCGTTTGTAGCTAGCATTAGGTGGCCACTAGAGGAGCCGCAGTGCCTTTGCACTCAGGCGTTGGCTTCATTTCTTTAACTCTCCTCCGTCGCATTTGTAGCCCTGCTGTTCTGCAGCATTACAGCGGCTGGATGGTGTTACAACATTTAACCGCAGTCACCAGAGAAACCATGCTACACTCTCAACCCGGGCTCCATGAACACACACATTACACATGGAGGAAGTGAAAACAGAAATATGAAATACAACTACACGTTCCAATTTTCAACCAGTAGGATCTTGGTGACCTCAAGTTCTGCTGATGCGAATAAATGAAGAAATGTGAGTGTTTGCATTAGGAAATACTAACCAGGGCTGAGATCCAAAGCCATACCAGGCCAGCTGGAGGATCTGAAAGCCGAGGCCAAGCAGGATTGTGTTCTTATTTCCTATAGAGCGCATCAGGATCCCCAACACAACCGTCTAAGGGAACACAAAACATAAAGACCCAAATTATACCAGGCACTGATCAACAACAATCAAAACCCACATTAAACTTAAACAGCTTCTCATCCAAGTCCTGAAACGCAGCTGAAATAATTATGCATGAATTCAAATGAGAGAATTTTGTTTTCGTCTTCTTTTACATAACACTCCCCCATGTTTTTCTTGACGGCACAGCTTTAAAAGTAATGTTGGGAGCAAATTGTAAAGACAGACAATGTGGGTCCACAGAGTCACCATGTCAACCAACAAACTAAAAAAAAAAAAGTGTCAGAGACCCCAAAAATGATGTTTTAACAACTCTAACCAAATGGCGTTTAATGCCTAACCCGTCTATGATTTCAACTTGGGTCTCAGGAGTAAAATCATCATTGCCACAACAAATGCCTCCAACCCCCAAATGAGGTATTTTTTTGTGTGGAAAAGAATAATTTGGTGGACATCGACAGCAAAATGAGACCGCAGACGGATTGTGTTCAGGAACATGAAAATAATGCTGGAAAACTTGTGTTCGGGAACACAAATCAACAAAATAGAGACTATAAGAGATAGTAAGAATAGTAAGACAGCGCTGCATTAAAATAAAAGCATAAATGAGAGGAAAAGAAATCCGATCAAAATAGACCAATCAAAGTGGGGCAACATGATCCAAAAGCCAGTCTATAAAGTTTACAAAGACAGCATTTTGACTGAGAAAATAAATCAGCCAGTAAAAAAAAAACAACCAAAAAAAACAACCAAAAACAAACAAACACCGTCATGCTTAATGGAAGTAAAGTAGAATGATTGATATCAGATGTAAATGTAAATAAACAGCAGTACCTGAGCTAATATTGAGAGGATTCCCAAAACAGCGATGAAGGCAGCCACTGTCTCTGAGGAGAAGCCTATGACCTGAGGGTGAGAGAGAGCGTTGAGCTATCGCAGGTTAGGACATGAACAATAGAGCACAGATCTTACCATAAAACCTTCAATTGTGTGCACATTGGAAGAACAGGGTTTGGTTGGAGTCTTCAGTAACACTACTTTTTCCTCAGAGAAAATGCGTTCTTTACATTCCTGGTGTATTTATGCTAAGTACACCAGGAGTGCTCCCTTTTATTTCCATCAATGCAGACAGCAGAGAGGGGACAAGGGGTGTGTTAGCCCTGGTGCCCCAAAACGACAGCGTCGCTTCTTCCCCCCACAAAATGAGCCTGCGTGTGAAGGACCTGCCTAACTGGTTCACCTGACACCGTTTACACAAACTAAACAAACCCCCACTCGAAACTTTCAGTTAAACAGAAACAATCCCACAGCTGCTCCCGTATGCTCCTGCAGCATAATGAATGAAGCCGTCCACTTATTTCTGCTAGGGTGTAAAGCAATGATTTTCCTGTGATAGCATTTTGTGGAGAAACCTAATGAATCTGCTCTAGTTTTAAAGAAACGTGCGGCTCAGCAAACCTGTTCGGCCAGTCTTGGAGCAGTGGAAGTGGAAGTGTGTGGTCAGCAGGTTTCTCATGTCCCTGAGCTTTTCAGCCTTTAATTACCCAAAATGTAAAATAATAAATTTTATTGTCCTCAATTAACACCCCCCCCCCGTATACTATATTTTACACTTTTATAGCATCTCCTTTATGCTCCAGTAATGCCATTTTTATTTAGCAGCTCAGTCCCACCAAGTGGTTGTGATGTGTCTAAATTTTGCTTTGGTGTATATTTCAGGCATTTGTGGTCTTTCTGGAAATGTGTGAGGAAGAAAGTTTGGCGTTCACCTGTCTGAGATAGAGGAAGAAGCTGGAGTACTGGCCGGCCTCAGGGAGGTAGGAGAGGAACACTGTGATACAGATGAGGAGCACCGTAGAGTCCTGGCCCACTTTACGCAGAGACTGACCAAGAGAGCAACAAGAAGAGTTAACATGAGCAAGAATTCAAAACAGGAGTGGTTTCTGACATGCTCGCTTAATCAAATATACTTATTTATTAAGCCATAAGCTGCAAAGGCTGTGAGGGCGATAAGGGTGAAGTGTTCAAATTAAAGCTTTACTTTCACATGTGCTACATATATACGCTAACATAACTTTATCTTAATCTGCAAACCATCAGCAACAATGATAACGACTCTGTAATAAAAGGACTTTTTGAAGACGCTGTGTGAAAATGAGAGAAGTCCATAATCTGCACGTTTAAACAGATTGTTCTGTTAAACAGAGGAAATGTATTCCTTCTGTTCTTAATGGACATCGAAATATTTCATCTGAACATGTTTTCACTGGAAAACTCAAGAGATGGGAGGAAAAACTCCACAGCGCAGTGGCTTAGAGCAAAAACAAAGTTTGCATTCAGTTTGACACTTTGCAAGTTTTTGCTGGTGGGAATGAGGTTCTAGGAATAATTGGACAGATTTGCATTAAAATGCTAACAGACATTGGCGGTCCTAGCCTGTTTGGCGCCCTGGGCGAACACTCCCTCTGGCGCGGTTATTGGACTGTACTGACTAAAGTCAGAGTGTCTTTTTAGCATTATGAAAAAGCTCAAAATTGGACATCCACATTGTATTTTCACAAATACATATTGAACTGAGAAAAGTAAAACTGGAAGACATCACCTAGATGTTCAAGAAAATATCACAAGCTAATCGAGATCCAGATAATCCTCTTGGATCCAGGGATGCAGCTCATGCATGTTGTCAATGCTGGAATTATCAGCCTTGGTATGAAACCTCAGACTGCTCTTGTTTACTACAAATTCCTCCCAGTGTTATGTGTTCACAGCAGCTCAGCAAAGTACTTACAGAGTAAATTTGCTACTGAAAAGATTAAGTTTGGAAGAGACACGATTCCAATAATCCAGACTTCGAAAGTCTCAAGGAATACATATCGCCACACAACAGTGGATTTAAGCTTTCATAACTACACTGTGAAGTTATGCTTTAAATAGTTTAACAACTTCAGGTAAATCATTTGTTTTCTTGTCAGCAGCACCAAGATCTGAGAAGTGTGCAACCAGCAGCTAAATGATTAAATGCATAATTTGGATTTTTAAAAATTATTATTAATGACTCATTTAAAAAAATTTTTTTTTACTTTTTGTGTTGTGCTTTGAACGTAAAGGGTAGTTACTTTTCTCATTATTTCTCACTTATTTCAATTAATTTATCACTGGTTGTGAATCACAGTGTTAAGTGTTCTTTCAGTTTAAGGCTCCTAGCTAAAATTAGAAACATTCAATTATGCGTGAAGTAAGTGTTCACACAATGTTTTGTGTTTTTCTTTAAGCCAGAGACTAACAGATAATAAATCACACTGCTGTTGTGTTGGCCCAGCCTGTACACTGAAATTTATCAGTAAAGATTACTGTGTTACTCACAGCGAAGGGGTCTGCCTGTTCCCAGGAGATGGGTGCTCCCCATGATGCTGGCCTCATCTTCTCCGGCAGCGACTCTGGTACAGCCATCAGGATGAAGCAGATGTCGAGCAGAGCGATGACTGTGGCCAGGATCACAACTAAGGTGTCACTGTAAGCCTCAGACAGGTAGGCTCCAATGGCTGGGCTGGTAACCAGGCTTGCTGCAAAGGTAGCCGATACCTGAAGGAAAGAGGGAAAGAGGGATGAAATAATTGACAGATTCTTAACTGACACCTTTGAAAAGCTTTTGAAATGTGCCTCCTTACCAAACCATAAGCAGTGCTCCTCTCATGCTCTTGTGTGATGTCTGCCACATAGGCAAAGATCACAGAGAAGGTGACGGCAAAGACACCGGACATCGAGATGACTGCAAAGTACCACCTGAATAAAAGACAAAAGCTTCACCTGTGAGCATACACAACGGCTAAAACTACAGATTGTTTTGGTTAATGTTGATCAGTGACATGCTGGCGTTTCAAAGCTTCAGCACTGAGCCGTCGGTATACTGCACTCACCATGGACTGATCTTCATCAGCGGAATGGGCGCGCAAGTGAAGAAGACTGTTAGCAGCAGGAAGGACTTGCGTCCCCATACGTCTGACAACGCTCCAATTAGTGGAGCACTCAGAAATGATAACAGGCCCTGAAAAGATAGAGGGGAACAGAGGAATAAGATACTGCTGGATGTGTCAGTAATGTTACTAATGGGTAACCTTCACTTTCAAGAACATGCACACACTGTAAACAAGAACTCAGAGTTTCAAAACTGTAAAATAAGTCTCGATGACTGAAAAAACTTTTTCCATATTTGGCAGCAAATATTCAAAATATGCTGTACTGGATGAGAAATTTTACTACAGAGACTCCAGCTTGGCTCCAAATTGAGTCATCCAATTGTGTCAAAACGTGCCTATCAGCTTTGTTGAGTTGAAGCAGTGAAGCAGCTCCTGAAGCACTTTAATGTTCCCCAGCAACATTTTTTCCGCTATTTACAAATTCGCCACTTTGTAAAGAGTCTATTTTTCTTCATTTCCGGAATTACTTGAAGACTTCTTTGGATTATTATTATTTTTTTTCTTTTTGGATTATTATTAAGATAAACAGTGATAAGAGAGGGGCGATTAAAGAAATCGATGCTATATTGTTAGGTCTTCAATCTCCTTCTTTCTCCATCCTTAAAGTACAGTGGGAGAAAGACCTTGGGATGAATATAACAGATGAACTCTGGCAATCTTTTCTCCATGCGGTACAATCTTCTTTGATATGTGCCAGGCATGGGCTCCTCCAATTCAAGGTCCTACACTGATTACATACCTCCAAGGAAAAGTTAGCCAAGTTCTATCCAGGAGCTGACCCCCTGGTTAACAGATGTAAAGCAGAAACAGGTTCACTCCTTCATACCTTTTGGACATGCCCCAATCTTCATAACTATTGGGTGTCTATATTTAACACCTTTTCAGAGATATATAACGTTAAATATGATCCTTCTGTTCTAACGGCTATCTTTGGGGTGATACCTCAAAACATCACTCTGCCAAAATACTATTCGAATTCTATTGCCTTTGCTTCACTCATTGCAAGGCGCGTTATACTTTTAAGATGGAAGCAGGAAGCTCCTTCCACACATGAACAGTGGCTTGCAGAGCTCATGAGGTTTTTGCACTTGGAAAAGATGAGATGTACACTGGCAGGTTCAACCACCAAATTTCTTAAGGTATGGCAGCCATTTCTAATGTACATGGAAACATTTAAAATGACCACCTTATCATGACCGGATACCATATCTCTATATCACTATCATATTTAACTGTACACTGAATGTCCCTTATACATTTTATTTTTGTGTTTGTTGTTGTTTGTTTTTAGTTTTGTAAGGATTTCTTTGGTTTGTTTTCCTCTCTTTCTGTTATCTCTTGGGGTATTGTAAATACTGAACAGCAAAGTACTGTATGTTCAAAGTTTTGCTATTAACATGCTGCTGTGACTGAAAATAAAATTATATAAAACTTTTTCCAGCTGTCTGTGAGTCATCCTCAGTTCCTACTTACTCCTAATGGAAACTTTAAACCAGAGCAAACAAAATAATAACAGAGTGCTTATAGCTAGCTGGCATGCATGCTAAATCTAGAATAAATAAAGACTTACAGGCCAACACACGCTGAGAACCGAGACCATCTTTAAAATGCTGTGACCTGTCATAGAGGAACCTTGCTTAGGATTGAATTTAACAAGCTTTGCAGTTTTGCAAGGAAAAATTATTGGGCCACAATTCTTAAATCCTAGTAACCAAAAACTTGAAATGATTACAAGCATGTCCTTAACCAATCTGTAGATTATCTTACGCCACATCACCTTTGAAGGAGCTTCATTTATTCTTAGTCCAGCTTGGGAACCTGCTACAGTTACTGGACAGCTTGCAGTCATATTTCAACTTGGAAATACACTGATGGCAAACATGATGATGGACACCGATTGGGTTTTTATGGGAACTGGCCACTTGGTGCAGTAACAATAATGAAAGATTTTAATGGGGTCATTTAAGAACCCTGTTTGTTTTTCCTCTTTTGGTACTTTTAAATTGGCTTTGGTTTTTATTTCCATTCATATATCACTTTGTTTCGCACGGCTGCTGCAGAAGCCTTGAGATATATTGACAGTGATGAAATTAAAGTGAGATTATAGCCTGCTTTAAAAAAAAGAAAAAAAAGAACCCTAATTGATTACACTCAATTTAATTTTGTGAGATATAATGTGAAGGACAGATGACCCTTGTAATGGTTGTAAAATCATTGTGAACTACAAGGTCTTTGTAAAATGGTTACTGCACAAATCTCACTAAACTTGCGTAATGTACACATGAGCAAAAACAAAAATTCTTCACCTTTGGCTAAGCAATGACATATGAAGGGGAAACTTATCAGCAAACACACAAAAACCAAAGCACGCTTAAAGATTGAGGATACTCTTTATCTGATTAGTGGCATTAACTGTGCGATTGTTATCATTCCTCAAGTGCCTTCTATATTTGCAGATTTAGAAATCCAATAAATCCACTAGTACTTTTTCTATCAATAACAAGAAACATAACCAGATATCTATAACATTTATTATATGTAGTTATTTATGAGTCCTATGCAACTTCAACACTGATAAGATGGTTAAAGGGTGTTTCTCCCATTTCCTTATTTATTTATTTCAAAACAAAAAACTCTGGTGCAATAATTCTGATGTAACACAGTCATAGACGTCTGAGCATTTGCCAACAGCTTTGAACATCACACAACCAATCAGAAGGAAGGACAAGAACCAGCTGTCTTATAGTGAGACACATGAATCGGACCAGTTATTGTATTGTCTTGTTGTGCTGTCTCTTACCTTCACACCATGAATGAGCCCATTCATCAGGAATGTGTGCTGGGGGAATGTCTGGTGTAATACCTGCAGAGCAAACACACATAAAAGTAAATTAAACCACTTTATTAACACTGAATTAAGCCTGCAGAATTATGGCAAGAAACATGATCACAATTATTTAGGGGGAACACTGCAAATTTTATTATTTAATAAGATTACTCATTAACACACAGATGGATATTTAAAAACAAAACCCCAACAACCAACCAAGGCACAGATTTAAAACAAACAAAAAAACAAAACGTATTTTTCCATGATACCACAAACCGTTGTCTCCCTGCTACACTGGTTACAGCAGATGTAGTTTTACAAATTGCTGTCACATATAATTCTGTAACATTCATTTTTCTGCTTGCCATTTCATTCAATAAAAAGTGTTGATGCAGATCTTCAAGAAGGGCCATTTGAAATATTTTATTTATTTTTACTATGAATGCTGTAAATGTCCATTTAGAAAAGGGATCATTTTGAAAAGTCCTAATTTCATGTTTTGTTATTGTGCTGGAAAAAATCCTCCACAAAAGGTCAAGAGCTGCTGATAGGGGGAGGAAAACCAAACAAAAACCCAGCCACCGCAAGAACGTCTGCACTACAACGTCCTTTCCTGTCAACAGTGCAATCTTGTTTGAAAGGTTAACCCGGGCAGAATGAAAGAACCATCTGGGCAGTCGCCCTTGGAAAATGCTTGGATAAGGGCACACTTGGTTGATTGGATGAACAATGTAGCTGCTTTGCATGTTTAAAACAAACAGAAAAAAGATCCCAGAGACTTCACTGTCACTGAAAAAGGTTAAAACTTGCACAAAAAAGGAGGGAAAAAAAAGACTAAAGAATTTGGCACCTGGCTTTTCCCCCTCCTTTTTTATTTTTTAATGGCTTATTACAACATGATTCAATGCTCACGTTGAATCACACAATAGACAAACTTGTCTACCCATCAACCTGTGAGCACTAAACACAATCGAACTGCAAATGCGCAAAGATCATAAAGGCTCCAGACAACATGCTCCCGGTGGTCCCAAGTAAATCTGAGTTTTCCTTTCCACAACAACTGACCCGAACATGTTGGAGTGCCCACATTTTATTCGGAAAGGAAACACGATGAAGTTGCTTTTGTTCTGCTTATGTTGGGAAGACAAACTCACAGCCTCATTTGTTTGAGCAGTCAAATGACCTGCAAAGTTTACTAAACTAATAAAGCTTCCAGGGTTGCTCAGCGCTATGCTGACTACAGTTTTGTGTTTTTCTTTAGTTTTTGTTTCAAATTTATTTCAAATGTGTGTTTTAAGTTTCACTTTTAGTAACCACGATGGGTTAGACTCCTTCAGTTTAGTTTTTATTGGTTAGAAATGTTTAGTTTCACTTTTAGTAACCACGATGGGTTAGACTCCTTCAGTTTAGTTTTTATTGGTCCGAAATGTTTAGTTTCACATCAGTTTTTGTTGGTTTCACAATCACTGTTTGTTATAATAACAGTATACTACAAACCAAATGGCCGAATGTCATAAAACACTGCCATCTCAATAAATTCAAAGGCATCTCAGGTTGAAGGTGCTGATATATTAAAAAGAATTTGTCAGTTGAATCTAAACTAAACTTTTAATTTATTTTGGTTAACCTAAACACAATATTGTCTTAGTTTTTACATTTTTTAAAAGTCTAGTGTTCATTTATATTCCAGCTAACTAAAATGACATCAACTACTTGTTTGGTTTAATTTTAGTTAACTATAAATAACCTTTGTCCTCGGTGTTATCATCTCCAGAGTGGAGTGGTTAGAGACTGATCAACAAAATGATTATTTCTGTTTTATAGCATATTTGTTTCACTCTGCTCTGTTAAGAGTAAATGTTTACCAATTTGCTAAAAATCAAGAATCTGCAAATAAAGCTGAAAAAAAGTGGGAACTGTCAGTCTCTGTCTCACTCTTGAGATTAAGAAATTCTTTTGTAGGGACTTAAAGGGCTTAACAAAATTAGTAGACTCCACCCAGTGTAATGGTCGAATATAATAATTCTTGTTATCCATGAATTTTTTTAAACAACAACAACAACAAAAAGATAAATGGCAAATTACAGTCATTGACTTGCATTCCTGAAATCTGTTTGATTAATTTCTAAATTCTCAGAGAAATCTGGTTTTCTAGCTCAAATCTGAGTGTAAAGACACGACTTCAGTTCAGTTAATTTAGTCATTTTCAGTTTTAAACAAGTTTCTGACTTATTTCTCTCTGGCATTTAATTTACGACAGGTGATCTAACAAATTTGTTAAAGACTGTACCTAGCGTGTCTTTTGATGGCAGGAAAAATCCACTATTTTTTTTCTGCAAGTCCAAGAGTAACCCTGTTAAATAAACATGATCTCAGTGTTAACCAAATTAAATGCAATTCTGATTTTTGCCATAGTCAAGCAGCTCATTATTAGTGGGTGCAGAACAGAAACAGGCGTTCAGATAGATGAAGTTCACAGGTTTAAAGTCCACGGCAGATATGGTTCATTGACACTGGCGCAGGAACAAGCAGTTTAGGACACGATGAGCACAACTGGGACAACAACAGGATCTGATTATTGTTTGGGGGTACTGAGGGAAAGCTGATGGCAAAGCTAAGAATCCCCTGTTTTCCTCTGGGAGTCAGTTACCCAACACACACACTCTGAATGCTCTGTGAAGACTGTTGCTGCTGGATACTAATGAAGCAGTGAAGCAGTGGCTCTCATCTTCAGGCGTCCTCTGATTAGTCTAAAATGCAAATCCTGCCTCTGTCCAGGGATTGTGAAGGCAACAGCCCTCCCAATCCACCCCACCCATCCAACCAGTAATTAATGCTAAACAGTTACACATACAACAAGCTCCTCAAACAGGAGACTGCTGTGAAGCACGTGTTGCGTAAGCCTGTCTGCTTTACATCATGTGGCTCACAGATGTTTACTCATTATTTGTTTGAGACACCAGTTTCTCCTCACAGACATTTACACGAGAAGGAAAAGGAATGTGCACAAAAAAAAACCCAAGGAGAAACTAGAAAGGAAAGAATTCAGTAAATGCCGAGTTTGGCTGAAATGTGAAAAGGCAGGGTGAGAAGAATGAAAACTATTAACATACAATCCCCCGTTGGCGTGGTGTTGTTGCAGTCCTATGTTTCACCAGGAGTCTACAGGCTTGATGAACACACAATCCCTGCTGGTATAAACTAAAGTACTTCATTGGGCTCAGTCATCTTAGCCCTTTATTTATTTAAAAAGTTATGAAATTGTGCAAAATACTTCTTGATTGAGACATTTTAGAGAGAAGTTCCTCTAAATGACGCTGTTCAAACTGCGAGTCAAATACTTGGAACCACCCCACCCCACGCTGCTGTGTGGTGCAGCGAGGTGATTGTATGGTGTGGTTTTCCGGGCTGACGGCACCAACCAGCGACCCCCTGATAAGCCTTTTAGACAAAGAACTAGTGCTCAGACAATACAACACTTTGGTGGCCTTTTCATATTTTTCAGTTCATTAGCTGCTGGCAAAACATCTGCCAATGCACATTCAGAAAAACCAAAACCACGCCACCCAGGGTCTTGCTCAATCGATTGGAGATTCAATTATTCATAGACACCAATGGTCTGAGAAATGCCACTCGCTGGCTGGGGTTTTAAAGGAGGAAAGGTGGGTGTGTTAGACTATAAACAGTTATGTCAGTATACATAACAGAGTGTGTATGTGCATGCGTACACTCTAGGCTTACCGTGAGCATCGGGGCAGTGAGTAGACCCCATGCAAAAAACTCCAGGAAGATGACCACCACGGCATGGTAAACACTGGGCTCCCCAATTCCCTGGGGCTGAATGGAGACAAACACAGACATACAGGTAGAAAGGCGGTTAGATGACAAGCAACAGAGACCGTAACATGCATTTAAGTGCCTGTTTGTGGGAAGACATTAACAAATCAAACCTAGAGCTGGAATCTGCTAAATGATACAGACTCCACATCGCCTGATTCTGTGGAACAACCCACAGATGGGTACAAGAGTGAAATTCACTTCATACCCTGTATTTGAATAAGTGTCCAAATTACGGGATTTTTTCTTTTTGACTTGACAGATACACTGCTAAATAATCGTATTTCATATGCTTTTTCTGCATAAAACGACTACATTTACTCAACTAGACAATGATTAGGAGATTAACATGCACATAAATTATGTGAAAACTATAAATAAAATAGACTAAAGGACACTTACTGAGTAAGAAATGTTTCTTTTGTATTTTAGCCTGCAGATAAGTAAATGACCTTACAGATAACCTCAGATTGCTTCTACTTAAACTAGCATTTGTTTTCACTAGCAATAGCCAAGTTATGAGCAATATTTTGTTACCAACACAACAGGAAGTTGCAGTAAATGATGCAGCGTTCAAATCTAAATTGCACAAGCTGACATGAGCAAAAGAAGCACAGTGGTTACATTAATGCATTACATACTTACAACATTAAGACACATCTATACTGCTTTGCCGTCCTTATGCTTTGCACTAAGTCCAAGACAATGACCAGAATGTAAATCAAGAGGATTCGTTTTTACCAAGAGATGCGAGGTTTGTCTGGAGCCTACTAAATGGGTTTTGACATTCTCGCAAAGTAAAAATCTCCAGAATCGTTTTCTTTGAAGTGGAGTTTCATTTCCTGAAGCTTAAAATTGATTTTTCATTATCAAACAGACAGAAATAACAAGAAATGAACAATTAAGGCAACTCTTAGCAATATTCAAACCAATCATGTTAACCACCCAAAATTCCATTGTAAACCAGGGGAAAACCCAAGTTTACTCAATCATAATTTACTAAATTCATAAAAATTTAAATTATACAGTTTGATTTAACAGATGACATAGTACAACAGTTAGTATTTTAGCTTACTGGGTCACTCTTAAAATAAAGGCCTAGATCTGTAATGAGTAACACGCAAATAGAAATCCCCTTTGCCTTTTATAAAAACCACATCGTGGGGAGGAAGTCACTATATTCCAGCTCAATTTAATCTTTGCAAAGGTGAAGATGTCGAATGATGCCGTGTACGTGGACACTGAGAACAAATTATGGCAGGAAATGACTTTGTGTGATAATTGTAGAAACTATAAAATACGCCAGCCTAAATCGAAAGACTCTCTTGTGCGGTTTGTAATTTCCCAGCATACCACACTAGCCTGCAGGCCTGACAGGGGCGTAAATCAAATAAGCTCCCACCCTTTTTGCTCCATCACAACTGTATCCCTGGGATGCCTGCTTCTCTGAGAAAATGAAGAACAACATCTAACTGTGTCACTGAATGGATGCAGCAACTTCTCCATTTAAATGGCACCCTGCCTCGCATTCAGAGCTTAATGCACTGCCATTGACTAGGGAGTCTAATGCTATCATTCACTCCTGCTCAATGTTCATAAATGAAATCTTAATAGCTGAGTGGTCAGAACCAGTGACAGCCACAGTAAAGACTGATTACAAACATGGAGCCTGAGTGGAAAAGAGCCCCATCAAGTAAGGTGATCATCTGAAGTGGTTCTCCTCATTATGATCACAATTGTTAGTCTTCATATGGATTTTCAGTATGTTTGGCATTACTGTCCCACTGATTACGTAACCGGTACAGATGCCTCACTGAGTTTATAACAGCTCCACCATACTCACACTGCCAGCAGCCTAATTTAGGAGAATCACCACCATCTACAGTCAACAGTCAAAACAAATTTAAATGAATCCCCTATATAATCCCTTGTATGGGAGTTGCCCTTTAGTCAAGGCAACTTTATACAAATATCCAAAATAAAAAAATGTCACAACATTACAGCTTTACAGGTGTCAATAAACCAGAGACAGGAGAAAAATATGGCAATAGGGCCTGACTCACCAAACTCTGGACAGCTAACGTACACTTATCCTACCTTACATCAGATCGGGATTGGCTCTAAATCCGGAAGCTAATACCAATGTTTTTAGTTGTCCGATGTTGTGTTCTGCTTGTTTTTAACCAACATGACAAACCCCATGTTTAAATATGCTGCCCTCACCTACTTATAAGATTAACCAAGTAACTGCACATTAGCTTTGTACCGCATACAGCACCTTAAAACTACCCAGATGTAACTATTCAGCTAGTAAGGGCAAATAAAAAATAAGCCCAATTAAACACATATACTTGTAAGCTAACGTTGAGCTAGTCCCAGCTGGTACTTTTAGTGCCACATAATTTAAAGAAACGTGAGTTCCTATTAGCATGAATGTAGAGTGAAAAAGCTAAAAGTAAAGGTAACTGAATGTCTGCTTTATCAATAAAAGAAACAGAGCTAACAACGGTATCAACGACCTACCGTTACCTGAGCTGACGTGTTAACAAGCAGCTAACGCAGGCCGCTAATACTGGAAATGCTAGCCCACAGCTAGCAGTGTTAGCCCTCCCAACACCCAGCCTCCGTTAACGGTCAACGTTGCCCGCTACCACCGACAGCCGCAACAAAAGCTGCATTACCTCGCGTATTTTCACGAAATAAACACTCCAGCACAGGCGGCCGAGAGCCCGTTTAACTCAATGGCAGGCTAACTTACGGGAGATAAATAAATATTTAACTCACCCTTCCTCCATCTTTTATTATAATTTTCTTTGCAAGAAGAATGCTGCGGTTCAGCCGCTTCTTCTTCTTCTTCTCCCCCGTCATCATTAACTTATGTCCATTCTTGGGGTCAGAGGGTCATCGTTGCGCCAATCAAAACCAAAAAAACCCACTAATTTCGCCTCCTGGGCTCATCGCACTTCGGGCAAATCGGCTCCAGGAGGCAGCTAGCAGCGAGCTAACTATTTTGTGATCTCTCCTCCCCACCTCACCTCAGCCTGGCTTCCTGTACTAGATGTCAACCCACCCCTTCTGGCGCAATGACGTCCAGCGATTGGCTGTCTAATACAAGGGCGAAGCAGAACAGGGCGTTGGATTGGCTCAGATGATGTCAACGCTATCGATCCTCACACAGTGATTTGTGAGCATCACATCGCGGGTAACAAAGAGGAAATGCTTTATTTGGAGAGTGACTGTGTTTACGAAGAAACGTAAACCGTGTCTGACTACTTCTTCGAACCCAGTGAAGAAAATTCCTTTGGAGGAAATACGTATTCAAACTCAAAATATTTAATGAACATCATACTCTAAAGATGGCTATTTTATTAAACCTAGGATTAAGATTGTGTAGTATGCATACTAAGTTAGCGATTGTGCGTGTGTGTAGTATAGATGTAGGTGAAAGTTTGGTTACATGTAGCCTTAAAATAAAAGTTTGCATGGCATTAAAAAATCAATACAGTGGGAGAGAAAATATGTAAACACCAATTGATAAAAACAAATAAGAAATGTGAAATAGTTATACGAAAATTATGATTTAAAATATCAGCAAAAACGGTCTAGTTATATATAAACATAAAATTTACTATGTAAAGCAAATAGGGGCTGGTGCCTCTTTTTGCTTGTGTAGCAGAAAAAGAAAAAAGAAATTAAAACAAATGAAAGTTTTAGACTTCTGGGTAATGGAAACGCAAAACCACCACAGGATGTGTGCAGATGTAACATTCACAGTGAGCCACAAATAAAGCAAAACAAACCATGTACCTCCAAGTTTGGCCCTCTGAAGAGCGTAATCAATGAAGACGAATATTATTGAACTCACATTTTTGTGACTGAAATCTCATTTAGAATTAAACAGTAAAAACTTTATGGCTGTTATACAAGAACATTGAAATTTAGAACTGTATCTCTCCAACAGGCATAACATAAGAATCTCACAATTTGAACTTACCAACTCAAGCCTCCCAGTAAATTACTAGAAATGTAAAGTTTTTAAGTAAAGATTTTGAGATAACTTGATATTTTCACATGTGATGTGATTTTTTTTTCCAGTGTCACAAACAGTTTTTCAAAACCACCTCATATGACAATATCTGCATACATTTTAGATTTAAGCTCCAATTGTCTGACATTTCAATTTTGATGTGGTCAGGGCTTCACTTCTTTCTATTCTAGTGTCATTTCATACCTTTACTTCATTCTCCGATGTTGTGTTTGTTTTACTGAGTTGTGTTTCACTGTTGACTGCTGTAACACTGTAATTTCCCAGGTATTACAATAAATAAAAAATACTCTAACACTTATTCCAATTAAATACTCACTTATTAAATTTGCCGCAAATATGAGTTTGAATGTCAACAGCATTACATTTAAATTCAGCTTGTTATGATTTGACCTGATTTCCAGCTTCATTTTTTTTTTTATTCTTGACTTGAGTAATAAAATAATCAAAATTAATTTTTCCTATTAACCTTTAACACATGACAGAAAATAAGTACATTAGTGACTAGAGGATGTTGCAGCACGCTGATCCTTGATAACATTTGGTTTATTTCAGTCGGTGATATTGGCAAAACTTGGATGATGTCCTAAAATAAAAAATAAAACGAAATTATAAACAGATGCTGACTTGGTGAAGTTGCACAGCTTTGCAATAGTAAATAAAGTCAGTCAGGTAAACTTAATCAGTCACAGTAGTGTAGAATTAAATCAATATAACTAGAAATACAACTAAAGGGATGTCTTTGTGAGCAGGATGAGAACACAAAATGCAGCACTGAAGTCTTTAGGAGACAGAATCACTTTATGTACAAGGTCAGAAGTTTTCTGGTACAAGCACAAGCTATTTATTCCCCAACAACACACAAGGCATTCATTAGTAACACAGTGATTGAGCTCAGAGTTAATTAGTAAAAGACACTCTTGTGTACTTGAGTGCTCTTTATCACGTTCTATATTTCTCGACGGAGCTCGTCACAAAGAACACGTCAAAAATATCTGCCTTTTATTAAAATCAGAGCTGTACAATTCTGAAATAGGTTAAAAAAATTACACGCAGTATACTGATACAAAGAGAAGTACTAATCCAGATCTGCCATAATAATAATAATAATAATAATAATAATAATAATAATAATAAAACCTCCCCGAAAGAACAGTCAGCATCATCTCCCATTAAATACATATACATTTTCAAAGCAGTTCATTTCCATACCAGCATGGACAAATCGAAACGTCTACAAAACAAAGCGCGCACTTTTTTGTTTCCATTAATACACATTTAGGAATTTTTCAAATTATAACAATTTATGGTGTTATTCTCGGTTTAAATCTTCATCCTCGTCAATGTAAGGGATGTCCAGGTCGTCAGAGCTCCCGTTAAACTTCTTACTGGCTATCTGGGGCGTGCTGGCTGGGGAGGGAGTGTCTTTTCGAGGCTGGATAACATCTGCTTTTTCTCCAGATGTGAACTCTTTCTGTTCATGATCGCGTTGAACCATTAGATATCTAATTCTCTGTGTCAGGTCAGCAGGTTTGGGAGGGAGGTCAGGTTCCTGGGTTTTCACATGCGTGATTGGTTTTCCTGAAAACACAAACATTACTAAACACACTTGGTATGGCAGATGTAGTACACAAGAGAAGCTGCAGTTTAGGTCATAATTTGTTGACCTAAGACATAATTTTTGTGTTATAAAAAAAAAAATTAGATTTATTGTTAGGGAATTACTGCGATTTATACATAATTCCTCATTTACATGTGTTTCATGGCCAGGCGAGGCCTGTTCTTTTGTAATTTCATTAGAAATGCGGCAGATATAACACCTGAAGTTGATTCAGTGTTGAATATGTACTTTAAAGCTTTGCACTATAATGAGAGATCAGTGCAAGTGAAAGATACTATCATATCAAAACAAACAAACAAAAACAACCCCTCCCCCCTCCCAAAAAAACAAAAGTAAACACACTCTCAGAGTGAGGGAGGGAGAGAGAGAGAGCAAAAACTTTAAAGTGGCCAAAACAGACCCCGGACCAGCTCAGTGACATCAAAAAACACAGAGCACAGCTTAAGTGAATGGTGGTTTGTGAAAAACAACTTTACAATGTTTAACCAAGTGACAAACTCTCATTGTTACACCCAGAGGAAGGCCAAAATACCATACCTCTTTACTGACCTTCCAAGTCCAGTGTCCCTAGTAGGTCCAGGCTGTCGGTGCTCAACCATGATGAAGAGTCTAAGTTTTCAATGTCAGATTCTTCCTGATCCAGGTCAGGCAACCTGGAGACCAGGTCCAACCTGTAAACAAAAAAAGATATTAACATTCAAATGAGAGAAATAAGAGGAATAAAAGGAGTACAACTAGAAGTAAACATTACTAGCTCACTTTTCTTGCTTGAGGGACTTGATCCTTTCAAGGAGGGTCTTCATTGCTTCATCAGGCTGTGTTTCCTGTGGAACCTTGAGCTCAGACTGTTCAACAACCTGCACAGAGGCCAGAGCAGCATTATTGTGAGCTATCTGTGGGTTTATCTCTCTCTCTCTTGTATTTGTTAGTGCTCCCGAACTTTTATAACTTCTACTTAATCATTTACCTACTTTACTTTTTTTGTGCTCAGAACTGTTTGCTAAGGACCATTTGCGCCCGCTATTTTGGAAAATGTCGAAAAATAGGAAGAAAGAGGAACAAGAACGTGATGAGTTGGCGAGCCTTGCTAGCACAATCATAGCTCCGCTAACCGAGAAGCTAGCAGAGCACAAAGGTGAACCTTTGGCAGAAATAAGAGACACCTACAAGAAGTATGAGACCAAATTTCAAGCTGTGCGGGAAGCGGTGGAAGACCACAAACAACGCATCTCGAGTTTGGAGCAGTCACTGAACCCCAGAAAGGACAGTTCCAATATGTGTTTCTGGGATAGTTTACTTTTCTCTTTAGCAGGGTCTGTCTTAATGCAAAACATCACCCGGACTGATGCAGTTAAACAAACGCTGTTTGGTGTCGCATTTGTTCTGCTCTTCCTTTGTAGCGTCCTCTCACCGTGGCTTGTCTTCTGAGTCTGAGTTGATTGACAGCCATGGCCTCCGCGTGTTCCAGCTCCTGGATATTTTGCATCTTTTCGTTGTAGCGCCTGAACTGCTCAGTGATCAGGATCTCCACACAACTGTGCAAAACAGTCAATTAATATTATTATTATTTTAGAAATACAGTGTCTAACAAGGACTGTGTAAAGTTGCAGTAGTGCACAATATGATCACTCACAGTGTAGTCCTAGGCACGTCCTTCATACAGAGGAGGGGGTCATCAGAATCAGGTGAACGCAGGATGCAGGGGGCAAACACAATAGCAAGTGCACTTGGTGACATCTTATTGTGCTCTTCGTCCTTTGCAACTCTGAGAGAAACAAACGGGTCAAAATCTCACTGGACTTTCACCACATGACTGAAGAAAAGTCGACTCTGCCTACCTGACAAGGTGAAAGATCAGCCGCTCTAACGTGCTGAAATTAGCAGGAGGAAGTTCTTCGAGCTTTTGGTACACGGCCTTTATTCTCTCTTCTTCCTCGGGTAATTCTGGGGATGAATTAACAGGGGAAATTTTAAATATCTGCACTCACATTTGTTTATATTTGAAAATACTGAAAATTTTAAAGTCACCATTGAAACACAGAGTCAACATGTACATAGTGTCTGTCAATATTATGCAGAATAGTCACACAGTTATAACTGCTATGTTTCTTTTTAAGCAATAACATATACACATAACACGCCACATTATTAGTTACACATGTTCAACTGTTTATTAACACAAATATCTAATTAACCAAATGCACGACAGCAAGTCAATGCATTTAAACATATAGACATGGTAAAAGTAACAAGCTTAAATTCAAACTGAGCATCAGAATGCGGAAGAAAGTAGACTTTGTGGTGTGGTTGTTTGTACCAGACAGGCTGGTCTGATTATTTCAGAAAGTGTTTTATCTACTGGGATTTCTTACACAACGTTTACAGAGAATGATCAGAAACCGAATGAACAGGAGTTCTCTGGCTGAAAATGCCCTGATAAGCATCTCAGAATGCCACACCTACCTGCATATTGTTACCAACTGTGCCAAACGAAGATCACATTGTCTCATTGCTCTTGTGTCAAAAAGCTCAAATCATCTCAATCTGGTTTCTTGAACAGTTAGTTCACTGTACTTAAATGACCTCCACAGTCTCCAGATCTCAATAAAGTGGGAGACTGCTCAGCCACCTTTGAGACGTGGCTGAGCAGGTAATTAAAAATGTGGAGAAGCTGTGTGACACTAACATGTAAACATGGAACCAAAGTCTAAGAGGATGTTTGCAGAGAATTAAGGCATTTCTGAAAAAAAAAAGTGCTCAAAGTTTAAACAGTTCCTCACCCACAGCATGCAGAAAGTCGTGGTAGAGGGAAAATGTCATGAGGGGGTCAGGCAGCTCTCTGAGCCAGCGTTTAATGAGGCCTGTGATGGTGTGGATCGGGTAGTTATCCAAACATACTGTCTCAGGATCTGAAGGTAAAAAACAGGTCACACACACACAAAAAATTATACTCAAAAAGAGGTTATTTTAAATGGCTTCTTTTGCCATTAGGTTCTGGAGATTTGATGACTTTTTTAGAATTTATCCTCTTGTAAAATAGTTTTTCTGGAAACTTCGTGCATTTCAACTTTCATTAATTTCTTACTTTTCTGCAGAACCTGGTGAAGCTCCTTCGCTCGGCAGGCCGAGCCCGACTTGCGGTAAATCCCTTCGGTGTAGAGGCCGTTTAGCTCCACGTGCATCAGCAACGTCTCCATCACTATGGGCACGGGGTTGGCTTTACTGGTGAGGGCGCACACCTGCACGCCAAAGTGAGCTGAGGCTGGTAAACTGCCATCCTATCACAAGATAAGAAGAGTAGACATGACTCTCAAGCAATAAAAGGGAACGTTTTTATACTTATTCTTTCATACTACGATATTTGATTGAAAAATACCTACCTGCCTGGCACACCGTGTCGAGCAGTCCGTGATGATTTTGCTCAGGCATTTCTTGTGACATATCAACTTACACGCTAAAATAAAAACAGGAGGAAAACACAGTCAAATTGAACTGTCTATTGTTTCTTGAAATGCTCATACAAATTGTTTTCTTAACTCACCACTGCACATATAGGCTTTCTCCATTCCCCAGATGTAGGAGCCACACAAGTCACATGACTGCATAATGTTCACCTGGTATGTGCTGAACAGGTGATCCAGAGGACTGTCAAGCTGTAGACACAAGAAATAAAGCAAGATCCCTCATGAGACTCAGCAAGATTCACGAGAAGTAAATTCAATTATGATATTTCACTTACACTTTTATCCTTTTTCCTTCTCTTCTTCAACGTCTAGAACCCAGAAGGGAAATATACATATAAATGAGCTGTACTCTTAAAGTATTTTAGCAACTAAGGATCGACCGAATGCAATAAAATTTACCTTTGCAGGTTCAGACGCTGCTCGTTTCTTTGTGGCCCTGATGAAGCCGTCCAGCACAGACTGGAAGAGGTTTACCACCATTGGAACTTCTCCCTTTTCAGTGGCTCCTGCTAGCGTGTTCACCTTGTTATGGAAGCCTTTCATCAGATCTTTGTAGTGAATCTGGGGCTTCTGAGGGTGCCAACAGAATTATTATTTTCAAGCTATTTGGTCAGTAAAAGTGTAAAAAAAATGAAGATTTCCACAAGGAAAACATGAAAAAGCTGCCTTCCATATTCCTCTGTCATTTGAGCCAACAAGTTAAAACACTGACTGACCTGGACAGAGTACATGTCTTTGATGTTCTCTCTGAACTGCATCGTGGCTGTGAGAAAAATCGTCTCAGCTGGCGACAGATCCTTTCTAGTTTGCAGCTCATTCACCTGATGACAAAGGTGAGGAAAGTGTGAACAAGTAGAAGTTTTTCTAAACGTGGATAGCTGATATTGAAGCTGAAGACAGGAAATAATGTGCTAAATATGGACAGTATTTAGTGCCAAAAAAGGCATTTTTTAAATAACTTGTAAATCTGGTTTTAAGGTTGTGTAAAATAACTGGGCTGGCTATAACTGGGACCCATTTCATGTTGTCCATCTATGTGTACAATGATAATCTACCTAAGAAGTAAGTCCTGAAAATAGCACATTTATGGTATAAATGAGAGAGTCGTGTGGGTTTAAACTCAAGTTAGAAACCTGCTCCTTCTCCCTCTTAAGTTGTGATCTCACCTGATTCCCAAGGAACTCATCCAGGTTTCGTAGCTCCTTGCTGTCAGTAACCTCTTGGTCCAGAGAGGAGTCCCACTGCAACCCCCGTGTGGCACGGCTGATTCGAATGGTGGGGTTACGATTTGATTTCGCACTGTTTTGGTTTGTTGTTTGGTTAGAATGTGAAGTGTGCTTGGAGAAGGTGACTGTTGGCAGCAAAAGGACAGATAGCAATATTAGTAATAACATTACAATAAGATTTGACTTAACTGAAGGTTAAATCTTGTAATTTTAATGAAATGCTCATTTTTTAAAACTATGTTGGTGTAGCAGGAATGGCCATGGAGGAGGTCTTTATCCAACAGTTAAAGCTATAAAACGTATCAAATACAGTTCTAAATCCAACATCTTTTGACTTAAATATCTCCTGCAGCCCATTTAAAGTTTACTACATGTCAGTCATTAAAGTGTCATCAGTGTTGCATTATATAAATACACTGAATCTGCATTTCCAGACTTGTGGTTACCTGCTTTATCTGTTGGAGATTCACTGCTGGGGGATATTCTGGGTGCCATTTTCCTCAGGAATTTACCGAGAGACCAAGTCCTGCAAAAAAGACAACCTGCATAAATTCCATGTAGCAGAATATCAAATTACCACAGAACGTTAATGTTGGATTTTGAATTTTTATAAATTAACTGAGTGAGGGCTTCACCTATCAGGGGTGCTGGTGTCGTGATGTCCTATTCTGTCCTCATTGGTGTTGTGGATTGGAAGGGAGAACGTTGAGCCATCAGTTATCTGAAACACAAAGATTTTAAAAACTAGAGCACAAATTGTGTAAAGAAGCCAACAACAACAAAACAAATCACGTTCTGATCCAAAGTGACAGTCGCTCCTTTCCCCCCAACCGTGCTCCCCTGCTGCGCAAGCACCAATATCATCACCAAACCACACCCAATGCACATGATATAACTGCAGCACAATAGTGACAGTCCATCACCAGCTTCCGTTAAACGCCAAAGAAGAAGAAGCAGTCTTCGGTATCTTAGCTGTGTCCAAGTTCAGAGGTGTCTTTTGCATCTTTCGGAAGCCGCATTTGCAGGTCGATTACGTAACAGCGATGCGACACAGGATGTCCAAACTCAAAGACTCCTCCAAATGCTGCGACAAATGCGTCCTCCCTTTTACCAGATTTGTGTCGGGTGTCTTTTTGGGTCACAAAATAAACTTTTAAGATATTTTTAGGCGAGAATGTAGCTGTGTAAACTTCAAATATTTGCCCAATTTATCAAGACATCACATATTTGCAAAAGTGCCCTGACGTTTTCGGAGACGTCTGTTACCCACCAGCTCGATAGCTAGCCGGGTGGTCAAGGCTCACTAGAGCCGGTGTTCCAGATTAACTGGCATCGCAGATCAGCTGGCGTTGGTCGAATAGATGTGTGGTAGACTTGCTTTTAAAGGGCCGCTACCGACAAGCCAGCAAATAAACACCAAATATTAAATCTGTGACATTTGTGATATTACCTCAAACACAGTCCGTCAGTCTTGTTGCTGCTGAACAACAAAATGTTTAAAAATGTTGCGAGTTTACTTGGTGATATAGTTACAGTAATCACTACTCCTGTTGTTCATCATGATTTTAATTTTCTTTGTTAGAACAAAGAAATACGTTTGAAATATGACACATTAATATTTCACTAGTGTTGTAACATCACATCCTGTTAGCATAGTCTGCCTTTGTCTCTTAACTTGTGACACATGCAGTACAGGCTGAGTGGCTGCACTTACACCTCGAGCATTCAAATCTATACTATAACTACTGTTATATTGTTCACACAGCTGAATAAACGTCAAACAGAAAACCGATTAAACAGAAGTGTGAGATGGTAGAGAGTTTACTCCAAATTTCATTAAAAGTTTAATAAACTATCATCTTGTCTTTATTTTTAGTTAGCACCTACCTTAAACACTTCAAGCTGTAAGCTAATGATAGTTATATAAGAGCAGATGCATGCTGGTGCAATAAGCTGTACGTTTTACGTCCAATGGATGATGATCTGATTAGTCGACTAATTGCAAAAATAATCGGTTACTAACAAAATAATCTTTTTGTGGCAGCCCTAATGTTAAGCAGTCGTTAATAGACCAGGATGGCTCTGTAAAGAGGAAATCAACAAGTCATATTTGCATATATGCATTATCAGGGTCAAGGGGAACATATGTTACTTTAATATGTACAATTCCTTATAGTTAAATATTAATAGAAGTTTCAGTCCACAATTAAAAAGACTTGATGATAAGTTAATAAATCAAAACTGATTTAATAATGGCCGCCTATTAAATACTGTATGTTAGTTTGTGTTGCATAACCATAACGACAAGAAGTGACCAAACACACTGACATCAGAGCACATAATAATATTCTTTTCATATTCTAATATTCTGTCCTTGCTGACCCTCTCCTCATTTTGGTCGGAAAGACAAGAAAGATCAGAAATGAGCTTTAAAAACGGGCTTTAATATTTCCCTTCTGCTTGAAAGCAACAGCCCATTTTTCACTGTCCTGGCCTGCACAGCAGAAATCAGAAGTCCCAGAACAATCCAAGCTATCCAACCATTTGGTACATACACATGCAAGAGTTGCATGCAGAGAAGAGATCTGGTTGGCAAAAAAATCCCTATATCCAACCTTGGATTTGAGGTCCCGGACATCGGCGCTACTGACCAAGCTCGTCAGACTGGCCACACAGGGACTTATGGGCGGCAGTGGAAAGCTCCAGTACTCGCTCTCCTTGGAGCCAGCAAAGTTACACATCAAACCACTGCGGGCGTAGGCTAAGCGCCGCTTGTGTTTCTTGCGCTTGCGGACCCGGACCTTGACCTAATTGGGCCAGGGAAAGTGATGAGGTACGAGGTCTGCGAGACCTCTTTTGATGTGCAAGAAGCCTCCTTTCATGTGTTTTTCACTGTAACATTAGCTCACAGTACACAAAGCTACAACACTATCATACATGCAGCAAGGACACTAACAATCACTCAATAAGAGCACAAAAATAATAAAGACAGGTTAAATTAAACTTTTTAGGTCAATCACTGATACAGGAGCTGATGTTACCTCGTTGACTGAAGATGAGCTGTCAGAGCCTGATGAGCTGATCTTGGAAAGTTCATCTGCAGACATGGACTTTTTGGTGCTGTTTGTAGAGGGAAATAAAAGCAATGAGTGATTGTTTGACTAAATATAAAACACTTTCCAATCATTATTAATAGCATGAGAATTTATACTTTAGGATCTTAAGGCAGAAATACTTATTCAAGATGCTTAAACAGAAAGCATGTCATACAGTTAGACCCATAACTATTTGGACAATGGTATCATCTTTGTAGTTTTGTCTTTTTAGTTTTGAGGCAGACTGTGCAGACTTGCAGCTTTAACTCAAGGGTTGTACCAGTACTATTGTTTAGGAATTACAGCCTTTAAAAAAACCCCCAAAAAACCAAAATCACAGACAGTCCCCCATTTTCAGAGGCTCAAAGGTATTTGGACAAACTGACATAATTTCAGGTGATTTCATCTGTCCAAAAAATTTTTTGTCTTCTTTTCCAGAACTGTGCGAGCCCAATCAAGTTTAATGCCTTTCTTTGCCTGAGTGTAAACCCTCTGCTTTTATTACGCAATTCATTGGAAGCAAGTGGCAGAACCTGCTGCTGTTGTGCTTTTTGTTCATTTTACTAACTTTATCTCCATCTAACGTTGTTTTTTTTGGCTCACATTCAAGCAAATGAAGTGGCTGTCTTTTGTTTCCCCCCAGTCTTTCAAAGTCAAGATCTAAAAGCCTACTACTTGTCTTCCTTTGCACTCTCAATGACAGAGAACTTCCAACACCTGATCATCAATGATGATGTGACTGCCCGGAGCAAAGTCTGAAATTCCAGCTGCGATTTGAAATCTGGAGGTGGTCTAACGATCATCGGGGAGCATGTGATCTTTGTGGAATATAAGATGGACCAGCTGTGGTGAGCCGATTAACACCAGAGGGAACAAAGAGTGCAGTTTGATGCGCTTTACATGAAGACACACTCTCATTTCCCGGACCACAGTGTGACCTTCCATGACTTCAGGACTTTTCAGGCAGACTGGGATGTTGATTGCGTAATAATTTCCTGCAGAAATGCATCCGTATTATTCACTAAGGGAATTTGTCCTTGCTGCTGGTGTTTGGATCTAGTGTGAATCCACACACTGTTTGGATTCCTCTGTGAGGTGATGTGGAGGTCATCCAAATAACTGTGGCTGTGGATAATGACCATCCTCTGCACCACATAGTGGAGATGCAGCTAATCACTTTCTCAAACATGTGTTTGCACTGTGCTGCCACAAAGACAGACTCAGAAAACCTTGGTCATACTGCACGCCCTACATTCATTTTGGGATTAAGCTTCTTGCTGAATCATTTAGATTTGGACTCTCTGAGCTCTTCGCTGTTTAACTGAACTCCTTCTTTAGTGTGACTTTCAAGTTTTTTTTGTTTTTTTTTAAAGCTGCAGTAACAGACATTTTCCCGGCTATTGTCTCATCTTCACCCTATTCACATTCATGAAGGCGCCTCTTGATTGCAGACCTTGACAATGATACGCATACCTGCTAAAGAATGTTTTGGACTTGCTGGGTGAGGTTTTTCTTAGCTAAGGAAAAAACGTGTCTCCCATTTTGGGCCTTTTGGTGTGCTTTGCACTCCCTACTCTTTAAAAATTTATTGGATTTGTTAATGTGGCCACGCCTAAAGTTTCAAAAATCTCTTGGTGGGTTTCTTTTCAGCCTAACAATGGCCTCCTTCACCTACATCATCGTCTCACTGAGCCTCACGATCAGATTTTCAGTGAAAATCAAAAAAAAAAAAAAAGTTAAACACTTATCTGCTTAATTGATCACTGAAGAATGAGGAAACAGGCATCCTATTAAACTTTTACTTTTGAGTCTTTGTGAGCTCAAAGTCTTCACTTCAAAAACATCAATAATAAAATGCACTGTGGTGGTTGCCCAAATTTGGACCTTGGACTGTATTCAAAACATTTTTCTGAGGCCATATTAGCAGAACCACTGACTGTAGAAGTTGAAAAACTTACTGAAATTTATTTCTCCTATAATTTCTTTGCCAGAGTGCTTCAGAACCTGAATCTCCTTCACTATGTCTGTTGTCCTTCCACCTATTGGCCTTCTCCTTGAATCCCCCGAAATCTTTGTAGCGCTGAAGTGTGTTTCCCTTAGTGTGGCTGGTGGAGTCATTGTTAATGGAAACTAGATCTACAGGGACGGAGAAGGGTCTGGTGAGTGATGGAGGGGATTTGCCTTGACGTTTCTCGTTGCCTTTGTCCCGCTGTACAGCAAGACTATTGACTGGGTCAGGCTGCTCCATTTTTTCCTGCCTCTTCAACTCCCTTTTTTCCAAGCTGTTATTTAAAAAAAAGAAGATAAGAGAAAAAAGGGAAATGAATATGAATCCTAACAGTTTTTAACTGCTAAATTCTCATTTTACCTGAAATTTATTATTAAACCAGAGACCATCTTGCTGCCGTTAAGCTATCACAGATACAGCAGATTAGCACATATCCTATTTTGTCCTACTATTATTTAGCCACCAGAGGGCACTGACAAGCATATTTTTCAAATGGTGCATTTCAGCGTACATACCCTGATAAATGCATGCCTTTAAAAATAGATAAACTGGATTGTCAAGGGCATGTGTTTGTGAGCAAACACATATTTCCTTATAGTATTAATCTGAAATCATCTACTGCTTGCTTGCATGCCCTTGAATGCAGCACTCTGCGCCAGATAAATGAGCCTAATGCACTGAGTGTGGGATACATCATCAATTCAAAGAGATCAATCAGTGTAATGCTCACAATCCGAGTAATGGCATATCTGAATAATAACTACAAGAGCTGTTACTCCTGTAATGCACTTCAGCCATGTCAGTACCTTTCCCGTCCGCCCCGGTCTTTGGAGCCGCCATCATCCTGCTTCCACTCCGTGTGTTTGGACGCCTCCATGGACGTCCTCCATGCTGCCTGCATCAATGTAGCGGTTCGATTTTGGGTCAGAGAAAACTGACGCCATCTCCTCTGTAAGAGCAGAAATACTATTTTAGCCCTAATCAAGTATGTTTTTGACTTTGAGGAACATTTTCAGTTACTGGCACAGCAAGAAAAAAAGAAAAGAGCCTAAGTGACCCAAATCTTACTGGCTCAGCCTCAGAGTTTTTTGTTTTTGTTTAGCAGTGAGCATAAACAAAAGTGCTGCACCTGTATGATCATTGTAGCATCTCTTTTGTGCAGAAAGTGGAACCTTATGAGGCACGTGCGGAACCAGCGCTGCAGGGTGATGATGCGGCGCATCACTTCTTTGTTGAGTGTGTCTTGAAGCAGTTGCCGTTGCTTTTCCTTAAGGAAAACCTGAGTAGATAAGACGATGCCATACATATAATAAATGCAGACACATTTGTGCAGTTAACTCTTCTCTAGATTTTAGCACACACACACCCTGCTTCTCTGACATTTATGCGTGTTTATTAGTTTACTTGCGTCAGAATTCTAAAATGTATTATTGTAATTCTGAAATTGTAGTTATTAACGAACGCTTTTAAAGGGAGACCAGAGGCAATTTAATATGGGGCTGATTGGTTTGAAAAGCGATATTGTGATCTACCTTTGTTTTTCCTATTTGGTAGGTCTTCTTATCCAAAGCCATCCACTCAAACAGTGCCGTGATGTGCGCTGGAGTTGCAGCAGTTCCTTGTGGAAACAAAATCCTAAACTTCTCAACAAATTCCTGCCATTGAGAGAAAAACAGCATCAGAAGATGAAAATGAATGAATCAGTTGTTCCTTTCCTGAGGATGATTATTTATATACATTTATAAGTAGAATCACATTAAAACGAGTGCCCACCTCAAATGTGTATTTGGCACTGTAGCCAGACTTCTGGATGTGAACTATCTGCAGTAAGCCTGTATACCTGATTTGGTTTAGGACAAGTTTATCATCAAAGCACAGCTCCTTCTGTTTAAATAAACAAAAAAACAAAAGAACAAAAATGATGAAGTTTCTTATTCAGTGAAACATATAAACTTCATAATGATGATGCCACAGATTCACAGATTACCTTTTCAGCATTGGCGCGCACACAGAAAATGAAGAAAGGCTCGGCTTTTGCAATTCTGTCCATCAGAGTTGTGAGTGATGCCTGCAAGAAGCATACAAACAGTGAGCAAGTTTTCATTAAAGTACTTCATCTTAAACGGCAACAGAGTTTTTAAGCCTTTCTGATAGGGTGTCACTTGAGGATATCACCGTTAAGAATGACATAGTATTAAAATGTTTCCACACCAGGGATATTTTAGACGTTATGCTGAAGACAAACCTGGAACTGAGAGCCTACTGTAGAAGGATTTGATTTTCGGTGAGGATGGAAGATGGATTTGCTGGTTAGGTCGTGCCCCGTGAGACCAATAATGTGTCGGAGAGAACGCAAATCAACAAGGTTCTGTTTGATGAAACATAAATATAACTGTGAGCTTCCTGACTCTAAAACAAAATCAAAGACTATTGATAAAGAATCAGTTAACATCCATGAGTTATGAGGCTTTACCTTTGGGATAATCTGCTTCTGTCGACCGCTTTTAGTTCTCCTGCAGAAAACAGACAGAAAGAGGATTATGAAAAACTGTTATATATAATATAACTGTTTAACCAAAAGCAAGCTCACTTTTTCTGCACAGTACAGCAGACGGGCTGGCTGGTTTGGTCGTGACCCATGGCCAAAAAATCAAATACATCAACTGGTCGTTCATCAGAGTGATCAAAGGAGAAATCCAGACTCGTGCTGGTACTGCAAGAATGAGAGAACCTCTTTAAATTTATCAGCACAGAACCGTTCTTATGTTATGTTTTGTTTTTTTGCTTATATGACCATGTGAAACTTAACTCACTGGATGTTAAGCTTTTTATTCATCATCCAGTGCTAAACGACATATATCTTGTTGGTGTCTGCATCGAGACCAATTCCCAATATGTGCCATTCATGCACTTGTGTGTTATATTTACCTGGATAGTTGAGTCAAAGTACTCCGGCGCTTATCTAGTATCTCTTTAAAAGACTTCCGCCTTGCAGCAGCTGTGGCGACAGTAAAGCAAGCTAGTTGTACATTATAACAAAAATGAGAAACATTTCACATAAAGAAACTTGACTGTCTTGATAAAGGCTGACAAACTCATTAAGGAAAGAAAGTCAAACAAAGGTGCCAATGTTGTCCTACAAAGGAAATTCACTTTTCTCTCTCTTTTTTTTTTAGATAACTGTCAACCATAACTAAACTACCCACTTAATTCTTCCCGTCGACGTCCCAGGTTCTTGAATACTGTGAGGATGCGGATGGCTGCTCGGAGGACACCCCATCTGAACTGTGCTTCCGGGCTGGAAGCAACCAAGTGATGGATGAAGGAGCGCTCACTGCTCCGTAGAAGTGATATGACATCAGGACGCATGTGTTCTGTGTTTTTCTTTCTGAAGTCCTAATGAATGAGAAATAGTAATGATCAGTACACAACCGTGTGTGGTTCACAGCCTTCGCAGTGTTTACACATGTGTCTGACACTAAAAACTAACAATGCTTCCACAGTTTTCTCTGTGGAGGGAATTAATGATTTACTTGGCTGCAAAGAGTTTTTTTTCCCCCCACACTTCCTTATCAAACAAGGTTACTGCAAAGCCAAAAAAAAAAAAGAAGAATTTTACTCCACCTTGATGTGATATTTAACCCTCCCAGCAAAGTGTTGAATCACAAAAGTTGGCTCTGTGTGTGGAGATGGTTTGAAGTATGGGTTGTCCTGATGCTGCTTCTTTATCTTTTCCAGCAGACTCTTGTCTGTGGCCTCGGTGAGGCTGAAGAAACACAGTGAGAAAGAAAAATACATGACATAAGGCAGCGGTCACCAGCCTTTTTTGGGCCACGGACCAGTTTATGTCCAACAGTATTTTTACGGACCGGCCTTTAAGGTGTCGCAGATAAATACAACAACAAAAATAACCCAAAAAAGAAGATTTATTGATAACACCCAGGAAAAGACCCAGGAAAATGGAGTTAACGATAAAAAACGCAAAAATAAATAAATAAAAAATAAAAACACACTAAAAAAAAGATAAAAACCAATAAAAACCCTGAAGACCTGAAAGCCTCAACTCTCGCAGCCCAGCACCAAACGACTCCTGGGGGTTGGGGACCGCTGACATATGGAATAAATGTACGACTAAACAATGGTAAGACGAGATAAAGGCAACCGCAAAAATAAATAAAAAAGTCATTTCATCCCATAGTGGTTTTTTTGTTTTTTTTAAACTGACGTTACATAGAGAAATAATTACATTTTAAAAAGAAGAGTTGGCTCTGGCATATTTACTAGACTGACAATACAGAAAGTATACTGTGATGAACTGAATCATCTCTACCTGTTATTAGCTGTGATTTGCCCGAAAAATAATTCAAAGTGAATTTTTATTTAACTCCTTTTTAATTTAAGCATTCATAAAAGATTAATTACAGTCTGTTCTAATGCAAGTGTGCTTGATTTTTTTTCTCATTACAGTAACAGGTTACAATCATTTAAATATATAACCATTTGAATACGTGTACAACCTGTTTTAAACCAAAACAAACTTCAATTAATATTAATTACTGAACACTTGAATGAATTTTACTACAATTAAATGAACGCTACACATGAACTACAGCCGCATTAAAAAAACAAAAAAAACAATGATTACACACAGAATTATGTCACGTATATCAATGTGTCTTTCACCAGGTCAAATAAAAGCCCGTCTGAACTTGTTTTTACTGCACTAAAAACTTCTTAAAGTGTGAAGAAAAACGAAAATGAAACAAAACAATCTGAATATGTGCAAAATAAAATTAAAACTGCCCAGAATGTGAGCTGCCTCGCTGGAGGTTTGTGCTCTCGGATACTTCTTTGATTTCAGTATATTTTTGGTAACAAATGAACTGGTGCAAAGGGCAAAAAGTTTAACTCGTCTGCTAATACATAACTAAAGTATAAAGTGTGTCCTCACCGAAGTTATAATTGTTATTATAGGCTATTCATTAATACAAAATTTCTATTTTAACTACATTACCTTGTAATTAAACAATTAAATAGTTTCAATAATGTAAATTTTATTTGTTTCTTTAACCCCCCCCCCAAAAATATTAACAAAAACTAAACTAAGATTTCACACTAGTTTTAAAATACATTTTAGCGAAAGTAAAAAAAACAAACAAACAAACAAAAAAAAACTAACAAACAATATTTTTAAAAAAAAACATGTCATAGTTTATTTTCCCTACACAGCCAGCCTGAGGTGGCTTTAAGTACTGAAACATTTTCTGTGTCTTGACAGTCTAATTAGAGTGTAAAACGAACACCTGAACTAATTAGACATTTTTATGTAACAAAAAAATAATTTCAACAAGCAAATGAACTATGGAAACTGATTTAAAAAAATATATATATAGATGAAAATTAAATTAATAAGGTCTACAGTAGTATGAGAGTTCACTTACTTGCTCTCCTTCTCCAGCAGGTCGAAGAGTCCGATCGACTTCTTGTCGAACAGCTGAACGCAGTCGGTGTTGTCGCTGAACTCGATGTTTTTCCAGACAATGCCCTCTTCCACAAACTCCTCCTGGCATTTATCACAACACATTTACGCAATCATGTCACGTGTTACTGTGAATCAGTCTTCCAAGCTCAGGAATGCCGTTAGTAACACAGTGTTGCAATGATAGTAAAATGAAATTTACTATCCGCAAATTTCAATTTATTGCACATATTCAATTTGTTTCTCTTCTGTTTTTTTTTCTCCATACAGGTGACCCAGGTGTTTTGTTTTTTTCTTTCTTCCCCCCCTTCTCACCGTCTCTTCTCCCCTTTGGTTTTCTCTCTCTCCCTCTCTTTCTTTCATTCTCTCTCCCTGTCCTATCCCCCAGTCATGTCTGTCCCGTTTGTAGCAACTGAAAATAAAATAAATTCATAATTATAATAAAGGTCAATCAAATGGACCAATATGGCAAGGCCATGATGATCCACTTGGTAAAATAAATCCGCTTGGCATCTTTCTTGGCCTTAAGACAACAATTCTGATGGCCAAAGATCCAAACGGGATAAAAAAAAATAAAAAAATTTGTTGTCTGATTGCTCAATGTTCTTTGATTTGAAAGTAAAGAAAAGAGAAAAACAGAAAAAAATGTGGCCATTGAGTATATGTTGTAAAACATGCCAATATGTGTGTGAAAAGCTGTGAAGAAGAACGTATTTCAGAACTTGCCAGTTAAGCGCACGTGTATGGTGTGTCCAGTTATAATAATGAAAAGAACTTTTTCTTGTTGTAAATGTGTATAAATAAACCTACTTGCTCAAGCCTGAAGATGTTGTGGTTGATGTAACATTGCAGTGTCTCGTTGGCGTAGTTGATGCACAGCTGCTCAAAACTGTTTGACTGGAGGTTTTCAAAGCCAAACATATCCAGGACACCGATGGACAAACACTAAAAACAAAACAGCAATGCAGACAAATTCAAAGGCACCATACTCAAAAGTGTTAATTTATGAGCTAAATATTACACAGACCTGTTCCATTTAAATAAAAAATAAAAAAAGCACACATATATTAATGGATTTATTTGAATCTAATCGTATAAAAAAAAAACAACTAAATGAATCTAAAGTGAAGCAGCCTGGCAGGAATGAATTTGGACATGGAAAAGTAAGGAAAGGCTTTTCATCTCAATTATATCGTTATTATATTGAATCATGCGACTCACTGAGACGGACTCCTCCATGTCTCGTCTGTTCATGGTCGCATGGTTGATGTGAAGGATGATCCAGTCAAACAGAGCGCCGTATAAAGATTGGGCCATGGAGTCTCGCATTGCGACGGCCTGAAAGCACAGGAGCATAACATTACAGTCACATAATATTAGCATCACGAGTGTCAAAACTCGTTTTTCAGTATAAATAGGGAGTGTTCCCTTTCTACCCTGATGTGTTTACATGCCTCTTCTGTACGGCTTTAACTTGCCTGCTCGTTCCCAGAGTTTGGGAAAAAGCCTCCCCTAATTGCAGTGACAGTAACCAACAGCAAATGATTGCTCATCTTGGAATTGCTGAATCACTAATGTTGCGGTGTCTATACCTTGTTATGGAATGTGGTTGAGGCGTGTTTTCAACTGGTACTATGGACGCTGCTAATAAAGTTACACAATTACACACTGAATTCGCGTTTATTATTATAGTTACAAAACACCACAGTTTTTGTCTTGGTCGTATTGTTGTATTTATCTGCTACACATTAAAGGACGGTGCATGAAAATATTGGGGACCGCTGTTTTAGGGGTTTAATTCTATAAAAGTCTATGAGAGAAACAGGGCTCAAGCCCCTTGATCTATAATCTTAGCAACACTTTTCCTCATGAGTTTTGTTTTGTTTTGTAAATCTTGGTTCATGTAAGAATCAGAATGGAGACTAATTTTGGAATTTTTTTTTTCCATACACAGAGTCTAGTCATCTTGATGATGACGCTGAACATGCTGAGGCTTGAGGCTTCCTAAAAAGAAACTAACCAACTACTGAGTGACATCATCTCTCTCTTCTATATAGCTGATGATTAAAATGTGACGTTAATGTAGGAAGAAGGCAATAAAAGTTGACTTGTAAAATTAAAGATCAAGTTAACATTTAAACTACCTCATCTAGCGTGTACGGTAAAGCTATGGTGAAGCTGGCAGTTATCATTTTTCTCTTGATCAAAGTATTCACCAGTGATTCCTCTTCCACCTGGAAATAAAAAGAAATACATAAGTATTGAGGCATTTCTTCAATCTTCTGCAAATGCCACTAAAATTACAGACTGAGACATGTTTATTTACAAACCACACTGACGCAGTTTAGTTTTCATTTTCTCTGGAACTTAACTGGACCCTTTCAAGTGACCATTACAAATGTAGCAGTACGCAGTACACTGCAGTAACACTAAATCGGCTGTTTCTGATCATACCTTCAACAGGTCTGACAGTATAGACAAGACTTCAGGAGGTCCAACCTCCAAACGCGGAGGGTCGTCTGTCTGAGTGAATGTGACGTTACCCAAGTGGAGGATGGCGGAGAGGATGGAAAATATGCTGCACATTGGACACAAACACAGTCAGTTAATCTTATCAAATGTATGAACCAAATGTCCACTTTGTCATATAATATCACAGAATTTCAATTTCAATATAATCTGTATCCGTAATATAATCTGTCTATTCATCCTTGTCTGCTTCCTCCCACAGTCCAAAGACCTGAATGGATTGTGGGAGGAGGCTGGAGCACCTGGAGACAACATGCAAAGTCCACACAGATGGATTCAAACCCAAGGGCCTGTCTTGGGGCAGGCACCAGGCCTCCGCCACTTTAATTAAATAAGTAGAAGAAAATTCATTGGTTTTTTTTACTTTTTAAGTGTTCATATTAAAGGTGGTCAGTGTTCCTTAAAACCTCAGATTGCTCTAAATGACACTGGCAACATCTTCAATGTAGTCATCTCAGCAAAACCCACAAAACAAACGTATGAGCTAAATACGGATTACT